>NC_135355.1:27913818-28230901 GCF_051622035.1 Arctopsyche grandis | reverse complement strand
TTTACATTTGAAGCTTGTACTTTGAAAGCAGAATTTCTTATGAATCAGTGTGATATCCTCTTTTCAAAATCCATGCTTCATATTTGAAATTTAACTTATTTTGAACTAATATTTCACATATGAATAATATAGGTATCAAATACCCAGTGAACTTCAAATTGTATCAAATAGAACGAGGCAGTTTGAATCGTTGCCATCGGAAGACCGGACAGCTCTTTACAAAAGTGAACTGGCAAGATTGAGTACAAAGAAACCAGAGCCGACGGTTGCTCTCAGACGGAAAGAATTTGAATCTAGGGGTGGTAAAAGAGATGCTAGAAGTCTCGAAGCTCAACAGTCTTCAGAAGGTAATTTTATAAATTCATATATCTAAGTATATGTATATATTGAACTCAATAATTGTCTAAACTTTCATACAGTTTATTATATTGATTTAGATAATGAAATGGTTGAAACAAACCTTTCGGGCAATCGCATGATGCTAACTGGTAGTAAACATTTGACGTGTCCACCGCCTGATGATTACGAAGGTATGATAAATGCATCGATATTGAATAATAAACTAATTTTTAATTGACATTCTTAATTAACTTTTTCTTCTTATTTTTCAGAAATTGAAAAGAGACATGTGCGTCTAAGATCAAATTCAACGGGCAGTGAAGGACTGCCGACACGAAGATCACATGCTCCAGGTGAATATTGTTTCATGTATATCTTTTTACATTCAAATCATGCACAGCAATTGAGGCTTTGGTTCATTTATCTCGCACTTCATATACCTATATCTCACAAGTTTTCTTTTGATACTGCACAATCTGCAAATCGATGCTTTGTGAATAATGTTTTAAGCATTTGTTAATAATAAATGCGGTGACTTTTTACATATAAAATTTTACTATAGGTATATTTTGTAAATAAAATTATGTACAATCTTAGATGAAGCTTAGGTTTAATATACGCATATTTTATGTATTAAACATATGGAGAAGTTTTAGCATGTAAATATATTGGTTTTTGTTTTACATAAGTTCTTAGACAGTTATAGGCTGCAGAAACAAATTTGAATATAAAGGTGTATGGTCTAATTGCTTTGATGAAATTTTTTTAATAGCTTTTTATTAGGTTTTAGAAATAGTGTAATGTCTTATCATACATATGTAGTGTCAAAGATTTAAATTTAAAATAGTAAAATAGTAAAATAATAAAAGATTTAAATTTAAAAATTTAAAATAGTGACAAACACAATACGTGTTTACTCTAAATTTTTGTTTGTAATATCTGTAGACAGAGATTTATTGAATTATTGATTCGTATGTTATAAATTTTCAATACACTTTTTCCAATTTTGTATAATATCAATATACATTCTGTAAAATTTTATGCGGTTTTTTGTTATTGTATATATCCGAAGATGGAAGCTACATGAAACGAAGATTAGCTCTGAGTAGAGAAGAAGAAGAAGCTTTAGACATTGCCGTAAAAGAAAGTTGGAATAACAAAGACAGCGGGAGAGTTGTTTCGCTTCCCGATGCAAAATGTGATATTAATAGTAAACAAGTTCCTAATGGATTTAATAATAATGATTCTAATAGTTTTGTACATAAAAATAATTATGTTATACCCGACGCAAATGCGGTAGCCGCCAATAATGCGTCGTCGAACTGTAATGGTGAATTAAAACAAGGTGTGCAGCCGAACGTCTTGCCAAATCAGAAAAATAAAATAAGTTACGGAGAAAAGAGACCCGAAAGGCCCACACAATTAAGCTTATCGCCCGGAGACAACTTTGTGTTCCCCGGAGGACTCGGGATGCATTTGTTGGGGTCGTCTCCCACCACACCCTCTTCCCAACCCTCGCAGCCTCAGTCGCCATCAGGTCAGCTTTCTCCCTCTCTTGTTGGATATAGATGTCCACTCTTGTTTGTATTGATGAACAAACGACTAACACACCAAGTGGTATTACGAGGTCTTAACATTCAAATCTCGCTCACTTTTTAACGATAGTTAACGATCTTCTTGCTCAAAGTGATACATGTTCATTGCATAGTTGAATAATCCGTTATTGTGACTATTATTTTCAAAATACATACCTTCAAACACTTTGTATTTAGATCACTCATCATATACATACATGTATGTATATTTGCTTGTTTACATACATTCAGATCTTATTTTGCCACAAATCTTCAAATACTTTGCCCAAAGTATTGAAATAAATGAGATCTGGTTGTCTTGTTTGACTTGCTATAATATGCGCTTACATTGCTTATATTAATATTTCCTGCTATGTAATCCATTTTGTGTTGTATTGTATTATATTTTTTTACTACTAACATATTATCAACTCCTTTTTACTGAATTCCAAGCATGATTTTGATGTTTCATTTGAATAAAATTAAATTTAAAACTGTTATTGCTGTATTGAAAATTAATTAAAAACTTACCGAATTTCTCGAGAATCATACTAAATATCAAAATACATAATAATAAAGCGAATTAATTATGATTTGAAAATGTTGCATGATTAAAGTAGATTAATCGTTCAATATAATATGCTGCATGATTTGTTTTTTGCTATGACAAGTGTAACAAACTAAATGTACTTTTATTTTATAAGTGTTTTTGTATGGCATCTTTTTATAACAGTAAAGAAAAACAATTAAAATTCTATATTGATTACTTATATTATGAAAGTGATCAATTGATTATAATAATAACGTAAAATGATTTTTTTTTGTTTTTAATATCTTCTTTAACTTTTATTTTTGATACTTAAAGGTGTTTCAATGGATGATGCCGTTGTTTTGAGACGACATAAGAATGCTGCTCAATTAGGAGGTAATTTTTAAGTTTTTTTAAACAAACTTATTCATAAACTATATCTGAATTATAATATCACTAATTTAATATTAAACAATTGATTTTATAGAGGAGGAGCGTGCCATGAGAAGAGTATCTTATTTGAAAGCAACGTGGGGCGATCATTTACACTTTGATAGCGACCACGAATTCAGTGACAGTGAACATCAAGCTTTGAGAACGTAATGCGACATTTATTATAAAAATTTAATTAGGATATTATTAAATCATTTAATAATAAGAATACTAGGTTATGTTTTGTTGTTAAAATTTCAAATTTCAAATGTTGTTGTAGTATTCTTATTATGAAATGCTAAAATTTAATTTATATGTATGTATGTAGGACTGGATATGAAATCTATATGATTTATTAAATTGTAATGTTTGCGTTTTTGAAAATTCGTATACATATAAATAAACGATTAAATGTGCATGCAATCAAATGAATAAGTTTAGTTAGTGTGTATTTGTATGATGGAGGTAGAAATTAAATAAAAAATGAAATAAATTCCCGTGAGGGCAGTGCTCACAGACGATGGCGGCCACCACGCTTTCCTGATGATATTCAACCTCTCAGACGTTTGTTTGAAGATCTCACAACGCAAACACGGTAAAGATACCATCATGTGTGGAAAAAAAAAAGCTAGCACGCGCTAATACAATATGCCCAAGTGTTTGATTGTCGCGCTCTTGGACACCGCCTATACGTTTTATTTTTTTATTTTTCTTGTATACATACTTTTTTCATAACATATCTCTCATGTACAGTGATTTTTTCAGCCGAATAAACAGAAATTTCATTTTGTGTTGTTAACAAGATGAATTTAGCGATAAGCAATGATCACGGCCAGTAACCGTTTCATAGCTTTTGTTTGCTGTGCAATTAACTAGTCACAACAATAAAATTAGATTAATGTTTTGTCGGAAAATCTTAATTGATTTAATTAAAATAATAATAAAACAATATTGTATATAATTAATTATATCTTACAATGTAACATTTTATTGTACATAAACATACACACACACGTCTCAATTATTGAATAATTTTTGTTGTTTTTTTTTTCGTTTAACTATTTATTATGATGTTCAATTTTAGGGCTTTCAGTTTTTGTGTGCGCTTAGAATGAATACAGCTTCAGCCGGCTTTGGATGGCTGAATTCATTTCACACAACATATTTCATGAGTTAATTTTGTACAAATGTGTGCATGAACGCTTTCCATTTTGACATAAAAACATATTTTGTATAATAATATAGTTAAAGGGCAACGAATTTGATCAGAATTATTTTTCATGATATCTCATCAGACGCAAGTTTATGACGATCATTTTATAATCATTTTTATTGATAAAGCGCCGATCAAATATTTGTTGCATGTACACGCTCGTATGTCTTCATTTTTATCATCCGATTTTTCTAAAAGTATTTTTGCCTAATTTTTTAATCGTTGTAAGAATAAATTAACATTAAATTTTGTAATGTATTTCGCAGTGAGAAAAAAGAAAGAGAGGAGTACCATCACGATGCCGACAGAACAATCCACGAAGATTTGGAAAGCGCAGAAATTACTATGCGAGGAAGTGTCCAAATTAAAATGGTTCTTAACAATGGGAAGGTGATTATCGTTTCTGTTGATACGAATTTGAATCATTATTGTAATACTAATTGAATTTATTTTCAACAGCGTGCTAGCGACAGATCCTGGAAACAAGCATGGGCCTTATTGCAGGGTCCGAAATTGACCTTGTATCGTCATCAGCATCAGGTCAGTTGATAATGTTTCATTGTTATACATACATATATAAATTGCTCGCAAACTTTCACCCACAAATTGCGTTAATCGCACACAGCTGTTGATTATCTTATCTGCAAATGCATTATTGTTTTAAATGAATGCATACAAATTTATATGATATTCATTACGGGAGTTGAACGATTTCCTTTGAATGCACTGAAATTTATATAGATAACGAAATAGTGTCGGTTTTCACTTTGTATTTAAGTGGCCATCATCAGCATCAGTACATATTCACTCTTTCCTGTCCTGAACAACTATTATGTCTGCAGTTACATACTTGTTGTTTCCTTAGTTAGCGATCGTACTTCCTGTAGGTTATTTGTCCCGTCTACAGTTATATGACATTTCCTTGACATGACAGCTCAACTTGAAGCGATTCTACCGAGTTAATATATATGAAATTCGGATGTTTTAATAATTTTTAATGTTAAACCAAGTTTATATCTAGAGAAATGTTACTGTCTGCTATATAATGCAGTGCCACACCGGGTAACTTGTGAGCAACTCGGTCGGTGACTTTGTTGTGCGACCAGATCAAATGTATGTAGTTGTATGGAGCATGCCACATTTGGCAACCCATTGGTTGCCCAAGAAATAAAGTCGGCTGACCATCAGTGAGATCGGTTGATGGCGTCTGGTCATGTTGATTTTATTGCTTGAGCAATTAAGGGGTGCCATACTCGATGATTAGTCGCCAGCACTGTGACTGTATCGTCACAATAAAACCTCTTTTAGGTATTAGTGAGCGGATTCTTGGTCGATTTTGGTTGTCCGAATTGAGAGACCAAAAGTGACCACGAGCAACTAAATTAACTCGTTCCTAATACTCCTGGAAAAGAATATTGAAGGCTGATGAATATGTAGAGCATTTATATTTGGGATTGAGAAAATAATAAATATTTTGTGGTATCAATATTGTGTATCTATGTATGTACATATGTAGAAACGTCTTAGTAAGTAAGTCAAATAAAATTGGCTAATTTTTTCACGGTATACTCTATCTATTTTTGTATTATAATTTAATTCTCGCAACCAGCTATATGAGTTCTCGAAATCATCGAAATAATGTAACTTTTGCATTCAGCATTGTTTATTCACAGGCTGGAAGTTTTTTCCTCTGAGCTGTTTCTGTGTTTATTCTAAATACTGGTGGTTGTTTTATTATAATCTTAATTTGATGTAACTAATTACTTATAATTTTACAGTAAAATCATCTTCGTCATTTGTTTTGTAATCTGTCTGACTTCCGGTTTGCTTAACGCGCATGCGTCGTACGGTCACGCATTCGTGCCTCTTGCCGAATGCCAAATCGGCAAATATGTGTACGAATTCACTTTGTGAATGACTCAAATTAATTTCTCAACAACCTTCGAGATTCCACGTCGATTTCCAAATGGAACGGTGCTGAATTCGCGTGCATTTTTGGCGTTCATGAGTCGGCTTGTCGCAATCGTTTGAGGTTACAAAATGATAGATAAAAAAAAAGAATTCGAATGGTCATCTGCAATACACCTGTTTTACGCATGGTTAATCTGTTTCATTAAATTTTATATAAACGTACAAAGTCAGAATCTTCAGTTCATGTAGGGATTCATTCATACTGCTGGAGTCCTTGATTTATAATCGTATGAATATGAATGTGCGTATTACAATTAATTTGTTTTCATTACATATATGTATATACGCTCACGAAAGTCGCCATTGCGGACGAATTTAATTACCTCGTCACCTTCGAATTTCAAATGGGGCTAGCTGTCAAATCTAACTTTTTAGCTAAAGACCTGCTTCAGTTCAGCAGTTTTTGTCTTCAGGAAGTTGAAAATTTTTTATTTGTTATAGCACAAGTGTTCAATACGTTTCGTTCATGAACATATATGTATATATACTAGTTTGTTCATACATTCAAATGTTTATCGAGATCAATTTTTAACATATTTATTTAAAATAGTAATATATAAATAAAAATATTTTTTCCAAAATAGAAACAAATCTGAAAAATAACGTAAAATAATCTGAAAATATAAATGGATATATTACTATTTATACTGCCCATTATTCCTATTAAGAAAAATAGTAATAAAAAATATTATTTATGTGTATTTTTCCGCAGAGTGAATTTCTTATAATAAACTTCCATTTGATTCTTCACAGGATTCGGAAAAATTCCATATGACTTGCAATACTGATTTAAAAGTTTTTACTTGACTTAAAAATACATACATACATATACATATACGCTTAGCAAAAATGCAATACGCACTATTTCGCACAAAAATCCAAACCCAAAAAATATGTATTTCATGTTTGAAAAGTTAAACTTATATGTTCAATCCGGGACACTTTTTAATACGAGACATACTACTCAAATCCGGGAATGTCCCACCCAATCAGGGACGTCTGGTCACCTTATTCATACATGAACTTTTGTTTTTGGTTTTAGTGCTAATAGTCAAAAGCTATCTTCAAATAGACACACCAGGTGTCGCATGAAACTTTTAACTGTCGAAATTTTTGAGCTGTCAAAATCCTTTGAAATGCTAAAACACCAAGTATTTAAAAGGCAAATCCTATGGAGAAAATATTACAACGGTTAATATTTTGTGCATAGTTAATTTGTCGATTATTTTTCTGTGTAGGTATACTATAATTGGCCAGATTGGTTCGTGTATGAACAAACTAGTATGTTCAAGAACGAACGAAACGCACACTTGGACTGTAACATACATATGTACATATATAATACAAACCTATTATACAAATTTAGATATAACAAGACTTCTGTGGGTGCAGATTAAAGTTGGCTGTTTTTGGTTCTAAATTAATTAATTGTACATATTCCGTTCGTCAAATCTAGTATGTATGTATGTACATATATGTACATATATACTTCTTCAGAACTCAGCCGAATTAAATAGTTCGACTGTTTAAGTTTAAATGGTCTATTTGTTGAATTGAAAAGAACTCCTTTGTATATTATACATATGTATATTTCATCAAATAAAATTTAACATTCCATTTTCCATTCAATTATTAAAAATCGATAATTAAAGCGCGTAATTGAAACGGTCTAATTTTATTACATACAAATATTTCGCATATTATTGTTATGTTTCACTTATGAAATTCTTCGTTTGCGGAATGCTGCGCAAATCGGCATTGAATTGCCGTCAAATGCGGCCACGCTGGTTAAATTAATGCCAATGACCACGGTTTATAGATTTTTTTTTTGTTTTTTCATAATTTTGTTACAGTATTGTATCTCCTCATATTTTAAATGTTTCGGTAATATTCAATTCGAATAATCATCTGGCTCGGGCAAGGCCTATCTGTAATCTGCATATAATTTTCGTTATATAATGTCTTCAAACCTTTTATGAATTGAAATATTGTATTTATAAAGGATCATTTTTATCATCACAGACATACCTATTAATGATGCAGTGCACGCGTCGCTGATTTTGCGACACCTGAAAGTCAGTTTCGCCTCGCGTTCCTTTGTACCAAACATAGCATCCGTTCCATTTATGATCAACTGACTTCCATATCGATAAAAGCATAGTTATTGTCGCAATTCGACAATAGGCGTGACGATATGATTGCGTGGACTGTCGAAAAATTCGTCATACTAAATGTATATAATACGTGCATACTTACACGTGCATGATTTGTTCGAGTCCGGTGTAAAATTAAAAAAACCATGCCTATTGTTGCTGTCGATTAAATCATTGGACGATATATGTCTTGTCAAAAATTTGGCGAAAAGTATCTATTGACATTTCAGATACGCCCAGTTCCCTTTCTCCAGTGGTTCCTTTCCTTTTTTGCTTTCGCTTTCCTTATCTTTTTAGTTCGATATGGGACTGTGATTGTTTTGTTTTAGTTTGACACATTCAGACTTTGATTTAGGTATATTGTGTCTGTATGGTTACTGTGGTTCAAACTTGAATAAGCTGGTATTTTCGTATGTCCAATTATCTAGTCCCTTCACTTGTAGATCTGGTCCACTTGTGGTTACACTTTTACAAACCTCCTTTACGTTTCACATTAAGACGTCATTTTGTATTACGTCTCAGTTGGTTTCACACACGATTAGTTACATTTTTGTATCGCTAACGTTTATGCGTTGAAGTTGAACGTAGCAGAATGCTCTTGAACTGTCTCTACCAAATCCTTGAAAAGTCAGAACCTTGAAAAGTCAGAACCTTGAAAAGTCAGAAGTATCGCGAATGAGGTATTCGATAGTTGAATTTAAATCGCAGTTGAAATTCGGACTATGAAAAGTTTGTTGTATTTTTTTTAAATGTATTAAAAATATATTATTCGTAGATACTTATCTTAAAGGTTCATTTATAGCAGTACAGCTCAAGATGGCAACTGTACGTAAACAGCAGTACAAAAAATATTCCTTAGTACGTTCTATTTGGACACATTCATACATTCCGTAATATGTACGTGGCGTATTCGTAACAGCAGTAACCGACACGATCTATTCAGCAGTTCATGTCACCGAAACGTATCACGCAGAACTGGTTTTCTTTGGCCACTGTTCAATTTTTACATACGTCTTTTATGTTTCATTCACGCATGACGTAACGCCATAGTGGTGAGTGCACCCGTACTAACGAAAATGCTGATATGCGCTTGTAAATGCTTTCGGAAACGTCATATTATGATAATATTGATACGAAAAAATAAATATTTTGTTGCATCGATGCGCTCTGTAACGTAGATGCGCTCTGTAACGTAAGCCGATTTTTGCCCAAAAACAATTTTAAACGTGACGAAAACGGGTGTTGCTGTAAAGTATGAATAGAAGTAGTCTTCCTGTGCCGATCTGTTGACGTGCAGTGCTGGATAGTATAAACAAACCTTGATAGGTAGAGGTTGTTCATCAAGCTTAGTGAGATTTTTTCGAATTTTCGCCAAGATAAGATGTATTCGCGCGTTTTCCAAATTGGAATACGAATTTAATTAATCGTCATCATCTGTATTGGCAAAGAGAACATGCAATTAAAAGTGCGCGATCGTGGCGCATTCACACCGATTGCATTTTCTAAATGTGCGAGTACGCGTGACCGAATCGATAACTTTATATTATTATATTAGCTATACACACATAATGTATAGATATTCAATCGTTTCGTTGCGAGTTTCGGGACTTTCGTTTGCCTCGTTAGCCGTCAATTCTGCAATGATTTTCGTGCTCTTTATCCGCCGCTTTCATCGTCCGACTAGGTAAGTATGTATGTTGCTGCTCTTGTTATGCAAACAGTTTGGGCTTTGGCTATTGTATAACATGTGAATCAAATGCGAGATGGTATTATGTCGTACCATCCAATTAGTTTTCCTTCAGTGCGGGCGGAAAATTGCTCCATGCTCATCTTGCTCAGTACTTCGTAGGCACACGAGCGCAACACTTTCACAAAGTGCTTCATCTTCTCCAGATGTATCTATATATATGTATGTATACAGGTATTGGCATAGCAAGGAAAGACAGGAAACGTAATACTTGGGTGAGAAGTATGACAAGAGTAGTGGATATAGCAGATAGAGTGAAGAGATTGAAATGGCATTGGGCGGGCCACGTGGCTAGAAGAATGGACGAAAGGTGGACAAAAAAAAAGTGCTGGAATGGTACCCGAGAGAATGCAAAAGGGTAAAAGGAAGACCGCAGGGAAGATGGGTGGACGAAATTAGGAAAATGTGTGCGGTGAGATGGATGAGTTGCACAAAATATTATTGTATTATGGTATTAACTAAACATTTCAGGGTTGTCTGTAATGCTAGTTACAAGGACAAACTAGTTGGAATGATATTTTTTTAATTCTTCATTTCCATTTGATTTATTTTTGATATGATCTAATTCTTAAATAGTATCTTAATAAGATCATCATTTAATTTTTTTTTTGAAATATGATTTAATTCAAGGCAACTTTTTTTTCTCAGTAATGAGTATGTGTTATATTTTGCGTGTACATGTAAACAAAAAAACTAAATATTATTCATTTAATTGCGTTATTATTAAAATTAAATTGTGTTTATTCGTGTGTGACAATTGTAGGGGTGGTTTATTTATTACGTAATTAAATTATCTGATACTTTTTATTTGTTACGTAGTAGAGTGGCATTACAGGTGACCCCAATACGTCACTACCATTACTAGACAGCGAATGGTCATTAGGGCATTGTTAAATTCCTAAATCTTTTTTTTTGCTCTTTTGCATTCAGCACTGTTAGAACGTGTATTGCTATTTACCATTGCCCTTATAACAAAAGGCCAGGATTCTTTGCAGCACAAAATGGTTCACAATTTATTGTCAAACTTTTTTTTGCTCTCTTGCGTTGTAGGACTATAGTAATGGACTATGAACCCTTTTTTTGTGCTGAAAATAATTCTGGCCGTAGATCTCTGCTTATAAGTTAAGGGCGGACCCGAAGCGTGCTTTTTCCAGGAATCAGGGCGTTTTCGGTCTATTTACAAAGCTAGAGTGCAAAAAAAAGGTTCTTCATAAAATTTAACAAAGCACAGCGAACAATGAACGGCACGCTTCCGGTCCTACGTCTACTTATAAGTATCCGTCCCTTAATGATCACACGTTTAAAAATAAAAATTTAAATTATATATCTACTGAATATAAAAAGAAACACAAAAGGAAAACAATGATGAAAATATCTAAGTACTCAGTAGATATCAATCAACATAAATTGGTTCTGGAGTTCTTGAATAAACTAACTCTGACTCTTAGGGCGCAGAAAAAAAATTGGTACGCGGCCCTTGTTTTTTTTTTTAGATTTGTTAGTTTTGCAAATCTAGGAAAAACCTCTTGCACGCCTGATCTATGCCAGGCTAAAATGCTATGCCGGTGATATATTTCCTTGAATGGACGTGGGTTTGATAGTGATTGATAGTGGTGATTCGCAATTTTTAAGAAACTTAATAAGATCGTACAATGGCATAAGACACGCCCATTCACGGCTGGAGTCAACCTAAACATGCCCTGCCGTACGATTCTGTACATCTGCGCTTTTTACGTTCTGTCTAACGGACGGTGTAAGCATTTTCACATCACAGTGCCATGTAATGGGGTGCATTTCTTCAGAACTTTCTAGTGGGGATTTAAATGGAATTCAAACAAACTGTAATATGTAATGAATAATGATTTTTTTTTAATAAAATAGCATCTGTTTAATTGTATGCATTCAATTAGAAATTAGTTAAATATGTTGATACAACTTCATCAGCGATCGATCTAACGTGACCGACTATGTAACAGGTGCACGTGTATTAAAATCTTGAAGCGAATTTAGTGCATCGCTCACTCTTCATTCGATTTTACGTCTTTAAATACATTATGTATGGCGTAGAAAGTAATCACTGTCATAAATAATTTAGTGGATCTCGATTTCGCGAAAATAATAATTACAATCAAACATCGCGTTTCTTATGTATGTACATGTACATGTGTATAATATCGGGTGAATCTCCTTTTTTTATTACTATTATTGCTACTGCGCAAGTTCCTTCGCGGATCTCCGTAATCCGATCGAATTACATATCTGGTCGATCTGCGGAAAATGTGGTACACACCGTACCATGTATGTGTGAGGTCCGAATTGCGTATTTTTTGCTCCGGTTCGTTGCTCGACGTCCGTTGATATTCGCCATTCCCCTTTATATGAGTTTTTGATCTATCCGGCCCAACTTTGAGCTCGGTCAACTTGCGGTTGCTTAACGATTTTTTTTGTTCGATATTTCTCGTAGATATAAGTGCAGGAAGTCGGAGCTTATCGTACTTATGATTCATGTGTGTTTTGGAAAATCGTCGATGGTCATTAAAATACATTTAAAAATGTCTGATGCTGAGATTTGGTTCGATGTTGATATCTCTTTACAATTCTTCACGCCCTTTCGATTAGCTCTGCTTAGTCTTTCGATCAGGTAATATATAATGAAGACTTCTTCAATTGGGTATTGGATATTGTATCGCTGATGAGGTTCTTCTTTATGTTTTATCGGGCGCAGAGTTGATTTTTAAAAAATGCCATGTTATCCAAAAGGATACAGAGGACGTGAAGAAAGATATAATGGACGTTAGGTGTATGCATAAAACAATGAATGGGAGTTATGTAAAACTGGCAGGAATAGAAGATGATTTCATCTGCATATGTATGTATGTATGTATGTAGCAGTTAATGGTGACAGGCTGATTACTGATTAGATTAGCAGAGAAGGATTTGTCTTTGAATTTCGGAACGATTTAAAAGCACAAAATTTGGCTGTAAAAAAGTAAAAAAAAAAGTTTTGAGGATTTAAAAAAATGTTTTTTTTTTTTAATTTTATTTGTAATGCTCATTTTGAAAAGGATATTATATATGTATTGAAAGGGTTTAAAGAAGAATGTCAAAAATGCCTTACGAATTTAAATCATTTTCATACAATAATGATGTACGATTAAAAAGAATGACTCGCTCCACATTTGAGACGAGAAGATGAGAGTTGATCTAATCGAAGTTTATAAAATTATTAGTAACCACTGCAATTAATTCTAGTTTATAAAATTATTAGTAACCACTACAATTAATTCTAGTTTATAAAATTATTAGTAATCACTAAATTAACAATTAAAAATGAATTCCACTTGTCTCTGTTTTGCACAACTCTCATCCATCTCACCCCACACATGTTCCTAATTTTGTCTACCTATCTTCCCCGCGGTCTTTTTTTATCCTTTTGCATTCTCTCGGATACCATTCAAGCACTTATTTTGTCCATCTTTCGCATTTTTCTAGCCTCGTGGCCCGCCCATTGCCATTTCAATCCACTGTGTCGACTGCCCTTATCATACTTCTCACCCATCTATTCCGTTTCCTGTTTTTCCTCGTTTTGCCGAGCATAATTATGCGTTCCATACTTCTTTGAGTGCATTGGACTTTGTGTAGCATCTTGTCCAAGTTTTACATCCATACGTCATCACTGGAAAAATGCGAAGATTGGAGATCTTTTTCTTCAGGCAGAGTGGCATTTTTGATTTCATTCATTCGTTCGTCCAAATTTCATTCATTCGTTGACAACATTCATTCGTCCAAATGCACTCTATCCTAAGTTCATACGTCTCTTTATCTCTTCATCTTTACTACCGGACACGCAATTATTTGACCTAAATATAAATAATTATTTACTACTTCTACTGGTTTATCATCTAATGAGATGCTATCAGGCATGCAATTATCTATTGAAAATTAGTTTGGTCTTATCTACGTTAATTTTTAATCCTACTTTCCCTGTCCAGCTGTGTTAGTCTGTTAAGTAGGTCAACTGGATCGCGAGCTATTAAAACTATATCGTCTGCGGACCGAAGATGATTCAAGAAGCGACCGTTGATTTTTACTCTTGCTAAAATATTGAAAAACTGATATTAGATATGTAGAGAGAGTAAATCAAATTTGTCTTTTGAATTTGTTACAATTTAGCTCAATGAAATCAAACCGGAGTTTGGAAAAACTATTACTTTTTGAATTTCTATTTGGTCAAAATTCTCAATGCCACTAAAAAAATTGGATGTGACCAACCCATGACTTTATCTATGTATTTGAGGAATATAAGAAGGTCAAAAAACAAAATTCGATAATTAAACACGTTCACACACACCGGTTGTGAGAGCATTTTCGATACAAATTGAGCGCAAATGTAGGGAAACTTACACAAGACAAAAGTTCTACTTCCGGTTGTCGGATTTTGTTCGAATTTTTTTTAATACGTAAAATCACTATAATTATTATACACATTAAATATCAAGAAAATAAAAATAATTTTAAAGGTCAAAATAAAATAATGAAATATTGTTTTAAAAACATATACTACTTCCGGTCTACGAATTCTGACACACACATTTTTTTTTCTAGATCATGAAAACGTTGTCAGTGATCGATTCTAAATTCGAATCTTCGCATGATCACAAAACTTTATCTATTGTTACTACGTACATATGTATGTAGATAAAATAAAAATGTTTTTTCTTACAGTTAGATTTTTTTTGTTATTTATTAGCAAGGCACTTATGTATGTGTGCAACCTGAATTCCTTTTTATTCAGCCAACAGCATTTCCTGAAATGGTCTGTTCGGTCATCATTTTTCCTCATTGTTCCTTTGCCTTTCATTTTCTGCGACCACTGTCACTTTTCACGGATTCTCCAACCCCCCCCACCACACTTGTATAATACACAGCGGCAAACAACGGTTTGAAAGTGAAGAGCGCACGGGAACCGAAGCCTTCTCTTCTTCACTACTCGCCAATGTGCTTTCGTCCGGCGTTAACGTCTTCATTTAACCGTTTATCATGACGTTCGGTTCTTGAGTGTCGCAATTCACGGGATATCATCGTCGCTGTTTCCATTGTTATGACGCGAAGAGTGCGGTTTCGCGAGTGATGAAGCTGAGTGCGATGCAACAGGCGTCTTCGATATCCTGCATCCCGATGCACTTCTCGCCGCAAACGTTCTTCGGGAGACGGCTCAAGCGATGGGGCTCCACGGGATCATGGGTAATCGTAATCTCGTACGCGTGTGCACGTGTTGTAATTCAATAATTTGCATTCAATAAGTGTCGTTGTTTCTTATACAACTTTGAAACACGAGTAACTATGAAAATACAATTATCATAACTTGCATTCCGTATGTGCGATGCGCTTCGTATATAAAGTGGCGTGTGAAATGTGAAGGGATCGATTGTTCGTATCTAATGATTGGTATTATTATGTTCGTAATTAAATTCTGCTTCTGAATGTGAAACGGGATGACAAAATTTCGCATGATTGGTGACTTTCGATGTTGATTGTATGTTTTCTTCCGTGGGAGAGAGTCTATTCTAATTAATGTAGAAGAAGTAAAGCTATCGATATTAGTGGCTAATATAATATCCCAATTTGGACTCACAAGGCTACCATCGAATAACTTACATACTATGTACATATATGTATATACATGCAGATTAGGCCAATTACTGTGGTTTTTTCTGTACGTATCTGAAAAATCTCATTACAACTGTGTTTGTGTGAAATGTATTGTACAATATACCGATTCACTGTCTTTAATTTATTACTGAAATTATGTGATTTTCATTCATTGCTTGCAACTTTTGACATCTGTCTTTGGATTGTTGCATTATTGGTAAATATCAAACTTAATGGCAATGTACTGGTTTAACGCTTTGTCACCACTTTGCTATTTGAATGTTTGATGTGATTTGTTTTTAATTAATTTCGAGCAATTATAATAGAAAATGACTTAAGCGCGTATAATGATTATAAAAGTGTACGATTTTAGGAGGCCATAGGGCCACCTAAAAGAGCTCACAGACCTTAACAGACTAAGCTAGAAGTGAATGTGAAGAGGGAGATACTTTGGTCGTCCTAAACTATGTGACACATTAAACTAAAAATATGGTGTAATATTTAACTATGAATGGATTTTATCTTTATTAGTGCCAATTTTCTTGAATTGGTAGTTTTCGGCTGAAAAATTACATAGGGAATATCTATGATTTTTATCATATATAATTTAAATAAAGCACTTCAACAGTGTTTCTCGCGGAAAAACATTTAATTTAAAATGTATATTCTATAAAAATTTATTTAGATATATTACATTTCAACTACAGTGTAATTTACAACAGGATGGGCTAAATGTCAGAGTAGAGTTTTTGAGGAGTCAATAACTTTTTTTATAAATTAACCAATTTCAATGATATTAAACTTTTATCTACACAAGGATGATATTTTTTGAAATAAGCTGCATTTTTCGAAACATTTTAGTTCGTTTTCGAAACTAGTGTTTGAATTTTTGCACAGATGTTCTCCTTGAGCTGCCCAATGAGAACTTTCATATACCTATTTCTTTATGTTATTAAGATATAAGATAAGATATTCTCAAAGAAAAAAAAATCGAAAACTATCCGCTCATCTGAAAATTTTTATTATAACTTTGTTTGTATGGGAATTGCGGCAAGAACACACTCAAAAGTGCGGCAAGGCACGCCCAAGTAGACTCTAGTTGTGATAGGCGTGTCTTCATGTCATTGTTAATTCGTACGATCTTATTATTTAGACAAGTTCCTATATTCCTATATTTCTTCAAATATGGGAATCGCCGTTATATCAAATCGCCGGAATATCAAACCCATGTCAATACAAGTATATAATATCACAAAAATACTCTAGGGGGTGAGTTTTGACTGGAATTGTGATTGAATGTAAAATAATCTAAAAAAAAAAATACGTGCCGTGTAACCAGACTTTCCAATATACATAGGATGTAGAAACTTTGAATAATATCCCGATATCTGGAACCAAAATAATAGATATACCACTTCGAAAATTTATTTCTAATATTTGCATTCGTTGCTTTGTTATGAAAATACACTAGTTGTTTTAACGGGTTTCGCTCAGTATTTGTAATATAAACAGCTTAAACATGGCGAATCTAATAGGAAATATTCATTTGTTTTTTTATTAAATTTATTTGAATCGAAAAAAATATATATCGAATCGTCAAAGAAACTGTTTTGTTTACAAAGTTCCCCCCGGCGAAGGTCCGGCGCCCCCCGGGCCTTCACCCCCGCCGCTCCGGGGACTTGTTATCGAAGTTCCCAACCAAATCTCAACCAACAATACCTACAAAGTCTCTTTCAAAATTATACATTAGATGTATGTATGTATTAGGGGTTCCAAAAACCTTGTAAATAAAAAAAAATTGTTAAGTTTCCAATTTTATTTATTTATTGCTATTACTATTGTAAAACATTACGGCTAGGGTCACCAACTTACTTTTACATGGAAAACGGTTCCGAAACGCGAATCTCAACCGTCGATGGTCGCACACTAGGGAAAGCGTGAACAATCAATCGTCAACGGTGAAAATAATAATTTCATTCGAATTTTGTTGATTCGGTCAAATCTTTCGAATCGCGGTCGACTTATTCAGATGCAGGTCGCACCGGTTCACATCGATCCGATGAACTGCTTCACTTTCTGCTATGTTGGATATTTTTCTAGTTGGTATTTGAAATTTCGATCAATCGATCGTTTTTTTTTCTCGTCATTTTATATAATCGAGGCACGTGCGCTTCGATGTATAATATCTGAGAGCTTGTGGACGAATTAGTTTCGATGGCCTCATGCGGACGTGTCCTTTATAATTGTTAACACGCTCACTTCCGTCGTCTTGCATCCTGGGCTGCTCGTTTACTTCCACGCGCGCATCTTTGCGTACAATTGGATTAATTAACTTTGGATTTTTCGGAGAAAGCATACGACATTTTTATGGTCAACGTTAGTATTAATCAGAGTCGTCTCGAATGCGCGACTAATTACTCAATTGGGGATTTTGCGAATTGCCATTTCGGTTTCACTCCTTTTTGACGACGACGAAGATGATGATGATTCAGCTGTCGAATTGCTGCAATTGGAAATTTGCGCTCACTTTGGGTGGTGATTGGCATTATGAATTTAATTAATGAGTTGTATACGTTGTGCACATATTGGTTTTATATCATGTTACGGAATTGTTTAATTTTAATTTAATATGTGTTTATTTATCTCGAGAATCTCGAGAAACAAAAAAAGAAAATCTCGAATTCTCGAGATTCAAATATTTCGAGAAAATAAGATTCTCAAATCTCGAGATTCAAATATTCCGAGAAAAGGATATTCTCGAATCTCGAGAATCAAAAAAAGTCGAGAAATCACAACCTCTACAGTTAATGTCAATATTTTGGGACTTTTCTGGATATTATTATTATTATGGAATATAATCGATAAATTCGTTGGAAAAAAAGCTATGTATTTTTAGTTATAAAAAAAAAATTATATTTTAATTTACAAAAAAAGTTATATACATATTATATATTTAAAAAAAACATTTATCGATATTTTGAATAAAGATTTGCTGGTATGATATCTATGCATGGAAGTATGACGCAAAATTTTTGAAAAAATACTTTTTTTTGTATGAAGTTTGGAGGATTAAAAAAAAACACGATGTGTTGACGGCCTTTGAATGACGTTTTATTTAAAACACAGCATATTTTTTATGGCCCATAGTGAGTTAATATAAAGTTGGAAGTTTTTTATTATTTATGATGCTATTTGTCCTTTTTAGGACATTTGGCACATTTTTAAAATTTTTCTTCCTCTTTCCTTTTGGCTTGTGTCTCATTTGATGTAGTAAATATGTTTTTATATCATTTTTAATGATTATTTATTTTATTAAAAGCCTCTTATATGGCGTTAAATAAATAAATCAAATATACAAAACGTATGGTATATTGAATGAAAATTTTGTGCGATGGGTTTTCGTTGTAATATTATACTAATGAGTATTTTACATACGTGTTTGTTGGTATCTATTGTTTTACAACAGGTGTTGAGAATTTTACAAGTGACAAATTCATCATCAGGAGTGAGCGGGTTGAATAATGACAGGACATGTATGTCCTGCGCCATGTACGGCGACAATCACCAGTCAATAATAATAATGAGATTTCTCTTTTCGTCTGCACAAGGCTGTGTTTGTGGATTATGATTTATTCATTCGATTATATCAGCTCATCTTGATCGTCCAATCCGAGCCTACCGAGCCCGATTCATGCCTTGGAATTGTGTCTCATTCCGATCCAAAACCAGGACATCTCTGCTAGTGCGTTGCATCCGTCTTCTGCACGTTGTGTAATCTAATAACGGGAATAACTCGAAAGTCACAGTTATAAAATTCGCGTAGGCGTTATTTCATAGTATCTACATAATTGGGTTTTCGTCGATGCGTGAATTTAATGAATGGTGCTTTTCATGTCTGACGAAATGTAAGTTTATGCATTCGTCTTTGTAAATTGAAATATTTATGACGTTTTCTATGCTAAGGTTGATTGCTACTCGTATAAATTTCAGATATATTGCCGATTTGAGTGCAAAATTTATCCTTAATGGTTTTAAGTTTAAAGTCAAGGACTTTTTTTGGTGGATTTTGTTTTTATAGGTGTATGTATAATTTGATATTTTGATCTAAGTTAGAGCGAAATGTTTATTAACTATGCAAATTATTCCTATGGTCGAATAGTTTTGTGTGCATTTATAATACTCAAAGCTGTAATATATGTCAATGTCAGTATAAATTTGTAAAGTAATTTTTATTCACATGTCAATATAAAATCCTTCATAATTGTGTGTACAATTGAATGAATTGTTATTCGCTAGTGAAAGTGTTCATAATGGAATTTATTGCATATTTTATCATTTTTTTTTTGTTTGCACTGATTTATGATTTAGAATGTTTACGAGCAAATTTATATTCTAGTGTTACACAACAATGATCAAACTACCTTGATTGTGTGTAATTATTTTGGCTTTGGTTTGTAATCAATGTATATTTTTTCAATCTTTTCAGAGTCCTACGGCTGGTGGATCAAGCGAATCCTTAAATTTGAGATTCTCTATGGCTGATCTGGCCGGTGATTATACGAAGAGAAAACACGTGGTGAGGGTCACGTCTATTTCGGGCGCTGAATTGTTATTGCAAGCTGGAAGCGCCGATGAAGCATCCCATTGGCTGACCGCTTTACGAGCTCAGGTATAATTTGGATCGATTTGCGTTTTTGATTATTTTGAACATGTTATATATTTTGCAATATTTATTCGGGTTTCGTATGTTTTCAGGCACCGAGAGATCAAATTGTGGAGACTCAAAAACCATTGGATAGTCCCGCGGAAGCGAGCGGACTGTCGCCGCCACCTCGTACGAAAAAGCATGCCAACACCAGAACTGTATCACCGACAGGTATTCGATTTATTTGCATTGTATATTTGAAAGTTATACATGAGTCCACTTTCCATTGTATAAAACTGTTTATGGTCATTTTTGTACTACATACTTATGGAATGTTTCAAATTTATGCAATTGACGGAAATAATACCTTGTATATATTTTCTTTGTATTCGATATCCAGTGTAGCTTCTACCATGATGAACATTTTTATTGCGTCTAGTTTAAAACTTTTTTTGTTGTCCAATTTTAGAAAATACATCTGTCTCGTTGACTGCATCACCAAAGAGCAAAACATGGAAAGGGCGAGTGGCAAGACAGCTCCGTCGTATGCAAGCTGGTGGTGCAGGAACTTCGCCCGTCGGCACTCCTAATTCAATTAGCAGTATGAACTCAAGAATGAATGGCGCAGTCGGTATTCCTTTGGAGCGTTGTGAATCATTACCAAGTCATCCCCTGGTTCCGCACCTCGTCGGCTTGTGCACTCGAGCCGTAGAAGAACGAGGACTACATGTAGTTGGGGTTTATCGTGTACCCGGAAACACAGCCAGTGTGACAGCCCTCATGGAGTCGCTGGAGAGATCTCCGACGCCCGATTCTCAAGATCCACGATGGAATGATGTAAATGTTGTATCGAGTCTGCTGAAGGCCTTCTTCCGACGTTTGCCAAACCCACTCTTAACAAAAGACTTGTATCCTCTGTTCATATCTGCCGATAAGATTACGGAAAGGTCGACGCGAGTGCACGCCATTAGGAAGCTGGTTCGCGAGCTGCCGGATCATCACTACGAGACGCTCAAATTTTTAATGGAACATTTGAGGAGGGTGGCCTCCGAGAACTCTGTCAACAAAATGGAACCTCGCAATTTAGCTATAGTGTTCGGTCCTACATTGGTACGCAGTGCTGACGATGATATGATTACCATGGTGAACGATATGTCGAGTCAATGTCGGATCATAGAGTCACTTATTAATGATGTACGTTTTGAATATATTACTCATCGTTACGCCTGTTGTTATGTTTTATTAATTGCGCGTCTTGTTTATAGATGGAATGGTATTTTGATGAAGAAGATAGAAGATCTCCGGTTAATGATATACCATGCGATGAAGAATCCCTTCCATCGACAACTTCTAATCAAGCTTTACTACTGCAGAATGTTAAAAAAATTGAAGGTATTTTATTTCTTAGAATTTTTTAAGGGTTAAATTTGAAGACGTCTTTAGGTTTGTCTTTTTGTATTTGTGTAATAATAAAATATTTTTTTATGATTTTAGGGAAGTTAGATGTCAGTACAAAAGATATTGTTAGTTCAATAATATCAGCAGCCAATAGAAAAATACAACGAAAACCTCGTTCAAAAGGAAATAATATAAATCGAGAAGTTAACAATACGAATAATAGCAAATTGAGAGAAACTTGCGAAAAAGTAATCATTTCACCAGATGAGCAACAACCTGAGCAACCACCCGGAGTAGTTTTAACGACGATTTCCCCGCCGCCTGATAATGATAATTTTCCGATCAAGACGTACGCTGGATTAGAGCAAAACACTCAAGAAAGAATCAAAAGGTTTGTTTATTGGATTTAAAAGTCATTTACTTTTTTTTTATTAATTTTTTATTTATCATTGATATCATTGCTTTCAGATTCGAAATGGAAACTCGAGCGATGCTCCGTCGAGAGAAGAAACCGAACGATTGGCAAAATAGTCCTAGACAGGAGACGTCATCGCCCATTACCATAGTTGAAAACAATAATACAGATGCGCAATCCGCGGTCTCCGATGCGTCAGGACGGTCGAATCCGTGTGTGAGCGAGAGCCGCATTGTCGGCAAACGCTTGAAGACCGATTCGACACTGTCCAGCGACAGCTTTAGCGATGGTAAGATATCTGTGCGCGACAGAATTATATAATTGAGTATGATGTATATGACGTTGGTGATTATTTTCAATGACCTCCAAATCACTCTCAATGCCGTTTGTCCTAGGATATTCTATGCACAACTAGAGAGAGTGAAACTCGACGTTTATAAAGCCTGTCAAATTAGTCTACACTGGTAAAAGTTTTGGTGTGACTAACATAAAATCAACATACATACATATATTATATATAATATATATATATATAGTACTTTCAATGTCAAAATGTGTGACTTTCTCAAATACCTAATGCTGATTTATATATTACAAACATAGCTGATGCTTAATCGCTTTTTAATTTTCCATGTTTTTTTATTGGTTTTATTTTGTTTTTTCTATTAATATAATATGATAATTATTTAACTGATGATTAATTGATTTTTGTCTTTTTATCCTTAAGTATAATATGCAATTGAAACAACACGCTAAAGACGATATAACCAACTTAGTTGAATACGCGTAAAGCTTAAAGTGTGCACAGTAACATTTGACACGTTTAATATAATATTGTTTTAAAATTATTATTTGTGAGATAAATTTAAATCTTTGAGATTTAGCAATTCTGCAAAATAATTTCTATTAATTATTATATTATACTTTCGAATGCAAATGCTAAATTTTATTAAAATATTTACTTTATCTGAAAGACAGATGGCTTATTTAATAACTTATTTCATATTAAATTTAGTTGATTTTTAATATTTGAATTTATTTTTTAGGTGTAGTGGATATGGTTTCATCATTGACGTCAACGTTTGATCAAAAATTGCGGTCACTTCATAATTCCTCTCCTTTGGACGATCCGAATATTCCGTATGCTGATGAGGGTCACGATGACAGTCAAGATTTTGGTGATCCGAGTTTGCATCGCAGCTCTGAGGTCTCCTCTTTGAAAGATGATACAATATCGAAAAATTCAGAAGAAAAAAATAAGTCGGAGAGCAGTTCCATGAAAAGTGCTAACAGTGGTTCTCAAGAAATTATAAATTTAATGTCCAGTAAAAAGTATGCTATGAATGTCCACAGTGACAAAAATGGCAGTGTTAAACTGATGCAAAAAACAAGCGTGTCAGAGTCGCCGATGAAGGAATCAAACCTCGGAAAGTATTCAAACGTCGAAGTTAACGGTAAAAGCAAAACGAAAAGTGTGGAAGTTGACAGTGACTGTGAAAAAGATGTCGATATAAACTCCGAACAGTCTTCGCCTGATGACGTCACTCCGGATAATAATAGGAGTGCTGAAAAATTTAGTTTCTCAGAGAAATCTTTCCACGATCCTAAAACTATTTGTGATAATAAAACTTTAGTAGATCATAAGGTAACCGAGTCAACGATTAAAAATACTTTGCAAGATATATTTTTCAAGAAATCCTCTTTTAATCAAGATAAGACTGATATTATGAATTCGACGCTAATCGTCAAAAACAAATTGAAAAGGTCCGAGTCGCTCAACAGGGAGACCGAGAAGCAAATGGTCAAAAACAACAAGTTGATCATATCGGAGAACTGTAACAAGAGCAATGGCAACGAAACGATCGCGGACGCGGAGAAATCCAGCTCGCCAAAGTTAACGAGGTCCGTCTCGCTCAACAGGTCGTCGGACGTGAAGCTGAAGTGGTCCGACAACTTGACAAAGAACGAAAAGACGGAAACGAACATATCGCGACGGAGAGAAATAAACTACGGAGGCCTGAACAGGGCCTCCGCCAAGCTGAAGAGGAAGAACGGCATGCCCGAGAGATCGATCAAAAGGCGGCACACCGTAGGCGGAACCAAGGACTTTGACAAGGACGAATGGGTGGCTCTCAGCTGCTCTAGGACCTCGTCACCAGACCTGCCCACCACGATCATCGATCTGCCGATACATCCTCACATATCGTCTGTGCCCCTCGAGTCACACGTCTAGTAACATCTCCGATTCGATGCATTGTCAGTGTCAATATTTGAAGTTCATCTTCTATACACGCTTTTTCTTAGGCTAGTTTTTCTATTGACATCCTTGACCAATGAACACTAATAATAATAATAGAAATTCCTTGTTTTACTTCAACGGTATCATAAGAATTTCTTGTTAGTTCTATTGGACGTCAAATTCTAGCTATGAATCAATGAAAATTTTGATACAATTTTCACTTGCACAATTACTATTTACTGTAATTCGAATCTTTGTATAATATGCAGATTGTTTACATATCAGATGTATCAATATTTTAATTAGATTTGTTTTAAGTGAAGGCTTGCATACACTTGATGTCACTTTTAGCATTCAGTGCTTTTGTTGTCCCTTTCTTTATGCTTTGAATCGGACAATAAGAGGCAAATATAATTTATGCTTTGAGGAACTGAGTGTATGTGTATTAAAATTTATTTTCGTTTTTATGGTTTGCTTGCGAAAGCTATCAAGGAGTTATTATACAATTACGTTTTGTTTTTATGTTTAAATTTATTGATTGAATTTCATCGGCGAGAACAATTCGGCGTGACTTTGCCAAAGTTGTTGTTTTGTTGATGCATTAATTAGCTCCATATATAATTTATATGATATTTTATGTATGGATTTTATATGATCGAAAATTATGTGATTTTATTCGATGTGACGTTATGACGCTTTTATTGAATTTTAAATGATTTTTATTTGTATTGTAACGAAAACAATTTTCGACACATCTTGTTTGCTTTTATTATTTCATTATAATGATTTTTAATGTCTTGTTTACGTTTTTAGTTGATTTTAACTTATGATGTGGCGCATTTCGCCTTCATTATTATTATAAATGTGTATTACCAGTGCCATTCTTATGTTTCATGTGGCCTTTTCGACATTCCCCATAACACCAAGTCAAAATAAATGAATATAAAAAAGATTAAAATATACATTATCCTCTTTATAAGGCTGAGTACCTGCATGTATATAAACCATGAAATAAATAAATGTGAATACTTAATGTTTAGCAATTAGTATGCATACATATTCCAACAAGAACACTATTAAGTGATTTGACCAATGCATTTCAAACTATAATAGAACAATTCATTGCGTTGTTCGCTGCTCAATTGTTTTCAATTCTTAAACAAACTATTGTTTTATGACTTAATTGGTCGAATAAAATGAGAAATTCTTCAATACTGCGTAGATTAAAGTCACCGACGATACATTTGAGGAGTTTCACACGCGCGAATCTTAACTATTGATATGTATATCAAATGTTATAATATTTGTACTTTCAGTGTATGGTATGAATAGACGTTGCTATATACATATTTAACATTACCCATTTTTAAAAGTCAAAAATTTGCATTATTTTTTTATTATACATTTAAGAAGCCCAATATATTCTAAAACTATATATGCAATAATTTTTTATTATAGCAAAGCGACTATTTGAGTGATGGCTTTTAAGATGATGATTATTGCTTTAGTGTCTTTGAGTTGGAGACGCTAATCACCAGTGAAAATCGGTGCATGTGTATATATATAATATATATGTAGTCCTTAAAGTGACCTTAAATTTAAAAATATGTAGAGACGTCACTTAATTTTAGATTTCATGTTGTTATTGTCACATATATTTTTTGTTTATATAGAAATCTTAGGATCTCATTACGAATTTAAGTCTTAATGTATGAATATGATATAATATATTTATGTATGTAATTATTTAAAATTATCGCGCTATACATTTGGGGGACAAAACACCAATGCAATATCACTTTTGTGATTTGTTTGTGAATTATTATTGTATATAATATAAAATGATAAATGAGAAGACGCACTTTGACCAGTGAAAATGTTATTGAGGAAAATGTATTTATTTTTCTCGAATCAATCAATTGTAGATAGAAATTTAAGAAATAATTAATTTATAGACATGAAAGTTGCATAATTAAATTATATAGAATTAATTTAATAAAAATGAAAATAAATTAAAAAAAATTGTAAATGATTTTAATGTATTATATGTAAATTTTCGCCGACGTGTGTATAATCGTCGAACGCTGGAACTACATACACTAGCATTTGTCTTTTAGTACTTTGCTTTTTACATATTTGTAGTATGTATGTAATTATTCACAATTACTAGTTTGAAATTTTCATTCAAATGCCAAAGCACATTACGTTGTAAGATTTCCACGATTTGATGGGTGATTTGATTATATAGTTTTATTGTAAAAGTTGCAACGCGTCAACGACGTTTCGAAATTGTTACATCCATTTCACACACTGTGTACCACAATTTCGCATTTCGTCTAGTAACTAATTTTTAAGCGCACTTTAATTTTCGGATATGTAAAAGATCCTTGCGTTGAGTCCGATAGTTGCACTATCGTTCAATAATGGCTGCTACGATTTTTTTTCTGCAATTATTCAGGCTAATGTTGGATTAATGAATGTAATCATTATTTCCCTGTGTAATAAAATTGACTGCGGGAATATACTTTGTATTTTATTGCATCCAATCAAATTACAACCCAACCTAATATCAACATTGTTCAATGGGAGATGCTACATATCAATATAAATAGTATATAAAAGGTTAGTATCGTGATAATCAGTAGTGCATTCAGGCTGTTTTAAAATCGACGATATTACATATACATAGGTAGAATCACGATCCGTATTGACTGTGTAGCATGCGCCAATTAATTAAGGTAAGTCTATTCGGTCTCCGTGACGGGCCCGAATGTGAAACGCCCGAAAACGCAAATATCGGAAGGCAAAGATCGAAAATCGAAAGATCTTAAGTCGAAAGATCAAAAAAAAGTGTGCATGATAAACGGTACTATGTACATATAATATATATGAGTGGCATGGGGTGAAATTATCTATCTTTTAATCATACAGCCTTGTTTAATATGCGCGCGCAGAACACGGGAGGAAAAGTCTGTTCCTCTTGTTCCTGTTGTATCATGCTCGCGCAAATTAAGTGAGTATGTACCGTTTACCATGCACCCTTTTTTTATCTGTCGACTCGATCTTTGCCTTCCGATATTTGCGTTTTCGGGCGTTTCAAATTCGGGCTCGTGAGGTAGACCCAAGTCTATTGTATGATATATGTACAGTGAGCGACAAAAATAGGTACGCACATAGATTTCGGACAAACAGCGCTAAACAAACCTCTCTACCTGCCGTAAACAATGAGACCCCAACCTTTTTTTTTTTTACACAACTCTATGTACCGTTGGTACAAAGATTTACAAAGCTGATGGTCAATTCCCTATTTAGTTTCGCGTTAACTTTGGTTGCAATAACATCGCATCAGAAAAATGTCGTCCGCACGCCAAATGTCGACCGATGAAAAAGCGGTAATTTTGGCTCTTACGAAAGAGCGAATCGCGTATCGAGAGATTGCTCGTCGGGTGGGGTTCAGTGAAGGTTCTGTGAGAAAATTCATCAAAAAATACAGTGATGCAGGATTATTAACAAGGGCTCCAGGATCAGGAAGGAAGTCAAAATTGATGGAACGTGAAAATCGTGTCATAAAACGTGCTGCTCTTCAAGATCAATTTATTACTGCTTCTAAAATCAGGGATGAGGTTTACACTTCAACATCCACAGCAGTACATACCCGTATGATCCAAAGGAAGCTGAATAAATTAGGGTTTAGAGCGATCAAATTCGCGAAAAAGCCACTTTTGGCGGTTTCAATGAAGAAAAAGCAGTTGAAATGGGCCAAGGACAAGAAGAATTGGATATCAGAGGACTGGTACAGGGTGGTGTTCTCAGATGAATCTAATTGGAATCTTATTGGATCAGATGGGAAGACCACAGTTCGCCGTAGAAGTGGAGAATGTTTTCACGCAAGTTGTGTTTCGCGACCGCGAAGCATTCCCCGTATGTCATGATACGGGGGTGCAATACAGGATATGGAATTGGGGTGCTAGAGTTCGTCCGAGGGTCCATGAATGCCATCCAATACAAAAACACGATAAGGGAACGTGTTTTACCCACCATCGAAGCACTCACAGAATTCGTCGCTGAACCAATATTTCAGGACGACTCTTTACCTTGTCATCGAGCTCGTTCTGTAAGTTATCTAACCGTTTTTCTATCTTTAATTTGTTTTTTTATGTGGTAAATATCATCGACTTGTTTTAGATAACCAATTATAATGAAAGTTTGGGAATTAAATCCCTTACCTGGCCCGGGAACAGTCCAGACCTGAACATTATCGAAAATTTATGGGCGATTTTGAAGAGGAAAGTAAGAGCCCGCAATCCAAAAACGCTTCAGGAGCTGGAAAACATAATAACGGAGACATGGGAAAAGGATATTTTCCCAGATGTTATAAAAAAATTGTTTTATTCTATGCCCAGAAGAATTGAGGCAGTAATCAAAAACAAAGGGGGAATTACTAAATATTAAGCTTTATTTTATTTATATATTATTGTTTTATGTATATATTATTAAAAGGAAACATTTAAAAAATTTATACCGTGAAAACCGCTTTAAATTAAATTAAAAACGCTCGAAGAACTGCCAATACTTTTTTCCCAACTTTGTCCATTTCGTAAATAATTCCAATATCTCAATAAATACATCAATATAATTAATAATTTGTCTTGTTTTATTATCTTAATGATCCTAGTCATGATTTCAGAAACTTTTAAATCAAAAATATTGCGATATATACGAATAAAATGAAATTTTGCTACTGCGTACCTATTTTTGTCGCTCACTGTAAAATCGATGTCATTCATTATGGTATACGGTAAATTTTTCGAAAGCAATTCACTGCATGCTATTTATTCTATGCACTAGTGACGTTTTCTCCGAAGCGCAGTTCAGAACACATTTTCCGAATCGCTATTTTTTGAATGACAAATTGTTCGAATGCATATTGCTAGCCAAGTTTTAAACCGGTGGTAATATGTTTAATAATATGCGCCTGTCGTAACGCTAATTTTCGACGCGATGTCAACAGATGGCATAGTAATATAAAATTTTAAAACTTAATACTAGAGATTGCATACACATGGTTTCTGCTATACATTCTATTGTCAATTTCTTAAAAATGCCAAAGTTTAAAACCGATCAGAAGAATGTAGGAATATTTTCAGACTGATTGGCGAAGTGAACCTAATATAATAAACCTTGTAAAAACGGACATGATATAACGAGCTTTTTTGCCGTCTTGCTTTGAACACTGATGGTTTTCTTTTTAAGAAATTAACCATTTCTCATGCTGCGTACGCACCAAACCAACGAACGGCCCCCAGGCCAACTTTTTAAACCAGTATCGTACAAAATATCTAAATAAAAATTAAATTTAAAAATTGAAATTAAATATCAAAATATTAAATCATTATATTAAAATTAAAATAAAATATTGAAAGTTAAAACAGAAAATACACAATTTAAATAAATTTTCGATATTGAGCTAAAATTAGATCATATTTACCGACACATTGTTTTTATATATGTATGTATAGTAAAATTGGCTAGAAAGGCGCATTGGGTTTACCTGTTAGGCTTTCCACGTATAAATCTATGTAAATAAAAATAAATATAAAATGAACATCTTCTCAATGCCCTATCCGCATCCGGACGTTGGCCACCTCGTCGATTATTTGAAGATATCCGTATCGGTTTTCATCGGCTCAGAACAGTCTTCGGCACTCATATCGGTCCACATGCGTATGTTTCGAAGCCAAGACAACTGTTTCCTGCCAATTCATTTTTTACCTTCTATTTTCCCCATGGTATCATGTGTCCGAGGTACTCCATCTTTCTCCGCTTGTTGACAGAAACAAGTTCTCTGCGTCTCCCTATCATGCCAAGGACAGCTTCATTTGATATTTTTTTGTTCCACGGGATCTTCAGCATACGCCTGTAGACCCACATCTCAGAAGCTTCGATGCGGCTGAGCATCCTAGTCTAAGTAGATACAATATCGATAGCATAAAAATATAAAATTCTATTGAAATTTTTAGTCACCATTTCGATAATCTTCCACAGACTATTTTTGGAATTCGGATAGGGTCACAGGGGGCACAGTGGAACGAAAAACGTATTTCGATTTTTAGAAAAATAAACCTTTATTCAATCAGTTTAAAATCTTTTATAAAATCTTAAGTAGTCTTTGATTTATCATTTCAAAACAAAAAATATGAAAAAATGTTCATAGTAAAATAATTACAGGCATTTTTCCGAGATCAGAACTTTGTTCCACTGTGCCCCAGGTCTGGGGTAGAGTGGAACACCCCTAGGGGCACAGTGGAACATACCAGTAAACTCAGGAATTATTCAGGAAATTATACATTCTTAAGATGCGTTGTGGAAAGTACAAAATGTTGGTCTGTCGTTTTGTTGATGTTTGTCTTATCCGTGGCAATAATTTGAGAACTATGTCATTTTTGGACACACCTGCCATGTCAGGTTCAAGAGGAAAGTAAAATCCGTCAAACTTTCCACTTTTCCTGAGGTAGCTGATATCATATTCATCATTTTCTTTGTCACAGTCAGTTAGCAGTTGTCCAATAAAATATTTGATTTGTTTCCCTCGAAATTGGACCACCACAAAATCATCTTTTTTCGGTGCCTCATAACAGGATAGTGGGATGTCCTGGTCTGTGTCTGTTGAATCATTTGATTCAGAAGAGCTCATATTTTCTTCAGAGTCATTAAAAATATTCTTTGTGATTTGTTGCACTTTGTCAAGGTATTTTCTTTCCTTAGATATTTTTGCTATTTTACGTTTACTTTTAATTTCAGCATTTCTTTCAAATTCTTCTTTAACAGGTGTATCAGTGGCGATGCAAGATTTTCCTCGTTTTCTACCTTTCCTCGAGTTCTTTCTTTCTTTAGCCTTTGGGTATCCTCTACATGCTATGGGACTTGTCAAATTTCCCTCCTCGACATGTTGCATCTGAGTTGGTGCCTTTGTGGATGGTTGTTCATGAGTCAGGTCGATTGATGGTTCTTGAACCGTGTGATCCTGTGTTTGTATCTGGGCTGCTGAGCTTGTTGAAGGTTGTGCTGTCCGGTCAACATATGCTTCATCATCGTCTTCTACTATATTTTGTTGCTGTCCTACAATTGGTTCAGGCATAGGCCGGTTTGTGACTTCGCACGGCATAAAATCGTCTTCGGTGAAGATATTTCGGTCAAAAGGGAATATCCCAGTCTTTCGGAACCCCGATTTTATGTTTGCTGGCGTCATTGCTTTCTCAAATGCCACTCCCAGTATTTCCGATATGTTGTAAATAGTCAGTGGAACTCCGTAGTTTCTTAACATCCATGAATCTGCTGCTCCATTGTAAAATGTCATTAGGGGTCCATAGACGGAAACATCCAGCGGTTGTAGCTTTGAGCTTGTATGCGGTGGGATCGTCAAAATAGTGACACCATTATCCTTGGCAATGTTCAATGCTTGTGGAGCAAAATGACTCTCATGATTATCCAAAATCAATAAACAAGGATTTTCCTTTGATTATCCAGTGACTTTTACAAAGTGTGTTACAACATGTGGGAACAATTCGGTATTCATCCAGCCCGTGGGCTGGGCGAGGCCCAATGTACCTGCAGGAGCTTTGTTAAGCATGTGTGGCTGAGATTTCTTTCTAGGAAATACCATTGCTGGTGGCAATACTGCTCCCGTAGCTGATACTATACAACAAGTCGTTACTAGGGTCCCTCGCTCACCACTCGTGACTTTATTTAGTTGCTTTGAGCCTTTAGCTGCTATGACTTTCTTTGGCTTCTGCACAGTAGTAGTGCCAGTTTCGTCTAAGTTGTAGACCCTTGTGCCGTCAGCAAATCCCGGATGTCGCTTCATGACTTCTTCTACATTATCGAAGAATGTTTTTACATTGTGTTTATTAAATGATGTCGCCCTGGAAAGATTGCAAGGCTCCGGTTTTCTCAACGTCAATTCGGGATGTCTTTTACGGTATCCGTAGAGCCAATCAATGCCAGCCATTTTCTGATGTATCCAGCTTTGAGGCATAGTCAGTTTGTGATGCTTGGCTAGCTCATATGCGAGTTTTCTTGTTTCCAGAGTGTCTAGTCCATAGCACATTTTCGAACAAGTGATCAAATATATTTTAAGAGCACCTTCTAATTCAGGCAAAGGCTCAGGGGGGTACCGAGGGCGAAGCCCTAGAAGGCAAAGGCTCAGGGGGGCGCCGAGGGCGAAGCCCAAAAAAAAAAGATTTTTTTTTGTTTTTTTTTTATTTTAAAATTTTTAAAATTTTTTTTTTTTTTTTAACAAAATGTTTACTATTAGATTAGTCATGTTTAAGCGGTTTATATTATAAATACTGAGCGAAGCCGGGTAATACAGCTAGTACTTTATAATAACTAATTTTTTATATTTTGCATTTTTATTTGTATTTTTTTGTATTTCGCATTTTTTGGATTTTTAATTGCATTTGTTTTTTTATATGTTATATTTATAAAATGCAATAAATCTAGAAAATAAAGTTACTTTCACTAGTTTCATTTTTGAGAAAACTTTAATTAATTGCATATATGCGACGCCATACCTTGCAGTCAACCGGTAGTTTCCAATACTGAAGAGTGAAGCAATTTTTCTTTCTCGGCGAACGAACTCTACATGGTGCAATATTTGGGAGCTGATTTGAACTAATTTTAATCTTCCGACCGCTTTGATATTTTATTTATTTATTTATTTTAACAACATAGGGGGCCAGCTCGAATTAAAGAAAGCAAATGTCTCTGATATATCGCTTCAGGAATTCATCAGAATCGACTGTCAGATCGTCACGTTGGCAGCTGGCTATCAGAAGTGCCAGCTGACCTCGCCTCGAATTAACTTCACTGGTTATATATTTATGTAGTTTAACAGCTATAACAGATAGTTTTTTCGCACTATCTCATATTCAATTTTAACAAATTTTGAAAATGAATGATTTTTGTTGCTTTCTTCTCGTTTATGAGAAAAATTGAGTCTTCAGCTCAAAATCTAGTAGTTATATATACTATATATAAAAACGGACTGTCGCTAAATATATTTGCATATTTGTATATTTGTATATATGTGACGGACGATCAACCGTCAACCAGTATGGGGAACAAATTTTTTTTTTTCATATTTTTCATTTTTTCAGTTTTTTCATTTCGGAGCGACGGAAGCGCCGGGGGCGAAGGCCCCGGGGTGCCGGAGGCGTCGACGATGCACAAAATGTAATTCGTAATTCGTAATCACTTCGTAATTCGTGCATCAATTTCTTTCCGAAACCAGTCGATTCAATATCTTTAACTTTATTTTTATTCGAGTTTCAATTCCTTTTCGAAACCACCCGTTGAAATCAACGGGTCCAACACTAGTTATATATAAAAACGGACTGTCGCTAAATATATTTGTATGTATATTTGTATATATGTGACGGATGATCAACCGTCAACCAGTATGGGGAACAAAATTTTTAAATTGCATCTGTGCACATCGAAAGGTTACTCGTCATCTGATGTGCAATCTATCATTCGAGAAAACGAGAATTACGTTTAAAGCCGTTCTGTTAATCTGGCGATTTTAGAGCGGATGGACCAAACCCGGCATATTCGAAGCGAAATGCGTGCTTTTATATTCAACACTAATTGAAACGTTGCACACTGCATTCGGATTTAACCCCTAAAAAACATCCCTGTGTGCATTTTTTTCTGTACCAGCATACAACCTTTTGTGGTTATTTTCCCCGTTGCCGTATATTTTATTATCGGGAATCGAATGGTGGATTTGAACCGGTACGTTGTTTGAACACTCATCGCCACATATGGAATATTTGTTCAGTAGGATCCCGCCGAATGCATCCATTCTTTTGCCCTGATTTTAAATCGCATAATGATTAATAATAATAATAAAAAAAATTGAAAACTTTTTGTACCTGCGATTTTAGCACTATTGCATTTTCTCGCGGATGTCATTTTAAAATTTCAAAATACGAAATGTATCACAATTTAAAAATAAATAGAAGTGATAGTATTAAAAGTATATCGTGCTTATTTTGTTTATTTTTAAAAATTTTATTTAAAATAAATACTCGCTCGTCTTTTATTTTGAAAAAAAATCGATATTAACCGTCTAACAAATGGTATGAGTGGTTCATTTAGTTACTTTAAATTAACAATTATAGTGTGAATAGTCGTTTGAATATAATTGTAAAATACTAGTTGGCTTACGGACTATTTGTTACGGACTATGAGTGATATTTTTTTAATTTCAATGTCGTATTGTAATAAATTAAAGTAGGTATAAATGCAAATTAATACGGTCAATGAACTTGCTATTGCTTTGCAACCGGATACAAGTATGTATGTATGTGAATTTAATCCATTTATTTTCGGTATTGCACCACTTTACATTTTTTGTAAAACTATCATTGTTACCAGAAACGTTTTATAAATATACAGTTTATTCATTCGGTTTATTAAAGAGTAAAAGTGAGTCAGTGACTGTGAATGAATAAAGAAAATACCCCACGGAGACAACACGAGGTTTGTAAAATGTATTTTACGGTTTCAAATACAAGTATTTACGTGTATGAATTTAATTTAATATTTATATTAAATTTACAGAAATAAAAGCTAGTACTTCATTTGAACAGCTTACGCCATAAAAATGTGTGAGTGGTCTTTGCTTTATTTGTATTCATTTGAGACGGAAAAATAACGTAATATGGGGATCTAGTCTTGTTGTGAAGGTCTTCTTCACCACCAGTCCGCCATGTATTATAGACAGGTTCGTCTGTGTTCGATATTAAATACAGCTATGTTCAATATGGTATTTATTTGGTAGTAACACGTATACACAAGTATGATTAATTGTTGGCAAAAGTTTGTCGTTCAGCGGTCTCTGGATATGGTAGAGTGTCGCTGGCTCGGCATTCAGCTATGTTCGGCAAGTCGCTGGATATGGTAGAGTGTCGCTGGCTCGGCGTTCAGCTATGTTCGGCAAGTCGCTGGATATGGTAGAGTGTCGCTGGCTCGTTGTTCTTCCAAGTCCGCGTAGTGAAGTGGTGGCTGGTCAGGAGCTGGATGTTGACTGGTCTGCTGCTGTGTGTCGACTGGCGTTGTTTGCGTTGTACCTCCTTTTATATGGTTTCTGGAATGCTTGGTGGAAGTGGTTATTGACGCGTACGAAAGGAATTTTGTTTTCGTCGAGGCGTCGAATTTTCTGGAATGCTTGATGGAAGTGGTTATTGACGCGTACGAGAGGAATTTTGTTTTCGTCGAGGCGTCGAATTTTCTGGAATGCTTGATGGAAGTGGTTATTGACGCGTACGAGAGGAATTTTGTTTTCGTCGAGGCGTCGAATTTTCTGGAATGCTTGATGGAAGTGGTCGTACGAGCATTTAGTTTGTTGATGCGTACAAGAGGAATGCACTTTTGTCGAGGCGTAGTATTTTCTGGAATGCTTGATGCTGTTCCGCTCGATGTATTTTGTTGTTGCGGAATATTCTCGAAGGTTTCGATGACGATGACGACGACGAGATTCCTACATGGCTCTCCGGTGAGTGTTAGCGATGTGTGTGATTTTGTGGGAATCTTGATGTGTTGGAGTCTATTGACTCGATGGCGTCGTTGTTTGTCCGGTTGTGCTGGAGAAAGTTGTCTCAACAGCGGGTCTTGTGTTGCATGCCGGTCCAAGTCTTGTTCTCTACCAGGTTGCTTATTTTGGGCGAGCTGCGTTGGTAGTGAAGGTTTGTGATGGCTTGGATGGTGCTGTTGTGCAGGCTGCTGTGTTCTGCGTGGAGTCATTCGCGTGACTGTTTTGCTGGTTGTGCTGGAGTTAGTTGTCTCGGCAGCGGGTCTTGCGTGAAGAACGTTGGTTGACGAAGTGCGTTGAGTGCTGGTCTTCGTTGGTTGTGCTGGAGTTAGTTGTCTCGACAGCGGATCTTGCGTGAAGTAGCTGGTCCATATGTACTTTCACACCATGTTACTGTTTCGGTCGTTACAATGGTAGTGAAGGTTTGTGACGGTCTGGACGGTGCTGTTGTGCAGGCTGCGGCGTCCTGCATGGGCTCATCGAGGTGATGAATCATCGAAGGTGTGATGAGCGGTGCTGGCGGATCAACAGTAGTGGATCCATTTGGTTGTTGTCTCCGGGTTGCGTCTTGTTGTGGCGAAAGCTGCGGAGTTGTTTGACATGGTCACTAGTTGTGGGGACATGTAGCGGACTGCGTTTGAAGTCTGCGTTGAAGGCTGCAGTTGCGTGAAGTCTGCGATTGCATGAAGTCTGCGGTTGCTATGTAGGCTGCGATGTGGGCTGCTATGTAGGCTGCGATGTGGGCTGCTATGTAGGCTGCGATGTGGGCTGCTATGTAGGCTGCAATGTGGGCTGCTATGTAGGCTGCGATGTGGGCTGCTATGTAGGCTGCAATGTGGGCTGCTTTGTAGGCTGCGATGTGGGCTGCTTTGTAGGCTGCGATGTGGGCTGCTATGTAGGCTGCGATGTGGGCTGCTATGTAGGCTGCACTGTGGGCTGCTATGTAGGCTGCGATGTGGGCTGCTATGTAGGCTGCGTGGTTCTTAGTCGGGGGTCACCAGTTATGGTGAGGTTGGAAGTTGACTGCACTGTGGGCTGCTTTGTTGACTGCTTTGAAGGCTGCGTGGCTCTTAGTCGGGGTCACCAGGTATGGGGATCTAGTCTTGTTGTGAAGGTCTTCTTCACCACCAGTCCGCCATGTATTATAGACAGGTTCGTCTGTGTTCGATATTAAATACAGCTATGTTCAATATGGTATTTATTTGGTAGTAACACGTATACACAAGTATGATTAATTGTTGGCAAAAGTTTGTCGTTCAGCGGTCTCTGGATATGGTAGAGTGTCGCTGGCTCGGCATTCAGCTATGTTCGGCAAGTCGCTGGATATGGTAGAGTGTCGCTGGCTCGGCGTTCAGCTATGTTCGGCAAGTCGCTGGATATGGTAGAGTGTCGCTGGCTCGTTGTTCTTCCAAGTCCGCGTAGTGAAGTGGTGGCTGGTCAGGAGCTGGATGTTGACTGGTCTGCTGCTGTGTGTCGACTGGCGTTGTTTGCGTTGTACCTCCTTTTATATGGTTTCTGGAATGCTTGGTGGAAGTGGTTATTGACGCGTACGAAAGGAATTTTGTTTTCGTCGAGGCGTCGAATTTTCTGGAATGCTTGATGGAAGTGGTTATTGACGCGTACGAGAGGAATTTTGTTTTCGTCGAGGCGTCGAATTTTCTGGAATGCTTGATGGAAGTGGTTATTGACGCGTACGAGAGGAATTTTGTTTTCGTCGAGGCGTCGAATTTTCTGGAATGCTTGATGGAAGTGGTCGTACGAGCATTTAGTTTGTTGATGCGTACAAGAGGAATGCACTTTTGTCGAGGCGTAGTATTTTCTGGAATGCTTGATGCTGTTCCGCTCGATGTATTTTGTTGTTGCGGAATATTCTCGAAGGTTTCGATGACGATGACGACGACGAGATTCCTACAGTAACAACCATAATTACGAAAGTTTGAAATGTGCGCGCGCAGAATACGGGAGGAAAAGCCTGTTCCTCTTGTTCCGTTAAGTGATTCCGTCCAAATTAAGTGAGTATGTACCGTTTACCATGCACCCTTTTTTTTGATCTTTCGATTTTCGATCTTTGCCTTCCGATATTTGGTTTTTCGTGCATTTCTAATTCGATCCCGTGAGGTGCACCCGGTCAGAATATTTAAAAATAACAAGTAGTCAGTCAGCAGAAAATAAAACTTTATAGACAATATTGCAAATAATTAGGTAGATGTTTTGTTGAAGAGGGTTGTAGATAGTGCGTGAGCACGTGTGAAATGTCGAGTGAGCGCGCATCCGAATGATACTCGTTTGACGTTTGTTTGGCTGTTGTCGTCTTGACCACTTGTACTAATCTTCAACGTTGCACGCACTAGTAATGATACTGTGGCGGCTCGCTTATACGACATGGTCGAGTTTGGTTGCCTTCCTGCGAGTGGGGACCAACTCGGCTGGGTTCGGAGAGCCGCTACTCACTCTGCCTTCAGCTGTCATAAATAAAACACGTGCATTCAACATGCCAGTCGTCTCATTCGTTCATCCCCCATAATACTAGTGCCAACTGACAAAAATGAATTTAACTATCTGTCAACATAATTCTGACTATTCAATACAAATTATGACCAATCCAGTTTAAATTCTGATCATTCAATATAAATTCTGACCAATTATTATAAATTCTTACCATTTAATATTTATTCTAGTTCTAGTATTCTGAGCGTTTAATATTAATTTTGACCAATGTAATATAAATTCCGACCAAAAACGCCTTTGCCCTACGACCATTGTCATAGGGCAAAGGCTCAGGGGCGCACCGAGGCCGAATCCCTACATGGTAATGACTCTGGGGGCGCCGAGGGCGAAGCCCTACAGGGCAAAGGCTCAGGGGGCGCCGAGGGCGAAGCCCTATAGGGAAAAGGCTCAGGGAGGTGCCGAGGTTGAAGCCCTACAGGGCAAAGGTTCTGGGAGGCGCCGAGGGCGAAGCACTACAGGGCAAAGGCTCAGTGGGCGCCGAGGTTGAAGCCCTACAGGTCAGAGGCTCTGGGAGGCGCCGAGGGCGAAGAACTACAGGGCAAAGGCTCAGGGGGCGCTGAGGGCGAAGCCCTATAGGGCAAAGGCTCTGACGCTTAAAGTTGGTGCGCCTATAGTTTTATTAAGAAATTTAAATGCAACGCGGCTTTGTAACGGCACTAGACTGTATACAAAAAAATAATGTCGAACGTGATAGAAGCGACCATTGTCATAGGGCAAAGGCTCAGGGGGCGCCGAGGGCGAAGCCCTACAGGGCAAAGGCTCAAGGGGCACCGAGGGCGAAGCCCTATAGGGCAAAGGCTCAGGGAGGTGCCGAGGGCGAAGCCCTACATGGCAAAGGCTCAGGGGGCGCCGAGGGCGAAGCCCTACAGGGCAAAGGCTCTGGGAGGCGCCGAGGGCGAAGCCCTACAGGGATAAGGCTCTGGCACTTAAAGTTGGTCCGGCTATAGTTTTATTAAGAAATTTAGATGCACCGCGGCTTTGTAACGACACTAGACTTTGTATACAAAAAAATAATGTCGAACGTGATAGAAGCGACCATTGTCATAGGGCAAAGGCTCAGGGGGCGCCGAGGGCGAAGCCCTACAGGGCAAAGGCTCAAGGGGCGCCGAGGGCGAAGCACTACAGGGCAAAGGCTCAGTGGGCGCCGAGGTTGAAGCCCTACAGGGCAGAGGCTCTGGGAGGCGCCGAGGGCGAAGCACTACAGGGCAAAGGCTCAGGGGGCGCTGAGGGCGAAGCCCTATAGGGCAAAGGCTCTGGAGGCGCCGAGGGCGAAGCCCTACAAGGTAAAGGCTCAGTGGGGCGCCGAGGGCGAAGCCCTACAGGGCAAAGGCTCTGACGCTTAAAGTTGGTGCGCCTATAGTTTTATTAAGAAATTTAGATGCAACGCGGCTTTGTAACGGCACTAGACTTTGTATACAAAAAAATAATGTCGAACGTGATAGAAGCGACCATTGTCATAGGGCAAAGGTTCAGGGGGCGCCGAGGGCGAAGCCCTACAGGGCAAAGGCTCAAGGGGCACCGAGGGCGAAGCCCTATAGGGCAAAGGCTCAGGGAGGTGCCGAGGGCGAAGCCCTACATGGCAAAGGCTCAGGGGGCGCCGAGGGCGAAGCCCTACAGGGCAAAGGCTCTCGGAGGCGCCGAGGGCGAAGCCCTACAGGGAAAAGGCTCTGGCACTTAAAGTTGGTCCGGCTATAGTTTTATTAAGAAATTTAGATGCACCGCGGCTTTGTAACGACACTAGACTTTGTATACAAAAAATTAATGTCGAACGTGATAGAAGCGACCATTGTCACAGGTTGTGCTAAAGGCGAGGATGTTTTTATCCCGCGAATCCCTTTAATACCTACTGATATGCCTTTTCAATTTAAAAGGATTCTGTTTCCCGCGCTTCTCGCGTTTGCAAAATCGATTAACAAAGCTCAGAGTCAATCGTTAAAAGTAGCAGGTATAGATTTGTCTGATGATTGTTTCGCCCAAGGACAGTTATACGTAGCGTATTCTAAAGTGGGAACCGGAAAAAATTTATATATTTTAGCTGAAGATGAGAAAACCAGAAATATTGTTTATCATAAAAATTTAAAATTACGCGTTATTCGGTTTATATTCATTTAAATTTTTACTTTAACTATGTACTTTAATTTAATACACAGTATACTTTTTACTGCAATCGGTGTTAAATTTATTTTTCTTCTTTATTATAAATATTTTTTACGCCTTTATTTTAAGCACTAGGATTGTCAATGATGTTGGCGTTGATGACAATTTTTATTTATTGTATATAAAAATGCAATAATATATTTTTACACGTAAATATTATTATATATATATATATATATATATATATATATATATATATATATATATATATATATATATATATATATATATATATATATATATATATATATATATATATATGTATATGTGTATATGTGTACTTACTGTGATATTTAGTTTTATATTTTAACTGTGTTAATATATAAAAATATTTTTATATATTTATATTTTAATAATAGACTTTATTTTTTACAGCCGTCTGATTATTTTTTTATTATGCATAATCATTTTTCAGTAATATTTTAAACTAGACTACCTATTTTATAATATACATATGTATATAAAAAACAATGAAAATTTTACATGAAATTGTGAATATGGGAAGAGTATAAGTTCATTTTTATTATTTCAATTAAATACATGCATTTCATATACATATTTTTCGTTTATAGCACTTCAATGCCACTGATAAGGAATTATGAAATATTGATTCTCTCTACATTTACGATTGTTATGTGCTTTACATGTGCTAATCCACTTATGTACATACATACATATAATATTGCTTCTAACATACTAACCTGACTTCCAAACTCAAGATTACAAAGTAGGATTACTTTTTTTCATATATAGGGCGTATTTTTCCTACTATATTATATAATATGTGCACATACATATTTTAATTAATCATTTTCATTTTTTTCTTTTTAGTATTTAGACTTTCTCCTATCACTATCCCATAAAATCTGTTGTATAAAAACTATTGTCTTCTGCTATGAACACCCATCTCAACCTTATATTATAAAATTCCTTCTTTTTTCATTTAAAAATAAGGGAAGACTATTAGTTTGTTTGATTAATTTTTTTCTTTGATATCACATCTATATATTTTTTTGTTCTTTATAGCAATCGTATATCTACAACACTGAAACTACTTCCACATTTAACTAGAAAATATGTGATAAAAATAAAATACAACTTGAACTTGAAATTTACACAAACGATCAAAAGTTTTGGGAAGTTTTAGTTTTTAATTTAATTTAAAAAATATAAAATATAAAATATGTTTCAATAATATTTTTATTTTTAGTGTTTCAATTACGCAATAAGACGAGTAAAGAGTTATATTAATTCTTCCTTCCTGTGTCTGGTTGGCTGATGACTTTATACTACAATATATTGCCTGAATATCTATCATTATTTTATCTTTTAATATCATATTTTATCTTTTAATATCATATTTTATCTTTTAATATCATATTTTATCTTTTAATATTATTTATTTTCTCTTTTAATAAAAAATCGAAATGTTTGTTTATCTTCTTGACAATTTTGTTACGTTTATTTGATTTAGTCTTTTTATTGGTTCGTATTATTATGTTACATACATAAATATGTATATTATATTATAAATTTTCATCATCATGCCTTTTAATGTACATATGTATGTATGTATATTATTTAAATTTTTGTTCTTAAATACGTGTACATATGTATGTATTTTGAAATTTTTTGTGTTTTACATAATCTTATAAATAAATCTCTGTAACATGGAGCTCAAACAAATAACTGTTTACTATTAGATTACCCATATTGAAGTGGTTTCATTTACAGCGATTCATTCGCATTCATCAGCTACATTTGAAATTAGTTGTGAATGTATGCGAATCGCAGAATATGTACTCGGATATACATACTCTTCGCAAGCATGTCGCGAGCTCAAATCGGTTATTTATCTCTTCTACTATTCTTCTACGAATTTCGAATGCTGAATACGTAGTTTAAATACTAAACGTAGTATTTTTCTCGTTATCGTATCCATCTCTTTCCTTTACGTGTACTCCTAGGAGAATGGAAATTTTTTTTCGAATTAATTAATTAATTTTCGAACTGGGGGGGTATGGGGGGTATAAGGGGGGATTCGTTGACTCCACCCATGATAACGCCTCTGACCACGCCTTTTTCGGGCATTTAACATTCGCTAAGAACTAATTCGGGCTCACTACCGCAACCCCATTCGAATGACTCGCACTTCGATAATCTGCTATTCGAATAACTCGCTACGACCAATTGATTTCGAAGAATTAACCTATATAATCATTCATTACATCAAATAAAAATTGATATTCAAGATTTATTAATTTTATTTAACAACATCACAATTTCAAAAACGAAAATATCACATATAAATGCAAGAAAAATACTGGAATCGTAAACTACATTTATGTAATATAACAACATTATCTTAAATATTTACAATATCGTATAAAAATTATTGTGTTATCATAAATTTAAATTTTTGATCTACCAAGGTTATTCCTAAAGGTCTTTAGAATTATTACCCTCTACTTTAATTAAAGCTTAACGTTTCACGAGCACTATACCGATACGCATCATACTGACGATTCTGGGAAATTAAAATCCTCGTCGTCGTCCACGGCATCTTGCCGCCACAGAAAATTACTACGGATGCTGGCATCTGAGGCACCCCTCGATATGATACTCAACGAGCACGGCTCCAGCAGGTACGGTACGGAGTTGGTGCTCCGAGTTCGCAACAGAAAACTACTGATCTCGTTCAACGAGCCGTGCGATCTTGATTCACCGACTATATCCTCGTTGCTATGCGACGATAGTTTATTGTCAACTATATCACAGTGCACTACGTTGCAAAGGCGCGATTCACTCAAACTTCGTTCCGGACTTGGACTAAAGTCGACACTTATCGTCATATCGGAGCAGTCGTGACGTTCGGGCGACAGGTTTTTCTGGACCGTAGTAGATTGGAGATGTTTCTTCTTGGTTTGTTTCATCGGTGAATTTTCGTTCGTCGATGAATTGGAAGAGTTGTGGTTTGTGGAATTGTTACTACTGCTCGGCGACGAGTAACGGCATGAATAGTCTTCATTGGATGCATGCCGGTGAATTTTGATCGATAACGACGGAGATGATCTTTCCGATGACATCAATGGGGTTGATTCGTCGTCGCTTTCTTTATCCTTTCTTTCTATGCTGTTACTTCTGCTGTATATTTTCTCTTTGAGGCGGTTTAAAAGCTCGCCACTCGGTATGATTGTTGAGATGTTGCTTATTTTGGAACTCTCCTGTTGACAACTGCTGTCTTCAGCCGATTTTGATCTGTTTGTAAACTGCTCTCTGTTTGGATCGAGTCTTTCATCGTCTTGACTTAACAGTAGAGATGACGGTCTCGGTTTTGTTGATCTTTTCAGACTTTGATCGTTGCTTGGTTTGCAGTCGTTTTCAGGTTTTAAATTATCATAATTGGGTTGTACTACTTTTAATGATTTTTCGCTATCAGTCTTGTAAATGTTATTTTGAAAGTCTTTACAACTTGAATTTCTTTCTAGACGTCCGTTGTCTAATTCTATATTGGACATATGTCTGTCGATTGCGGTGGGATAGGTGTTAACGGTCTCGTCTTCGATCCGAACGATGATCGGTGACGTTTCTAATGTCTTCAGATTGACGTTAGAGCCAAATTTAAACTTTGTGTCGTTGATGGACACATGTTTTTTCAATGATTTTCGTTTGAAGCTGCCTTTTGATTTTAGTATGGAAGGATCAGATTTACGAGACATTTGAGGTGATGCTGTGAGCGAAGCTGGAGGAGTCGTCGGCTTCCAGCCACCGCTCGGTGTGAGGAGAACCAGCTGAACTGCCTCGCTTTCATCTGAAACTGAATACTATAAGTGAAAAGACAGTGATGTTAAATAGAGCTGACCTGTAGAACAAATTGTAAACCTAAATATGTAGGCGTGTTTGGAAGGCTTTAACATATTTTGTATAGAAAATTTAAAAGTTTACAATTTTTACTGCTAGTCAACTCTTTTAGAACATAGCGATGGATTATTTACAATTTTTAGTCAATCTTAAAGGCTTTTCAATTTTAATGGGCTGGATAGTGTGCAGGAGAGGAAACGTGCAGCAAAATAAACAACTTTAAATAAAAACCAAACAAGTTTTATTTTTAATTATATCAATAAAAAAAGATAAATCGAGTTTATATAGAAAATATATTTAATACTAATATAAATAATAATAATTAATTAAAAAATAAAATGATACAGACAAAGCAAATAATGACATGGAATTTTGGTGGATTTGAAATATACATAAAATATAACTTGTATAAATGTAATTGTTTTAAATAAAGCATTATTTTATTATTGAAAAACAAAGCATTGAAAACAAGAAAAAAAAATTATGCAAAACATAATCAAATATAACACTGGCACATAAAATTAGTTTTTGTGCAATTTTTATCATCACAGTTCTTTATACACATACACTAAGTAGTTTAAAAAAATATAAGAATCAGACAGATTCAATTTAAGTAGTGAAATACTTACTGAATAATTCATTTTAACTAAGGATCCACCATTACATATATCCAGAGAACCAATGACATAGCGTCAATCGTGAATATCGTTTTTCTAGATATATCGATGGGTATATATTTAAAGATCTTTGATATCTATTCAAACATGTGTAAATAAAAATCAATACACATACAATGATTAATTTGGAATAAATATATAAATTAATACTGGAAAATAACTGGTATAATATTAAAAGGAAGGAATGTGGTGAACGTTTTTACAAGTGCACAAACATAGCAGCCAAATTTAAAAGACCAAGAATTACTACATACATATATTATGTACTTCTTCTGTTCAAATATTTATCTGTTCAAATTACAAAAATAATTGAAATTTAATTCAAACATTGTCTTTTAAAATGGATGCTGTTTTATTAAAATCATGCAATAGCAAAATAACGCATGGTCCCAAAATCAAACAATATACATATGTTGCAAACCAAACATAGATTAAATAAATCGCATAATTTACATAAATTTAAACTATATAAGGAACTTTCACATATGAAAATAGTGAAAAACAACGTAATTAAATTCACATTAAAATATATACATAAATAAATACGCATATGTAACGTATGCATACAATACGATGGCACTCGAAACATATTGTATGATAAAGCTATTACGAATCTTTCAGATCGTTTCCTGGAATATTAACGATGGTGTGTGACGAATTGGATTTGCTCAACTTACCTGTGACGACAACTACCGAGGGCTGTAAATCACCATCATCGTAATCGTCGTCGATTAAAGTGGACTGATTTTCAAACCGCACTCTCGGTGCATCTACATTTTTAGTGCTCGTCAACGTCAACTCGTCTATATCACCGTCACCGTTGATTAAATCGTTGCTTTCGTCAGCCTCATCGTAGTCGGTGGAACTTGACGCTTGGTTTCCGGACGATTTTTTCAACACGCTATCGGGTAGGTGCTCACTGATCGTGGGGAGAGGTACCGTTGTCTCACCTGGAGCTGCTGAAGGCTCTCCCAGCAGCACGTCTTCCATCGCCTCCTCGTTCAGCGTCTGAAGAGCGCCGCATATCATTTGTTCTTCCAAGGTGACCTGAAACACATATTCAATCCGATGTATACACAATTTTCATCACTTTTCGCTATTTTAATTAGTACTTTTAAGTTTTAAGTGGACATGTGCTGTTTATTATATTACAACTATTACTCATATTAACACATTTTACTTTTACTATAAAAAATCCAAACCTTCAAACCTTGTTTATGTGAAAAAGTTTTGTATCAAATGGGTGTACTTTAAATTGCATATTAAAACAATCTAATTTTTACAAGGCTATTCTATGTATGTTTTTACTGAAGCATTGTAAGCAAAATTGGAAAATCTTTATAACAATGAAATAACTTGCTCATGATAAGAAGTCTATATACTATATATGTATGTTTCAATAAGTAATGAATATAAATTTGTCAGTATGCAGTCTATATAATTCGGTGCAATCTATGTCTGCAGAGGCGTAGCAAGGGGGGAAGGTGACAGGGGTATCGATGCCCCGGGCGCACCAACTGAGGGGGTGCAGCAAAGGCAAAATATTTTAATTTTATTGTCATAACTTTTATTGCCATAACTTGGTTCACTTCGGAAAGAAAAATATGATACAAATACAAAATTTATCAAAAACATAAAAGTTTATGAGTGTTTTTACAAGGTTTTGCATTTAAGCCAATGTTTTCTATACATGTACATATATTTTATGTCTGAAGACTTGAAAATACTATAATATAGAAATTCTCGTATTTTTCTGTATTTTAAGATATACTTGAGTTTGACAAATCGAGATTATTTTGTCATAAAATAATGTACTATGCGTTTGTATCTCAGCAAATTTTGTGTTGAAAAATAAAAAGCTTGCCCCGGTCGCCCGTCATTTGGGGCGCAAACGTGTTAATTTTTAGATCATCATCATCTACAGCCGCTCACCTTCCACTGCTGGATGAAGGCCTCTCCAACACGCTTCGACTCGTCTCTGTTTTCCATCTAACCTCACACATTTTCCTAATTTCGTCTACCCATCTTCCCTAGTTTTGCACATGTAAAAAAACCCGCTAGCACGCAAATGGCACCCAGGTTTAAATCCTTGTATTGACATAACAGTGATTCACATATTTGAATAAATGCAGGGGAAACTTGTCGAAAAAAAAATGCACCCTGTGGCTATTTAAACATGGGATTCCAAGAACGTTAAAGTTCAATTCAGCGTTTTCGCCCTTATCTTCGCCATTGCATATATGTATGGATAAAACAATGCTATAGCCAAAAATGATTTCGATGAAATTTATAACAAGTTTCTCTAATTATTATAAATATGTACATAAATATCTAATTTTTTTTAAAACAATGCAATATTTGATTGGCAATCAATGATCTGAAGAATTTCGCATTATTTACCTGATACTCTTGTCCGTACGGCTGCATACAGATAATAAAAAATATATATACGTGAACGAAATTGAAATGTAATATATATGCTATCTGTGCGGTGAATGTCGACACTCACCTGTTTTTCCATGTTCGACGGTTTGCTCTTCTTCGACTCATGCACGCTCCTCGGCTTCGGTTCGATATCGGCCCTTTCTTTATCTACTACTATTTAAAAAATAATAAAAACGTCATCTAATTGCTGCAAACGATATGCATAAAACTTTTGTACAGAAAACAGTCAAACGAAAAATCAAATCACCTTGCGTTATTGAAATATTCGGCGGCATTCCCGATTCGAGTTCACGCAAACTCAATATCAACAGTTTAAACAGCTCCCAGTCTCCAAAATTCAAATTAAGTACCTACAACAATACAATACCGAAATTATATAAACAAAATAAGTAGCAATAAATATAAAGTGTACTACATATATACGATAACATACTCCTTTCAGATCATTGAGATCACAGTGACGTAAGACACGTCCCGATATATTCTGCTGTTTCAATATAGTCGTAAGCGAACTAGCCGCTGATGGAAGCTCACGTTCAATTAAAGAACAAATTCCACTCACGCTTAAACGTGATAAGTAAACGTCACTTATATCACCCTACAAAAAAAAAAAACAACAACAAAGAATTATATAAATTCAAACTCTATTGATTGTATGTATTCAACGCCATTTTGTATTTTACCTGAAAATTAGACAAAATATACGGTGTCATTTGAGTGGGTCCTGAAAGCATAGGCTGTAAAGGCTGTTCCGGCCAACTCGGCCATCCGCTCGGTGTCATACCACCGTAGATAGGCGGAAGAGTAGAAACTTTATGCTAAATACGAAAAACAATAAAATCAGCAAGTTTGTCGAATTTACAATAGTACATCCTATAACGAATACACCTACTTGTTTATGACGACTGCCTAAAAACTTCGATGTTTGCTGTTTCGGAGGATACATTGGATTTACCGCAACCTCCGTATCCATATTCAATTGATGCTGTTCATCTGCAAAATGAAAATATAATGAAATGACATACACTTCAAAGTACGTTTAATTACACCGAGCAACAAAAAATCACGTTTTTCAGTTGACAGAGGGAGGCAAGTATTATATAATATGTAGGCATCTCGTATGGTAAGTAAGTATGCCATTTTGTTTGCACCACAATTTTTTACGCACACGAGCTTCAACGACAGCCTTTTTTAACTCAATTTAAAATAAATTTCCGCTAGAATTAATACGTTTAGATAAAAAAAAAAATTGAGATAGAAAACCAATCATTTTATTATTTAAAGGCAAATGAATCTTGACTTCTGAGTAGGCAAAAAATTCTTTTGTGAAATACAATTTTGGAATCATTGAACTGAGTAATGAAAAATCACGTTTTTGAGTTTACAGAGCGTAGTTAATAGAGGCAAGTACATATGAAGTCATATCGGTGACCGGTAAAATGCACTCCAGATAGTTGCACTCTCGAGACATCCAAAACTTTCAAAGATGCTCAAAGAGAACTAACGCAATAGAATTCCACAAAAAAGCGTCAAGGGGTATTTGTATGTTATCCGAGGGTGCTAACCTTTTTTTATTTGTGGAATTCTATTGCGTAAGTTCTTTTTGAGCGCCTTTTAAAATTAGAACTTCTCAAAACTTCGCCACTATTCAGCACAATTTAGTGCATTTTTCCGGGAACCAGTCATATCATTGTCATAATGTACGTGGGAACATTGTTTCGTCTAATTGTCTTTGAAACATTAAAAATACCGTGAAAAAGGGTGCTGGAACTAGAGGTTGTGATCGAGAAATTTCGTCTCGAGATTTCTCGAGAATTTTCGTCTCGAGATTTCTCGAGAAATTTTGATTCTCGTTTCTCGAGAATATTTTATTGTAAAATTTCGAGATTCTCATTTCTCGAGAATATTTTATTATGAAAATTCGAGATTCTCGTATCTCGAGAAATTGTTTATTAGAAATATCGAGAATATTCTTAATTTATCACTACATGTTTTTGCTCAATAAACTGACAGATTTGTATACTTATTTGTCCGGTAAGTTATTATTCAGTCATCATATAAGTACATATACACATTTTACAACGAAATCGCACCATTTTTAAGTTACATATGTATACATATGTATGTGCATGTAGGTACTAGTCACTAGTGCGAAAGTATTCGGTTATGATATCACTAAAACGCTAGTGAAACTATATTTTCACTGACAATATGACCCCACTTAACACACATAAAACAAATACTTTTGATTTATTATTTATTTATTCGAGTATTCGTTCCTTAGATATTTTAATATGCATAGATAGTCAGTATTTTTATTATTTGTCCGCTCACAAAAACACGGGCAAAGCCGGGTAGCAACACTGGGAATTTTATAAAATTCTTTTTTACATTATTTTTACTATTTTAAATTTCTTTTGTATGTTTTATTTTTCTTTTCATGCCTTCTTTTATAATATTTTTTTTATATAATTTTACTTTTATTTATTTTCAATGTTCTATTATATTTCTCGATATCTTTCTTTCGTCATGTCTTTAATAAAGTTGTAAACCCCTGATATAATATACATACATATGTATGTAGTGTTTGTGTCCTTTTGATTTTTGTATGTTGTCAAGTTTATATGCTAAAAAAATCAATTCACTATATTAAAAAAAAATTATACTTTTTCGAGAATTCTCGAGAATCTCGAGAAACAAAAAAAGAAAATCTCGAATTCTCGAGATTCAAATATTTCGAGAAAATAAGATTCTCAAATCTCGAGATTCAAATATTCCGAGAAAAGGAGATTCTCGAATCTCGAGAATCAAAAAAAGTCAAGAAATCACAACCTCTAGCTGGAACGCCGTTCCATCGCGTTATGCTGCGTACGGACCAAACCAACGACGATTTTGGTCCAACGTTTTAACCAGCAGGATAAAACCAGTAGCGTACAAAATATCGAAATAAAAATTAAATTTAAAAATTGAAATCAAATATCAAAATTAAAAATATTATTATTATATTAAAATTAAATTCAAATATCAAAATAAAATTATAATCAATATATTAAATTTAAAATAAAATATTGAAAGTTAAAACAGAACATGCCCAATTTAAATAAATTTTCGAGATTGACCTAAAATTAGATCATCAACAATCACATACAGGTAATCCTCGACTTTTGTTTGTCGAAGATGTTTTGACTTACGTAGATACGCACTAAGATCGAAAAAAAAAATCAAAGAATTATTATTTTTACTTCCCCGTAATGCGCAGTTACTGAGAATATATCATGTGTTAGTATGGGTGACCGAGTGATGGTCCCAACCCGACACGTTGTCAGTTTATCAAACGTTTTCGTTGTCAACGTTGTCAGTTTATCAAAAAATTTTTTTAGTCTTCAATTGTTTCTCTCGTCGAAATAAATCAATTAATTAAATCATTTCAGAGGTAAATTTTATCGGATAATGTCTTCAATTGTTTCTCTCGTCGAAATAAATCAAATAATTAAATCCATCTCAGAGGTAAAATTTATCGGATGTGTGATTATTAATTTTATTTCGACGAAAGAAAAAAAAAACCCTTTGACAAATCACCGACATTTTTTTTGTTAAATATTTCATCGACGCGAAACACATTAGTGTATCGTGACGACTTATAAGAAACAATAACAAGGTTTTTTTCGCTCGTAATTATAATATTTCTCTGGTTGTAATGCATATCGTCGTAATTCAAAACATTGTTGTAATTCAAAACATCAACGATGATCTAATTTTAGCTCAATCTCGCTCGTTAGCTTAATTTTGATATTTAATTTCAATTTTTTTATTTAATTTTTATTTCGATATTTTGTACGCTACTGGTTTTAAAAGTTGGCCCAAAATCGTCGTTGGTTAAATATTTCCGAAGGGGGAAACACAGTAGTGTATCGTGACGAATTATAAGAAACAATAACAAGGTTTTTTTCGCTCGTAATTATAATATTTCTCTGGTTGTAATGCGTATCTTCGTAATTCAAAACATTGTTGTGATTCAAAACATCAACGATGATCTAATTTTAGCTCAATCTCGCTCGTTAGCTTAATTTTGATATTTAATTTCAATTTTTTTATTTAATTTTTATTTCAATATTTTGTACGCTACTGGTTTTAAAAGTTGGCCCAAAATCGTCGTTGGTTTGGTGCGTACGGACCATCACATGACAAAAAAGCCCTATATGTATATACGTATATTTGACTTTTAAAATTCGCTATATAATTAATTATAAATATTTAAAGCAATAAAAATGACAATCAATAAAATAAACATCCGACTGTTGATTCCAATATTCACTTTGAGTACAGAAATACTATATTTTGAGTTAAAAACCACAAAAGAAAAAAAACTAAAGATTGCGCATTATTTAAAAAGAGAACGAGAAACAACAAAAATCACTATCATATTCGAACTCAGTGTGTCAAACTTATCATGCATTACCTTTGATAACTTTTTTCAAGTATGGATCCAAATTGATGGTAAATGGTAAGAAAATTTTCAAATCGGCCGCCAGCAAACTAGTACGATGAAAGCCTAAAAATACGTCCAACTTCCTTTCATCTCTGTCCAATTCCATGAAAGGTTCTGATACTCGCAACGATGGTATATTAGGACGCACTCTAAAATAATACAATGATTAATAAATTATATCAAGTTTCAGAAGACAAAAATTAGCACAGACGGGATGACAAACATGATTAAATTAGGTTAAGTATAATGTTAAATTAGGCCTAAGACCTGCCAAATTAGCGATCATGTAGTTTTAGGAGGCCACTATATCACTCTAGGTAATGTTTATATTCCCATTTAGCAACTTGGGCGGTTCTATGGCCTCTCAAAACCACATGTCAAGGTCTTCATAACTGTAAGAGTAAGTGATTGAAATAGCTCAGTAAAATCGCAAAAAAAATATTACTTATCGTAGATGCTTTTTAGTGACGTGTTATCATCGATATGCTCCTCGTACATTTCGTGATGAAAAATAATCCAAGATGTTCTAAACGGCCATTGCTCGGTGAGGTTGATCCAAAATGCAAGATGATACCAGTCAAAATCGATTTGAAAGGCTTTCAGCAATCGTCCTATATAACATAATTTTTATATAAAACACATTGTATATGTTTTAAGAGGTATACAAAACAAAATAAGCTTACCTGTAATGTATAAAACGTTCATGAGCCGTTGCATACTTCTAGGATTTACATCACTGAAATAGTCATCCGTGAGCAATACTCTAAAATACATTAAAAAAAAATCGATTATTATTTTTAATCACAATCAAATACATTATTGAAGTCTAAATATATTACCGATTTAAATCAGCGGGGCCAGTTGTGAGACCGACTTTATGAAGATTGGATTGCATCGACGAAGCCACTGATTCAGATATCTTCAATTTGCGACTGCTTCTAGAATTGCTTGCGCTAGCACCGAGACCCTTCAGCTTTTCTTGACTCGACATTATTTCAGATGCTGAAGAGAGACGTCGAGCTGAAACCTGTCATTAAAATTTTTACATCAGTTCAATACATATACATATACAATACAAATCCGTTAAATAAAACAAAAACACCTACAGATCTTTGTAAGGACGATGTAATATCATCAACATTGACTAACTGTTGTTTCTTCTGCGACGTCTGTTGCGCGACTTTCACCCGACGCAGAGCAGAATTTTGCAGATAGAAAGGAAGCTGGACCATATTTTTTAAATAGTCCCATCCTCCAATATTGCTTTCGGAAAACGCTCGCTTACTATTAACTTCCACTGCCTGTCAATGAAAACATCAAATACTGTACATTGCATTGAATTTAACAATACCAGAAGTTTTCTTCAAAAAATTGGCACATCAGTAGATGTATTATACCTTACTGATAATATGCGGATCGATGGCTAAGATAATGATGAAGGGATTGTTCTGATCAGAGCACAGCGTGTGGATAGCATTTAAAACAATAGGAACTCGGTCTTGTTCGCAACTATCCAACGCATCGACCACTACTACCAATCTAGTCTGTTGACCGGTAAAAGCGTCCAAACACTTAACCTATAATAAATTATTTATTACATACAATTGATGTTTGAGTTTTGCGATTTTGCATTGAAAAATCATGTTTCCTGACCATATCTGTAAGAAGGGTGACTTCGGGTCGAAGAGCCTGTAAGAAACCTTCCGGCTGACGGTCGACACTTCGTTTAATGTGCGCTCGTGGTGAAAAACATATAGCCATAACTATACTACTCAATGTACGTAAGTTTGCCATAACAGCTAAAGACAGCAGAGCACCAATGCCGATCAACAACCCTTCCAATACTTGTTTCTCTCTATAAATAAAAAGTTTAACTATTATACACTTGAAAAATATACATATGTATACTTTATTCATCTAGCCCATAATATGTTTCATTTAAAGATTAATCTGCAGACAAGTCTCTAGCAATTGGTCTTTTGTAAGAGCCCGGCTACACTGGGTGACTTGCGGCTAACACGGTGGGTGACTTTGTTGCGCGACCAGATCAAATGTATGCAGTTGTATGGATCATACTACACCACGCAACTCACCGGTTGCCCAAGCTTATGTTTGATGGCGTTCGGTCTGGTCACAGTGACTTTATTGCATGCTTTAGAGAGACTGGCACGATCCCTCAAAATGTATAGCGGCCATTGGCTTCTTGTTGTCCGAGTTGGATGATCAAGAGTGACCTCGAGAAACTACGATTGGGCAACAAAGTCACTCGCAAGTCACCCGGTGGGACCGGCTCTAACGGTTCTCTAAAGGTTTTCGTCTTTCGAGTTAGCAGATCGGAGCTAATCAATCGTTATTACGTTTGATCCACTGAATTAGAATATGATAATGATTTTTGTTGGTTCGTTCTTGTTTATGAGATATGAGCGTTTTAAAAAATGCTCAATTTTTAGTTTTTTAGCTTTGGCTTGTCCGTCAATAAGAAAATATTACTTTTGCACATTATTTACTAGTGGTTTTACCCGGCCTGGCTCGGTATTTGTAATATAAACAGCGTTAACATGGCTAATCTAATAGTAAACATTGATTTGTTATTTTATTAAATTTATTTGAATCGAAAAATAATAATATTCAACGACAGCCAATCAGAAATGAATTACACACACACAACGAATGAATTTTTTATATATGTATAAGGGAACCGGATTTCAAAAAATAATCCTGATCCGGAACTCAAAGAAAAGGAATCCGGATCCGGAACTGAAACAGCAATCCAGATCAGGAACTGAAAAAGGAATCCGGAATCGGAATTGAAATCAGAACCGGGAATCGGAAATGAGAATTGAAATCGAAATATGAATTGAATACGGAATCGAAGTCGATATAGAAAATTATATTTTATGTAGAAAATTAGATTTTTTCGATAACGTCACAGATTCTACGAACCAAACCTTACATACAAAGTTGCTTTAGAAATTTATATTAGATGCAGATTTTAGGACGGGGCTTAGACGAATAAAAAATAATATAAATAATTATATAAACTTACACATTTTTATCAGTTATGTATATTACTAAAATACAAATGCCAAATATGGCAAATAGAAAGCACAGTTCAAAAGCTATAACGTTAGGAATGCAACAAACACGTCTCCACCTGAAAATTCATATGTAACCATTAAGAACATGTGTTAATAAATATCAAATTATAAATAAAGAGAATTCAAAAGAAATACCTCCAATTGGCAGTAGCACGCATTGGTTTAGGTCTAAACGCTCTATATAACCTAGTACACAATCGTCCGTACTGCCCTTCAAGGGCATCGGAAAGACTAACTAACATTTGTATCACAGACGCTTCGCCTTCGTGCGTGCTACTTTTCGCTTGATCGGTAAAGTGAAATCTATAGAAGAAATAAATAATTATATACTCTTTTTATTCACATACTTGCATTACAATTTTCAATACACAATCGTGCGTATGGTATACTTTTTTACCTGATGGGTTGAGCCGAAGATGACGGTGAACTTTGAGGACCCGGCGGATGACAAAACACAACTTGGAGCACTAAATACAGTGAATTAAATCTGTGGCTTAAAGCTAACATCACAGTATAAGGCCATGACCACTCGTATCTGAAACAAACGTAATACGAAAATTCATTCAAATGTTTTGATTCGAGTATTGTATGCGTTTGGCGTGCTTGAACTCACTTTTTGCTAGCGTACCATAAACCTAATAATATTACGTATAACAGAGCTAGTATTAAAGCCGCTGACGCTAATGATAATCCCCACGAGGCTCCAGCTAAATGAGCGATGGCTCCTCCGGCAACTGCGATACGCCATAAACCCCAAACGACAGCCCAGTTCCATTGCCAACCCAATTCTATCCATTGACGGGCAAAATTATGCATATCCTCTGAAAAATTAATTCGTATTAGTATGATTTAATTCATGAATAATTCAGCATGAAGTCAAACATAAGTTTGATATTTTAATGGTTGCAAGGTCACGAATATTTTCATATAATGTATGCAAATTTTGGAAACAGTAGACAAAATATGGTTCCGCGAAAAAACATTCACAGGCAAAACGCTCAGTGATATAATGTACACTATAGAAGGTTCATGCACGTTCACGTATAACATTTTTAGACGAAATTACATCCACGGAGAAACATTCACGTGACAAAACGAACACCCACAAAACGTTCAAGAATTCGATGAAATGTGTAGTGACGAAGAATTACACACTATACTTTCACAGATAAATAAACATAGTTATATTAGATAAATAATAAGAAGATATAAAAAATTATTATGATAATGTTTGTACTTCGTGAATAAAATTCGATTATACTGGCTTATCTAATATATGTACATATGTATATCTATTGTGAAAGGATAATGTGTAAATCTTCTTCACTACAAGTTTCATAGAATTTTTGAACAATTTCGTAAAAAAAATCATTTTTGAACGTATGAACGTTTTGTAGGTGAACATTTTATCGTTTGAACGTTTTATCGCGTGAACATTCTTTCGTGTAAACGTTTTTTCCATGAAAGCTATTTTATGTGAACATTTTATCCATGAACGTTCTGACGCGTGAACCTTCTATTGGGTACATTACATATATATTTCGGTAAGCGTTTTGCCTGTGAACGTTTGTTCTTGTCACTGCAAAATATACTGTTATTATTTCATTTTATGTGTCTATGATAGACAAAATCTTTTTGTAAAAAAGTTTTGTATGAAATTTTTGACAATATTCAAGCTGCAACATTTTTAAAAAAGCTTTTGTAAAGATGAAACATATTTTTGTTGAGCTTAGTCAACATTTGCATACGAAAAAAAACTTTAAGATGGGATTTATCAAGTTTCCTGACATACCACTTTCCCATCGACTGGCTTGACTTACCTCTTAGTCTATTTAATAAAAACGATTTTCCAGATCCCCATCGAGCATATAATCCTACAGTAATTGGCATTGATAAACTGGGTTCAGAAAGCATATCGGCGAGAGCACTACTATACAATTCATATCCCAACATATTTTCATTATCATCATTAGTATTTAATCTTCCTGAAAAATTAAAGAAAAATGTAACCAAAACAAACTCATAGAACGTACAGAACCTATTTTAAAAACTCACTGGCTCCAAAAATTTGTCCTAATATTGTTTTTGAATAGCTCATGTCTATATTGTAAGGAGTTTCTTGGGCTCTGTTAGGTCTATAAAGCAATTGACTATTCTTTGGATTCCTTAACAAAATTTCTACTATTGCCTACAACACAAATACATACTAATGAGTTAATTAATATGAAAATCTGGAACTTGAAGAGTCATAAGATCAAAAGATAGTTATGGGAATGAAGGATTAAAAGATTATGAATACTATAGATTCAACATAGTACGGAAGTAAAAGAACCTTAGATCGAGCTCTCATCGCTATATGCAGGCAGGTATCACCACGTTTATCGGCAACGTTAACTTTGGCTTTCTTATCCAACAACATTTGTACCATATCGGCATTACGAGATCTTACAGCTCGCAACAAAGCAGTATCACCATCCTATAAAACGAATTTTAACATAAAATCTATCAAGAAAATACAAAACATACAAACATATGGAATACGAACTTTAGTAGTGAGCTCTAAATCAGGATTAGAGTGCAACAAAAGTTTCAAAATTCCCGTATGACCCTTTTCAACAGCATTGTAGACTGCAGTCTTTCTATCTTTACCGAGCACGTCCACATCAGCATATTTTTTAAGTAAAGCTTCCACAACGGAACGATGCCCGCCTTTAATAGCGTGGATTAAACACGTGTCACCGCCTCGATCCTATCATAATCCATAAATATTAATAAAACAATTGAATTTAGTAAAGCAATCACATGAAAGAAAAGCACCTGAATGTTGATATAAGCACCACTGTTGATTAAACAAACTGCGATTTCATAAGAACCTTCTTTACAAGCTAGCGTTAAGGCCGTGCATCCGTCTTTATCCAAAGCATTCACGTTGGGTTTGAGCTCCAGTAGCATTTGTACGATGTCGATGTAGTTTCCTAATAAGAAGCAACATGTATATTGAGAATGTCTAAATTTTACATTGCAGTCTGAATTGAAAAGTTGATCAACCTTGTGTCGCTTGCAGCAACGCCGTCCAAGAGTACATGCCCGCTTGATCAGGTAGTGCTCCAGCTGCGATCAAAGACCGCACAGATGCACTGTCTCCTCTTCTTGCTGCCCATATAAGAGCCGTTGTGCCATATTTGTCACCGGCGTTGGCGCGGGCACCGGCAGCCAGTAATCGATCTACTATTCCTGAATGTCCCCTTCCAGCAGCCCATATAAGAGAACTGGGCAAATAATGGGTATTTATTAGATAAAAATTATGCATACATTTAATACACAATCTATTAAAGATAAATTAGCATACATATCTCATTTATTCACAGGGCAAATATTCAAATTATTAGATTTAGCCGTACATTAGATCGGAGCGAAAAATGCAAATTTTTGATGTCCCACGATGGACTTAGTTGAAAAACCCAGAGTACACATCGGTGGGCTTAACTTCACCAATTCTCGTCAAATGAACTTTTCGTTTCTATATTTGAATATAATTTGTCATCAATTTTGAGCAATATTAATAATTTTATGTTTATTACAGCATAAAAATTCCTACTTTGCATTTAATAATTATTGAATTAAAAGTTGAGATAAATTGTAATATAGGAGAGATATTGAACAATGTTTCTGTAATGATTACTATGCTAATTATAGTACCAAGGCGAGGAGACAAGTATAGAAACGGAGAGTTCATTTAACGAGAATTGATGTTTCATAGGGATGAAATCAATTTAAAATATCAACAGTAATATTTGGTGATATCAAAAAGGAATTTTAAAATGCTGTGCAGTCTTACAATTAAATAAGTAAATAAATAACAATTAAATAAGAACAGAAATAACAAATGTACTTTGATTCGTAGCCTAGCAGTCATGACAAGTGTGTAAGCGATACAATGAATTTTACCAGGTAAATTTGTTTACCTTATATGATAGTTTCCATGAGCATTCACATCTGCACCGCGTTCTAAAAGTAAAGCTACTACATCCTCGTGTCCTTTATATGAAGCCCACATCAGCGCAGACCAGCCACCCTAAACACAATATTATATGTTAAGTTAAAATTCATACACTGTATTATACTTTATATTTGATATTGATTACCATTTCTCTGTGTTCGATCTGAGCTCCATGGTCCAAGAGGTTCAGGCAAACGCTCAGTTTACCCGCTTTAGCCGCTAGCAAAAGTGGTGTCCAACTGTCGTTGTCCTCGGCGTTGCAGTCCGCACCGTGGTCCAGCAATTCTGATACCATATGATGACGTGCATTCTGACATGCCACCATGAGAGCAGTCGTTCCATTCTGAAAGTCAAGTCAATTAATAAATCTGTTGTATGAATTGTTTAAAAACAATAATAAATAAAGAAATTACTTCATCTTTATCATCGACTTGGATTTGTTTGTTGGCCAGAAAGGATTGCAAGGCACCGAGATTGTTTTCATTTATAATGTTGGACAATGAACGGAAACATAAAGATATCATCGATTCTGTGCGATGCAGGCTCTGAAATAAAAAAAAATGAAGCGAACAAATTAATATTTATTAAATTTTTAAATGAATACGATTCTATTATATTAGGAACTATAGAAGTATTGAGTTTTTACAAAAATATGAAGCATAATTTTGTATTTTAGATTCTATTTATGTATATTTGAGCTTAGAGGCATGAAAGAACTATGTATAAATCTACATTAACACGACATACTAATGAAAAGGAGTTTAAATATGAGATAAATTTGAAATAAAAACTACGTATATGTACTTTATACTACATATGTACACATAAAAGCAATATATTTTTATTCTAATTTTGTATATATATTTGAATAATTTTAAATAAAATTTTTTATAGAAAATCATAATGAAAATGATTAAGTATTATCGATATAAATAAAATTACTATAATATTACATAATATGTACTGTAAATTATAGATCCCAATATAAAAAGTATTTTTATAGACATTATATTACTAATTATTATCACAAATACAATAGAAGCAATATTAATTGTAAATTGAAATTATACAATGACTCCGATAACAGAAATTCTATTATTTTTTTACATTAATTAATAGCACAACACTTATGAAGAATAAACTGCTTGTAAAAGTTATATAAATGCATATAACTGTATTCGTAGAATAATGAAATGCAATTCAATCAGTGGCTTAATCCCATTATAATCCTATGTTTACAGTATGGCTGTATGGAATTGTGGGGATTAGCCGGGTGGATTATTTTGCAGAAAAAATACTTCGAGATAAGTGTCTCTTTCTGTTATAAAAATAAAATTTTGAGAGTTAGCCACTGGATTGAAATAGACAGTGTTAGAATGAGACGAAACTGCAATGCGATTAGGCGAAAGCGTGATCGAATTCAAGGAAATTTCGCTCTCGCGTCAAGCAAAATGGCATTGTATAATACACAATACAACATGCAAGTGGAAAAGTTAGTGTTAATGAGAATGATAACAAAACACAACAATCAAAATTAAAAACGGTGTCGTCAACAGAGTGTATCCATCGTGTATAATATAAACGCACAAATCAAGGCACCCAAACACATAGAAGATCGAATTGTGGGAAGTTGTGGGGTAGGGGGGTCGGTCCATAGGTGCTAGAGAGACAGGTCAGCTTTGGTTATGCTCTACTGCTTTAGTACAAAATTTAGTGACTACATCCGCTGGACTGACCGTGTTCGAATGACGGCGTAGAGCGAAAGCGCCAAATCCGTGGAAAGCACTGCTCAGTTTCCTTGTGGCGGATTCGGCAGGACCGGTGATGGTGAATGTGGGTATATGAAAGTTGGGAGCTGCAGATTGAGATCCGTGACGACTCATCGAGCTCGGATCCGGCATGTTCAAGTGCAAGAAAGAAGCTCCACGTCTCTTGAGAGTAGTCATTCGGTTTATCTCGGAAGGACCCACACAGATGCTGTTCCGTTTGAGCCGCTTTGGATCATTTTCGGATGGGATGGTCAAGGAGGTTGAGGCGACATCTAGAGCGTCAGGTAGTGAGGAGTGGGCTGATTCCATGTCTTTGGAAGCTCCGGCTATGTATATGTCTGAAGATATGGAGCAGGCGCTGTAGGCACTGTTCAGCGATGGTTCTTCGGACAGTCGGTTCAATCTGTCTGATTCCTGTCTGGTCGAGTTGAGGAGGTTTCTGGCGCTGAGGATCTCCGTCTCCTTCGGGTCCACCGCGCCATAGTCTTCGATTGTTGGTGGTCTCGCCACATTCTTCGGTGCATGGATGCTTCCTATGAGCGCGGTGCACACATGCGAACGATTCTTCCTGTTTGACATCAGGATCTGTTCGAAAGCGGCCAAGGGCTGTCAACCACGGACATCGCTGAGGATAAAACAAGCCGTTAGCAGGTCCCCTCGAATCCGCTAAGCACAAGCAATAAGCTCCAAAGAACAACTCCAGTTCCCATACGAAAACGATTGGATGCTAAAGCTCTATTTAAATATTTTAAAAAATAAGCCCCAATAAGTAAACTGGCTCGATAAAAATAAAAATTCCACTGTGCAGTTGACGTTATCAAAATAAAAATAAACAGCTCATAGCGGAGATTACAAAAAATAGCATGGAGTTTATGAGTACCAAGAAAATTCCTTCAGAGGAAGGGGCTTTGAGGCTTAAGCTCTCTTTCTTTCCCTTAAAATTTTTTAATAGTTTTTAATAGGAGAATATATACCGTTATTAAAATGTTGCGTTTCCAATTGAGTAAAAATGATTTAAATATTTTTTGTGTTAAATTTTTTAATAAAAAATAGTTGTTTTTAAATCCTGACAAGCATATAATTTTTTTTAATATATTTAACCGTGGTGATTACAGGTTTCTAAAAGGCGACACCTATTGCCAAAGTTGTACATATATATGTATGTACTATAGAGATGATAAATAAATAGTAGGTAGGTGGCCAAATTCGGCAAGGAACCGTTTCAACAAATAAATCAGATAAATGGACAAACTCGGAAAAATCAAAATTAAATATCAAAAATCGAAATTAAATCAGATAAATCAAATAAATGGATAGGAAACTATCGACCTGGAGTCACATATATCCAAGTTTCCAACATAATAACATCTGCTTGAATAGGATAAAGGTGGTGTCCTCATGTTGAGGATTTTATAGGTTGGCCTTTAAAACAGCTATAAAATAAAATATCTTTAAATATAAACTAACAGGTAAATTCAATGTTTCTTTCTGGTCAATGAATTAATAGTTAAGAGTAAAGGTGCGGGCACACAGAGTTTTCGTGGCACGTGTTTTTTTTTAAGATAGTTTTGCACGTGCAAAATAACGCTAGCACGCCTAATCGCTCGCTCCCTGGAGTGTTTTCGGTGATATTTTATCTTTGTATTGCAAAAGGTTTGAAAGTTATTGATAGCGATGATTCCCATATTTGAAGAAATGTAGGAGTAAATTGTCGAAATAATAAGATCTGACGAATTAACAATGACATGAAGACACGCTTATTACAGCTGGAGTTTGCTTAGCCATGTCGTGTCGTACGATTCCGTGTGTTACTACCAAAGATCAGCGTGTCAAAAAAAAAGTTCACTGTTATAAATTTACTATTTTTTTACATTAATGGAGCTTTCTCTTGCTTTGTACATTACTGGAGCGGTCTATTGTTATTTAAAAAGTCTAGTTATTACCATAATGTTGCTCCATTGCAACATTTCTACCATCTATAATATGACTTTTGGAAAAGATATTCCCTTATCTTCAGCAAAAACAAATATGGAGCGAATTATACCATTATATATTATATTGTATTCGTATCAATGTATGTACATATATGAAATACAATTTATCAACCGAAGTTTTTAAAGAGAATGAATAGCATTATGAGCTGCGTTATTTTTATTTGTAACATTTTTTTTGAAAGCCAAAGTTTCTTTCACCAAAGGGAAGGCCACTCCACTACATACATTTTATAATAGCTTGTCGGAATTTTCAGCTGCCGGAATAATAATCCAAGCTCAGGATTTAAATTTAATCTTAAACATGTACTAAAGCTGTCACTGCACACTTGGCAGATTGTGCAATGCTCGATATTCGTAGTTTCGGAAGAATAAATAGTAAAATTATCAATGATATTTGAACGGCAAACATATTTTTAATCAACAAGCCTTGACTTATAAATAATAAACTAAAATCGCAATTCATAGATGAAGTCCTTGAAATAACAGTTAACTCGGATGCAATAAAAAATTGCACTCAGGTCAAACAAACGCTCGGTGCAAATAAGCGGAAATCGTTTCCGGTCAAGAAAAGCAATAATTGGACGAACAAAAACGTCCAATGGCAAAGTTCACGGTGTATTTTATTTATTTATATAAATATGGAATGATGAATGACCTCCGGATGCGTGGGTGGAATTTTACGAAAATATCGTCAGGAGTCTTTTACATATGTGGTTTGTTATTTGGCAACGATACCAGACTTTCAGCTGTTCGGTTGAAAGTCTTCAAGTATTTGCGGGAAAACGTGTTTTTCCATTGTGACATTGGCATAGAACTTTTGATGCGTATTATGTTTACGTCTTTAACCCTTTAGATGTTTGGTGCGCGTTTAGACATTGTGAAATATATAATATGCGGTTATTTTTTTTTGAGCAACAACAACTCATCCGTTGAACTGTTTATTATCGTGTTTTTCCTCTTGAATCAAATTTATGCGGCGCCTACATATAAAACGACGACTATTGTACCAGAAAAGGAAACTTGAAAATAGGTAAAACCTCATAAATTTATTATAATTTTCAAAAAAAAAAAGAATATATTTACAAATAAGGATAACACGCTACGAATTATGTAGCAATCGTGTTTGATATTTTAAAATGTACTTCTAAAGACGAAAGGTATGGACGTACTTAAATCTTTATAAAGGATTCAAGTCCTAAATAAATATTGTATTTTAGCACGGCAGCTAAATTTTTGCTATTCAGTAACTTTTAAAAGAAATGGTATATACATACATATGTATATACGAATTTGGTAATTTTATTTGTCTGTTTATTCAGTGGATAATTTTATTGCATTCATTAAAATATCCATTTCGTATATGACTCATATGTTTTCGGCTTCAAAATTCATTTCATTATTCACAATAGCGCAATGTAACATTATAAATGGTAAGTTACAAACCAACTGTCAACATAAACTGTCCGTTTATTATAATTATTGACTGTTTGTCTAATGACCCGAACGTACTGACCGTTTATTTTATTTACTGATTATTTATTAAAATAACTGAGCAAAAGCATTTAAAGTTACTAACATAGAAGTAGAATGCATAGAATGGTCATTGTCAACAAAAGTATCATCTAAAAGCGAGCCATCGAAGCGAGAAGAGAGACAAAAGAGACGGAAAGTCAGAAGAGAGACAAGAGAGAGAGAGAGAGAGAGACGAAGTTTAGCAAACAATGAGCAAACAATGAACAAACTCTACCGCGCAGAGTTTTTGTAGCAACATTTTTGGATGCTGAGAGCGATTCTATGCATTCTACTTCTATGGTTACTAACCAATAATATGCATTTTAGCAACTGAAACTTCTTGAATCTTTTAGTATAATGAACATGCCCATTTATATTTACCCGAAAAAGCCCAAAATAGCATAACATTACTAAAATAACCAGGAGATTCTATGACAGACGTATTACAACAAGATGTCTATAGTCTTCAAGTAAAAAACACAGATCATAAACACAATTTGCTAGAGATCGTCGACTTCGAAAAGTATTAGGCAAAAAATAGTGTATATGTTACAGTTCAAGTGTTCACTCTGGTTAAGTATTGGTTTTAGTTTAAGTGATAACAATCAAAAGCTATCTTTAAATACACTAGGTGTTGCATGAAATTTTTATTTTTGTCAAAACTTTTATTGAAAACTAAGTATTTAAAAAGGAAAATCTATAAGGATCACAATGTGGTGATCACTGATCACCACATTTTAATTATATATTTTTATGTTCATAAACAAAATATTCTTTTTATAAATCTATGCATAAAAAAATTAAAACCTGATCATCAGCGATTAGATTAACGCTTAAATATGAAATATGAAAATTCTTTCGTGCATACTTTGAACTTTGATCACTGATCACTAGAGGTAGGATAGCCAAGGTGCCGCTCATTGTTCCATTGTTGTAAATCCTTTGTAAAAAAGGTTCGGCAAACCTTTATCAATGCATTTACAACATTTGAACAACGGCACCTTCTGGGTCCGGGCTTTAGTGATCACGTTGTGGTGATTTTTTTTACAAAATTAAATGAAAATAAATATAAATTCACACACTTTTTCATTCAATATTCGGTTAATGACCGGCTATCTAAACGCAGATTGTTCAATGAAATTCTACGACACGAATCAATGTCGACAATAATTCAACCTCAAACGCCCAATGCGATGAAAAAAAATAATAGATCAAAGATACATTTAGAAAGTATAACACCATTGATCAAATAAACACAACTCACTGAAAGTATACCTATGTATGTACTACTACTCTTATAATATAGTATGTAATACCAGCAAACTACTATATACTTTTAAACTACCAATGCAAACTTGAACCCAGCCACAATTTTAAGCACCGATTCCGAAAATTTCACTCGATGAAACAAACACGCACATATCTGGAGGAGAGCAGATCGCGTTTCGCGTGTACCAGACGCAATAGTCTGGAGATGTTGAGGCGAGGCATCTCGACAGTCAAATCGAACGGACTGGTACGAAACGTCGAAACGTCGTTAATTTTATATGCACGCGAACGAACCAACGCACAAATATATTTATAAGGTAACAGTAAAAGTCGGATGAAGTTTATTTTTAGCCGGACTCACGAAGGAGTAACTGTTCCGGTTCAATACGGACACCCTTCTGGCCGAGGAGGGCAGGTCGTCCATGGTCCTTCGAGCCGGACACCAAGGGTCAAAAAACCCTCCCACTACTCCTCCTCGAGCCCTCCTCCGTCCTTGCGAGGGCGACGATCCAGCGGCAGTGCGCACGATCTCAGATCAACGACTGCGTTCCGAAAAAAGTGCATTGTGCGTTGTCGAGATGCGTCGGGTTACGAAATTGACGTTGTGTGTCGTTGGCGTTAATTACCATAATTAAGGTCGACGATGATTTAGATAGGTGAGTGACTGTTCGGGTCGTTATATCTGCGGATAATATCCAAAGTTGTGTTATTATGTATAGGTACATCTGTTGTGGTGTACTGTTTATCGGCAGATTTCAATCGATAGTGTCCTCGCACATTCTTTTGGAGCGAAGCTTCGACATATAGACATTACCAGTGGTGTAGTGCTAAACAAAAAAGAACCAGGTCGGTGCTTAATTTTTACGAGCCCACCCCCCCCCCGCTTTTTGCCTTACTAAAAAAAAGTTGTATCCTAATATTGGTAGTTTTAATATTTATAAAAAAAATCAAATAGTAAGTAACAAATATTCTCACTTGTTGAAATTATGATGTAATTTTTATATTTTATAAAAACTTCCATAATGCATCCTCTTCAACATCTTTGATTTTGCAAAACCCGTGTTTGTGTGTCAACAGCAACATTTTCTTTTAGCAATGCAAAACCATGTACATATGTATATGTACCTACGTCAAAATACTATAAAATTTTAACTTGTGAATTTAGAGATGACTATTCATTAAAGCCGAGTTCCATCATTTTATCTATCCTCAAGTGCGTATGGTCAATAGTTAAAAAAATGATTTCTTTCGAAGTTTTGGGTAATTTAAGATAAAAAAGCCAATAAGTTACATTAAACGTCTTTTAAGTTTTGAATGTGCTCAGATTACTATTCGATTGTGGTCATCGATTGTAAGAACGAGAGTCTGCTCACAATATTTGAAATACAATGTTTATATGAAATTTTAGTCAAAATATTTTTTAATTATATTTGAAAAACAATGTTTATATCAATCAAAGTGCCAGGACCTAGCTCAAAAATAAGTACCAGAGCGGCGACCTGGCTCAAAAAGAAGTACCGGGGCGGTGACCTGGCCCAACTACACCACTGGCATTACGGAAGTGGTCGTGGACTCTCAATAAATATGCCGGATTCACCATGTAAGACATCTGTACTACACCTGAACCTCTTTTTGCAAGGAGGATGCACATATATATATACAGGGCCGCCAAAAGGAATCCCGAGCCGTGGGAAAAATAATTCCGGACCCTATAACAAATTTCAAAAAATATCTTATAGATATATTTTTAATAGTCGAAAAATCTATCAGAACTATTAGAAAAATACCTACGTATATTTTGGTTTTTATTTTTTAGAATAATTGAATGAGAAAGAGGTAACGATTAACAGGTACGATTTCCGATACGGGGCCCCTAGAGTAGCCCGGGCCCTGGAATTTTACCCCGGGTCCCCCCCCTTTCTCGACGGCCCTGCATATATACAAATTCGGATGTGATCGATATAGAAATAAATATATGATGCACATATACAAATTTGGATGTGACCAAACCACGACTTTCCGTGAAAAGCACCCATATTTAAAGGGTCGAAAAATATAGTGGAAGAAAAATCGAACACGAGTAAACTGCCACTTCCAATTTACGGATGCCCACCAAATTTTACATATAACTTGGAATTAAGCTTATACTTTTAGATATGAAATTTCAGTTCAATAAACCAAAAGGCTTCTGAGAAAAACATAAAAAATATTTAAAAAATATAAGTGTGTAAAATTTATAATTTCTATTACATGTAAAAAAAATTTCAGTCTGATTCATTGAGCGGTTTGGGCAATAATTGAACTTTAAAATGTCCTCTTTTTTAAATAATCTACACTAATAAGTGGAGGTACCATTTCCGGTCAACTTAAAATTTACGTCATATCGATAAGCATTTCAGTAGCCGACACTAAATAAGTTTCAGTTCGATAGGACTAACGGTATTCAAAAAATCCCCAAAATACACGGACACACATACTAACACACACACACACATTTATTCTAGATCATGAAAACGTGATCAGTGATCGATTCTGAGTTCGAACCAGTCAAAATCTCGAGTTCAAGTTTTCCCGTGATCACAAAATTTCATCTATTGTTACTATGTACATATGTATGCAGTGGCGGACTGGCCATACAAGCGAACATGCCCGATGGCATGTGGGCCCCACTATCTGTTAGAAAATATGGGCCCTCAGTAAAATTAAATAACTTTTCAACTATTTCACGTGTGTAAAAATTTATAGGATATTGCACTTTGGGACCTAAAGTTTAGGTATTTCAACAAAACAAATTTCGTACGATATACACAAACAACTAATACATGCTTTTACAGCCCAAGGATCGGTTAACTTTTTATTAGGCTCGAAATGTAAGTTTCAACATTTGCGTGGGGCCTTTTGCCGGGCCCATTTCCAACCTCAAGATTATATATATACCAATACCTATGTAACAACTACCTACTGAAATAAAAATGGGAATAAACAAATTTCCGTCAATAATATAAACTGAATTGCTTAAAACAATTTTGATAGGACGATTCATCATCAACCAGCGATTAGAAATTTAATTCATACTTTCAAAATAACATTTGATTATACTTCGACGATATAGTAAGATTTAAATACATAATTTTAAACAGTTTCCGAATATAAAATCTATTCCTAATCTAGACACATCCATGTATATAGAAATATAGGATAGGGGCCCCCTCCCCAAAATCCCGATTTTCGATTAACATTAATTGAAAATATTATGCATTGTTTTCAGGGACGTAATTTGGGGGGGGGGCTTAGGGGGGTAATCGCCCCCCTAAATTAAGGAATAGTGTGAATTTATAAAATATTATAAATTTAATGATTAATGAGATACTACGGATCTATGAATGCTACGTTTATTTCTTATGTATGTTACTTTTGGGCTATGTGCTTTGAAAAAAAAAAAGATTTTATTATTTCGAAGCAAGTATATTTTGGTTTTTAAGTGGTATGCCTTGGGTAAAATTCTTAGAAATTGTTCATCCTATGGAGCGAATCGTTAGAAAGGTCCTCTTTACTTTATTTTGTCTCAAAAACACATGTGTAACGTTAATTTTTCCAAAAGTTAGTATATTATTTGTTATCAAGAAAGGTTTTAAATTAATATGTTACTGAATCGGTTCAATCACAAATGATTTTATTTCTCGTATTTTTATTTTATTTGCAGACGTCCATTCTCTCACAAAACAATGAATGAGATGGATTTAAACTTCATGTGTAATGAATTCGGTCCAAAAAACGTTTTAGTTATTCAATAAAATTGCTCTCTGACCAAAACCTTATCAAATTTAGTACATAAAGAATACAAATATAAATTTTCAGCTTGATACGTTCAGGGGTGTGGTAGAAAACATTTTTTAATTTTTTAAGAGGAAAAAATCCCAATTTTGGTTAATTAAATTTAATGATTTTTTTTATTATATTTTCATCACAATGATACAACGAATTATACATGAAATCATGAAGAGCACACATATTTAAAGGCTCGATTAAAATAGTGGAAGAAAACTGCCAACAGGAGTAAACTGTCACTTTCGGTTAACGGGTGTTCACGAAATTTTATATATAATTTGGCATTAGATTTATAATTCTATATATGTAATGTCAGTTCAATACGCCGAAAAGTTTCCGAGAAAAACATAAAAATATCTCAATCTTATAGGGTACAAGGACTAAAAGTTGAGATAAAAATAATTTTATATATACATATACATATATAAAATAATAAAAAGACACACAGAGCCACACACATTTTTCTATATTATGTAAACGTAATCAGTAATCGATTCTGAGTTTGAATTATCCCATGATCACAAAACTTTATTTATTGTTATTACGTACATATGTATGTACATACATAAGTAGATAAAGTGAAAAGACAGTCGGTAGAAATTAAGTTAATTGATAATTTTTTAGTGACAGTTTGATGGTCGATTTTTGGAAAAAAATTTTCACCTGCGGCGCTTTTTTAAATTTTTACATCATTTTTTTTTATAATTATTTTTGAAAAATTAAGCTTATTTTTTGCATATTTTATAACTCAATAAAGTTTATGCAAAGAATACTTTCCATTTTTATTCCGATATAAAAAAGGAATTTTTGAAAAAAAATTGAATATGATCAATCTTTGCCTGCCCCCCCCAAGAAAAAGCTGAAATGACGTCCCTGATTGTTTTCTACCGAAAGTAAAAGCCGCTTTTATGCCGCATTCTTTTATGATGAATTCTATTTACCTAGGACAAGGGTTATAACGAAATATACAATGTAATTTATGGATCTATTTTGCTTTTACCATTTTTCTTGTACCTAAATTTATGTATTCCCATTTTTGAAAAAAAAAAAAAAAAAATTCCCTTGATTTTTAGCGTGATGGAAAGAAGAAAATTTTGTTATATGGGGGGGGGGGACAAATTTTTTTAACCCTGGGTGGGCCCCCTTTGACTCCTGGCATGTACTAATTTCAGTCCCAGTCCGCCACTGTATGTATGTATGTATAGAAAGTAAAAATGGTAGATTGGTTCTCCATTGCTGAATATCAATCGAAAGTATGAAATTCTTCAACTCCAAAATACAATTTTTAATAATCTTTTTGAGATCAATTATCATTATTGTGCATTTTTACTCCAAATTTTTGGCATTCGTTGTTTGCACTACATACACTTGTACTAACAAGTAGTAACTTGTAGTACTTGTTATGTAGTAACACTTTTTTTTTGTAAATAATAAGATTAACTATACACTGACTGATATTTTTGGAAATCGAAGAATACCCCGTCAATTTAAATACTTACTTATTATGTACATATGTATATCGAACGTATCCGGTCCTCCGATATATAATATTAGATTGTTTGTTACTTACAGTCCCTGACCAGAATATTACGCCACCCCTCTCGAGATGCGTTTGGGTAAATTTGTCACGGTCGTAAATAACTCATTATGGGAAATTTTGGCCTCATTTTTTTTGTGATCTTATCCTTAAATGCAACTCTATTGACTAGCAAAAAATATCGGTGGATTATCCCTCAAAAGGTCTTCAAAAACAAAAGAAAGATGTTTGAAATCGGTTTGCGTCTGAATTTTGTTCAATATTGACGTGCGTTTCCGTTAAAATCATTCATTATTTTGTGAAAAGTACTGTGTTTTTTTCTCTTTTACTGCAACTTTATCATATTTCTAAGGTAAGTTGGTATTTAATATCTCAAAATTTTACTTTGTTTTATGATTTAAATTGCTTGTAAAACTTTTATTGGATTTTTTTAGATGGGTAGAAAATCAGATCTTTCTAAAGAAAAAATTGCAAGCATTACATCATTATTAAATACAGGAAAGTTTTCTCAAAACAAAATCGCGACAATGGAGGGTGTTAGTAGGGCGTCTATTAGAAAAATAAAACAAAATCTGGAGACTGATTGCGACCCCACACTCAAACGGCGAGCTAATAGTGGTACTAAAAAAAAATTTGGCCCTCGTGTGGATCGAAAAATCGCCAGGCTTGTTCCCAAGAATCGATTTATTACAAAAAAAAATATTCAACAACAATTAAAGGACGAAAACGTGAAATATCTACGTCAACAGTACGACGTCGTTTGGTCCAAGCTGGATTGAAAGTACGGCTACCTGCAAAGAATCCAATGTTGACCAAAATAATGTATGTATGTATGTATGTATGTATGTGACAACAGGCTCTTATATGTAGTAAAAATACATTGTTATTTTCCATAACAACCATTAAAATTAATGTGTATAAATATGTCACGTTTGATCAGATCAGTGGTATAAATTGATTGTTTCACATTTTAAATAAATATTCAGGCAAAAACTTAGCATCAACGATAATAAGCGTGTGATGAATTTTTACATACGAATACGCGTGCGATATTGATCTCAAATATTCCTTTGAATATTTTAAATGGTCATACTATTGAGCGTGAAAATGCCTTTATGCTTTTAAGGGCAGTGACTTGCGAAAAATAAACGCGGAATTTTCATATTTGAAAAAATTCTGCACATTCATTGATAATTTGTAAGACACATGTCCAAATACATACGTATAATATAATTTTATTTACATATTAACATGTACTGTATATGTACATATTATGTTTACAAACATGGAATATAATCTATGAACGATTTTTCGAAATTGAATTATGTCAATATATATTTACATAATAGCACCGAATGAAAATAAAATTATCAATTTTAATGTCAGAAGTGTGCAAATCCATCTTTACATTCCACAAGTTGCATTAATTCAAATAAAAAATGTTAATTTAACCGAACGCATATCATGCATACGTTAAAAAGTGAGAGTCGAATTCGATGCTGTGAATTAAATTTTCACAGTTTTTCCCCTACATTAATATGGATCTGGATTTTCCACATTGAATAACCATCATTAGATTTGCATAAAAAAAAATACTTACTTACGTACGTAATATAAGTATTAAGATAAAAGACGCACTAAATTTAGAGACAATTATCCTAATGAACATTATTGACAAACGAGTTTACGTACACTCAATTACTTTAATTTTGAAAGATTAAGACGCGTTAGCGATGAATGTTTCTGTGCGTTATTTGGCATTTAAGATGTAAAGTTTCTAACTGTAAATTGCACTTATTTTATTAACATTATATTTTCTTTTATGCATTTTTATGCATCAGGTTTTCCACAAAATATATGTATAGTAGTTTATAAAATTATAATTTAAATGTATGCTTCCGAGGATATACATATGTATATTTATTTACATATATAGTCGAATCCTTTCATGTACTTCAGTTAAGTAAATCGGATGCGGATGCTCTATATTGAATGCATTTTCGCGATCAAGTGCACGTTTTGCGATAATAAACCAGACAAAGCGATACGTCGTATCTTAAGCAATTATAGAGAAAAGCAATTAATATTTTAATGTTTATTCGATTATTTTTTGCAGTGCGCAATTGAATAGTATTATATCAACCATCTAAAGACTGACAATATAATCTTATATATCCCAATAAACATGTTTCAATATAAAATAGTATTAACAGTGGGAAACAATCGAAAGTGAAAATACGTACTTTTGACTTTTAATTTGAACTAGACGACTACTTGGAGATATTTGAAAGCTGAAAAGTACTACAAATGAAAGATAAAATAGCCGACTATATATGCCAATATTCATTTTGAACAGGAAATTTACAGATTTTGAGACATCGACCGAACAACACCAAGACAAAGAAAAATCGCGCGATTTAAAAAAAAACATATGTATATCTCCGAATCTCGAGCCAATCAACATTTTTTATTACCAGATTCGTGTTCATTTGGCATAGATCTATAAGAAAAGTCATATCTCGTCTCTGAACCAAAAAAAAGTCGTCATTTGTCGAACAGTGTTATTAGACATTTACGATTGTCGGATTTTATGAATTTATCTTCACAAATTTATTTTTGTAGTTTAATATTTTATTTGAATTATAAAAGTGCAGACAAAATATTCAATTCAAAGCAAATTTGCTTGTTTGAAATTTGAATTTATATGAATAATAATCATGATAGTTTTGTCGATGATCTAATTTAGAGATAATGTACATATGTTCAGACAAAGACGATCATTGCATTCAACAAAATATCAGAATAATTAATAGCATTTAATTTGTAAATTGGAAAATGATAACAAGTGCATGAATATATACTATTTACATAAAAAAAACACGTGACTATGAATTTTACCATTATTTTATGAAAGTACCAAATTCGATAAACGATTTATTCAAAATGAAGCTATTCGAATTACCTGGTGAAAACCCTTGAACGACGTGTGCTTGAACATTTTTCGGTCTCGGGTCGTTTCGACCCCAGTCTACGTTCGAAGATCGTTCGTTCGCGGCATCTAATTGCGAACTGGTGCTTTTTGGATAAATTTAATTAGCTTTATGTATTAACGGTAATCTTCAGCGGTGTAAGTGCGCAGATCGGTATCGCGTTTTATGGGGGTAAACATTTAACACTGTGCGGGCCGGAACGTTTCAATAAAATAATAATAAAATATCGGTAATGTTGACTCGACAAACTCTACGTGCGCACTAACTAATGCAAACTGGATGATTGCGTCGAGATTTATAATAGATTTTATATGTATGTATGTATGCGATTACTGCATAGATAACAGGGACATGGAAGCATTGATATAACTTTGATAGAGTTCAACCATTAACGTACCACTGTAATATTTGATCGAAGTGTAAATAAATTTTTGCAAAAGTATATACATATGTACTAAAAAAATCCCAAAACATAAAACAACATTATAATAGGGGCTTTTATTTCTACCAATTCTACAGTTAATAATCATTTAACAATACAACAAATAATCATTTAAATATTAAATAATTATAGAAATGAAATTTGAATCAATACTTTGCGTGATGTGAGAATAGCTCGGTTGATTGAATATGGATATTATCTATAAAACTCGCAATTTCCGATAATCTTCTTTTTTATCTCCCAAAATATATAAATTTAATGGAAAAGTTCAGGAGAATTTTATGCAAAGTGGTGTTTTGGTATACATAAGTAGGCATAATTAATCACTATTTCATAAGAGTTCAAATGGAATATTAAAGGTTCATTTACACTAACACAGATACGAAAAATATTATTTAGTACATTCTAATGTTCCGTAATATATAGGTACATGGCGTATCCGTACCAGCAGTAGCCGATATTATCCATTCATATTATAAAGTAAGTAGTCACAGAAACGTATCGAGCTTAACTGGTTTTCTTTGGCCACTGTGGAAATTTTGACGCACGATATGACGTCATAGTGGAGAGTGCACCTGTACTAATGAAAATGCTACCATGTATGCGCATATGAATATATTCGGAAACGTTATATTGTGAAAGTATTTACTCGAGAATCCGACGCAAGCAATATTGCGCCGCATCGTCGCGTTCTATAATGTATGTACATATATGTATGTATGTAAGCCGATTTTTCTTTGCTCCAAAACAAGTAAGAACGTGACGAAAACGGTCGGTGCTGTATAGTATGAATAAAAGTAGTCATTTTCGTGCAGTGCTGTGCCGAGCTATTGACGTCCAGTGATGGGTAATATAAACGGGCCTTTATGCGTAATCTTTTCAAGAGTTTATAAATATTAATGGAAAATGTCGAATAACGTCTACATTGTATTGATTTGAATGTTACGATAATAATGTGCAAAACCTTGAAAAAATATATAGATAAGGTTTAGTTTTAGGTTGATTAGATTTGAACGTTATTAAAATTCAAATTTATTGGAATTTCGTTTGGAACTCAACTTCTTATAATATTATATACCTATATATATTTTATTTTCCCCTTAAAAGCTTACTTTTTTAGTTAGTGTAAGAAGAGAAAATATACATAAATACATAGATTAGACTAGAAAAATCTCTACATCTAAAATATTTGTCTACAAACAAATCGGCAAGTGAATCTCTAGCAATTAGTCTGCTGTATTTACTTCTTAGATAGCAACAACTTGTCTGCCAATAGATAAGGTTTTTTTTCACAACATAATAATCAAGTCAGGTGAATCTATATCCTTGAATGTTTGTCTTTATCCATCAATAACTCAAAATATTATTAAATAATGAACTAGAGGTATGAATAGAAGTAGTCATGTTAATTTTTTAAGCAATTAATATGATATCATACATATAATTTTTTTGTCAATATGTTCCCAAAAAGGCTTATGAAAACAGTTTTTTTTTGTTCGGGAAAAGATTTTAGTGGATTTTGTCGTAGCTAGAGATTCTACGAGAGACTTATTTGTTGAAAAAATCGGTGTCCAGTCAAAAGCGCTCGGTTCAAAACCGTCCCGATATAACCGCCCTAGCAAAAAGCATTTGGCGACAAAAACGCTTCACGATATATGAACAAATTAAAATATCAATTTCAACCTAGTATTTAAGCGTTCAGGTATAAAAACAAAGGAAACGTTATAATAAACGCAGCCGAAGCACAATCCATCAATGATGTGAGATTTCCCGCTATCGACGTTAAACAAAACATCGGCTCAATTTATACAAATAATAAGTCGAAAACGAAATTGATGTTTAATTTTTTTCATACATTCTGGCGCGGTTTTGTCTCCCGCAGTTATGACGCCTCGCGGTTATGTCGGGGCGTTTGCGTCGGCGCGGGTTTGTCTCTCGCGATTAAATCTGTGTACCAAAAGAATCTCACAAATTGCATCGTTTTGTTTTGTCACTTTACTATCCTTACTACTTACTATCTTTACTATCCTTACTACTTACTATCACTTAACTATAGACGGTAATGTTCGCCAAGTATGTACTCACACACAAATTATGGATCATTGAGTACGTACGAGCGGGGAACAAAGTAAAATAAAGTAAACATTTAAAACAAACAGTTCACAGCGAATTCCAAAAATATATCGTATCGAAATTTAATAATCCAGGTCAAACAATCGTGCTTATTTGCATCTCATAAATATATATATTACCGCACAGAACAATATAAGATGTATGCAAAAGTGCAATAAAACGTGTTAAATGAAACCGCGAACGGTTATAAAGTGTTGACCGAACAAATAATGAAGTCGCACGATTGTTTACAGGGTCGAACTGCTGCGGGCAAACAATTTATAAAGTGTTCAATTAAAACCTATGTATGACATTTGCTAGGTTGCAAAGCGGTTTTAGCATTTATCCACGCGATTTTTTCAACTAGCAGCTTTTCCTGGAAACTTTTCCGCAAGAGGTATTTGCACGTATTACTGAGCATAATTTGAATCAATATTGATACGTGCGCTTGGAATAATATTCATTACGGTTCTGTTATTTTGCGCTGCGGATTTCATTCCAATTGAAAGCGTGGAAATTTGTCTTTAGAGATAAATAACAAGAAATCCGAGCAGAGCGATTTTATCGCTGACATCTGAAGAGGAGGAATCATTTTCGCGTGAAAAATTGACGTAATAATAACACCCGAGAAAGGAATAATAATACATACATACATACATACATAGATATCTCGAGATATGAATATGCCTATTCAGAATATAGCATTTTGAAAAAATAAATCTTGTCTACTCACTGCTGAATTATCACAGAAATATTTTTCCTAACATGTATAACTGCGGATTTTGAGCCGCATGCGGATCTATCATACATGTGTTTACAAGTGGTCATTACTGATTACAATTCATGTACTAGTAACATTTCTCTTGTTTATTAAATACAGACTATAACGTATATGTATGTATATTTTAGTGTGAGTGAAACGGTCACTGAGTAAGAGCAAAAAGTGGAATGACAAATAAAACTACAATATTTTTAGAGAAAAAATAAATTGCCTCGATGCTTTAGAGTAGGGGTACTCAACCGTTTTGGGAAATGGGCCAGTTCGGAATTTCAAAATTGTATGGAGAGCTGGATAATAAAAAAGTCTTATCGATATCAAGTTTGAACAAATTCGCACATGTGTAATAATTTTGCATACGGAATTTATAACTAATGTGCGAATTTTGGAACTTGGAAAAAACGTTCTGTATCATGGGAAATCAGTGAAAAATAATATAAAAAAATATTTGCGCTGCCGCCAGCCAGCCCATTAGTTTGTGAAAATCGTGATTTTTACCGATTTTCGAACGTTTTTTTCTAATCTATACACTGTTTATTGGTTTTTTTTATTAGTCACCTTATCATATAAACGGGGTAATTTCACAGTAAAAAAATTTTACATGGGATATTTATTCACATTCCTGAGATATGAAAAAAATTTTAAATATGAAACTTTGTCGCGATTTTTCAACATACGTTTTTTTTTCCTAAATTAAGGGAATCCCAAACGTTATTAGTAAAGCCCGGACCCTAACGGGGCTGTATCTTGTTCAAATGTTGTAAATGCATTGTTAAAGGTTTGCCGAACCTTTTTTACAAAGGATTTACAACAATTGAACAATAAACGGCACGCTTCCGGTCCTACCTCTAGTTATTAGGATTCCCTCAAAAGACAACTACCTGAAAGCCATTCATTCTTTAGTCAAAATCGTGAAGGCAATATTTTGAAAATATTTTTCTCGTATAACATTTTACGAGCAAGTCAAAAGAACCGAGGGCCGGATGAAAAGTGCTCGCGGGCCGTCGGATAGGTACCCCTGCTCTAGAGTCAAAATTTTACTTACAGTTATATACAGTTATATATATATATATACATATATATATATATATATATATATATATATATATATATATATATATATACATATATATATATATATATTTATATATATATATATATATATATATATATATATATATATATATATATATATATATATATATATATATATATATATATATATATATATAAAATTATATTGTTGAAAACGATCGGATAAGAGGCAAATTTTTCTCTGAACTGTAATCGTGAAACGTAAAGGAGGTTTGTAAAAAGCCATGTGAAACGTAAAGGAGGTATGTAAAAATGAATGTCTGTTTGTCTATCTGTATCGTATAGGCTCGTAAACCACTCAACCGATTTCGAAGGAACTTTCAAGATTTGTTGTATGCATGTCCGGGAAGCTTACTGTAAAAAAAAATCGTCCAAAAACGGGAACGAAAACGGGAAAAACGGGAATGAGTGGCATTGCAACGCAATAATTTCAAATGTTTTCGCGTCGCAACTTGCGTTGTTGGGGTAAAATAAATAAACAATTGAATAATTTCAAATGTGTATTAATTATAAATCAATTAATTCAAATGTGTATTAATTATAAATCGCTGCCTGCATTTTTCCGACAAATGTGAACGGGAACGAGAACGAGAACGGGATCGCAACGGGAACTGGAATTGCATGCGTTATTGTGACATTGTAACGTATGACGGGTTCAGCTAGTTACATATAAAAAACGTTTCTGTCAAATCCATAGAGCGGTTTTGGAGATTTGAATCCAAAAAACCTAAAAAAGAGTAGATAAATAATACTGGATTGACACGATGCGAATAGCTTGGATCAAGTAGTGTGAATGAGTAACTTGGACGTAACTTGGACCTAACTCGCAGCTAGGCAATTACGGTTTCTTATTTCCAGGACTTTTTCAATTCCCGGAAAACGGGGTGGATCTCGAGATCGTTCCTGGGACATGAAAGGGGATGTGAAAAAAATATATTTAATTTATTTAATATAAGTATATACATAACTTGGAAAATTTAATAATATAAATAAATTTATTTGAAACGGCTTCTTAAGAATACTAAAATATTTAAATGAGATCCAACAATGGATTCCGCAAAAATATTTCCAGCAATGGAAAAAAATTTTCAATTTCGGTCGATGTTAGCTTGATAGTTGAAAGTAACGAAAACATTTTTTTTTAATTATTTATTTTTTCTCTTGTCAGCATGAATATTTTCATTTCACTTTTAAAGTCTATTTTTATTTACGTTCATTTATAGTTTTGTCTTTGATAACTCCTTATTTAATTCTGCATTCATTGTGTCATCTTCATCAGAATCTAAAAAAGTTTCTTCATTCTCATGGAATCTTCAAATTCAGATACACTCGCTTCATAATAGTTTTATCGTAGGATATACATATATTCGCCTTTATTAAAAAATTTAAAAAACGTTTTGATTGAAATATTTTTCCTGGGGATTCGAGATAAGAATTCCCGGGACATGGAACATCAAAAACTCCGTGAGTTCCCTGTTAGTGTTAGAAGCAAGTAAATATGTATGTATGTATTTCTATCTATATATAATAACATGTGTTATTGCATGATAATGTTGCATACGTGTTTAAGTTTGCTTTATTACATATTATATTTCAAGGAAAACGATATTTAATATATGAGGTTAGCAATATAGGACATACACTATCCATATACATATGTATGTATGTATATAAATGTCAATGGATAGGGTTGTCAACCATTCTCCATTGCGGTATATTCATAACAAAGCTTACCTGAGGAGATTCGCCGGTTCACTGGTTACCATACAAATTTAGCATAATGCCATTCTAATCAATTTAATCCCCCTAACATGTCCACTCAAAATCAAAAAATTTGCATGATAAACCGGTAAGCCTTCTGAAAGATTTGTTGTAAATTTACTTGTAAGTTTGGACTAACCGTTATTCAGGCATTTTGTGTGATAGTTCTTTTTAGAGAATCTAATAACGTACATTTTTATCTATGTACTTGAAAACTGGTTAATTAGATATTAACAATCGAGTAGTATGATGTACAGCTGTACAGAACATGTACTCAAAGAAAAAAAATTTTTTTGATGTTTTTGTTTTTGTTGTTTTTGTTTTTGTTCAGTAGGTGGCGTGAGGTTCAGTTTCCCTTTGATTACTCTACAACTATTGAAATCAAAGAAACAAATTATTTTGTAAATATAATTGCTTATATGTATATTAAAATTGATAACTCAATGCTGTAAAGTCGAATTCACTCAAAGATGTATACAACGTTGTATGCTCGGAAAAACGAGGAGAGATAGAAATTGGAATACGTAGGTGAGAAAGTATGACAAGAATAGTTGACATGGTGGAGCGAGTGAAAAGATTGAAATGGTAATGGGCGGCTCACGTAGCTAGAAGAACGGACGATAGATGGATGAAAGAAGTGCTCGAATAGTACCCGCAAAAATGTAAAATGGTGCAAGGCAGACAAATGGGAGATGGGTGGATGAAATCAGTGAAATGTGTGGGATGAGATGGATTAAGGTAAAGACACATGGAGAGGTACGCGACACGTCTTTTTTTATTTTATTTTTTTAGATAATTTTGCACATGCAAAAAACGCGAGAACTTCTGCAATACGCCAAATCTTAACTGCTACGTCCCTTCGCAAACCTCACCCCCTGGAATGTTTTTCGGTGATATTTAATCCTTGTAATGACATGGGTTTGATTCCCATATTTGAAAAAATATAGAAGAAACTTGTGAAGATACACCTCTCACCGCTGGAGTCCATATACGTATCCCGTGCCGCACTTTTGAGTGTGTACTTACCACGAGAGTTAGCCAAAACAGAGATGGAAGCGTGCTGGAGAATATTTTCAATCAGCAGAGGCTGGCAAATGGTTTTAAATGATGATAATAGCTTACTTATTTTTTCAATCGTTATTTTTACTTAATTATTGAAAATAGTTCAATACTTTGAGCCTATTCGAAAAAGTTAATAATAACTATTGAAAAATTTTTTTTTTCCATTTTAATTAGTCGGTTTCTCGGTTACATAGTATGAAAGTCACTATTTGCATTATCTTTCAGCAAATCGGATGCCCTAGTTCTTTTAATAGAACATGGAAGAATGGTCCCTCCAAGTTGTTGGAATATTTTTCAATATCATAAACATTTATATAATAAATATATATATTTAATTTAATTTATTATTTATAATAATAACAACAATAAAATGACCAGTGTGACCTGACAGGTTGCCCTAAAGCGTCACACTAGTTTTACAAAACAAAATAAATAAAATAACAAAATAAAAACTATAAAAATTCCAATCATTCATCTCATTCAAATAGTCTCGTGTTGAATCTCAAGAACCTAACCAGCTCATCAACATGACAATTGAACAGGTCTAAATGTTCACCAATCACATTAAGGAACCGGATAGCCTTTACAAGAGACGAGTTATTGAAAGCAGACGTTTTCGCAGGAATAGGTTGGAAAAGTAAATGATGACGCAAAGCTCTACCGCAATCAGGCGCCGAAAATTTAAATTCAAATAAAATCGAAGGGTTGTCGATTCTTCCCTTTAATACTCAAAAGAAATATTTGGAAATGGCAATAATTCTTCTCGAAGATAGTGAGTCAAAGCCTAGTATACCTTGTATATGTATGTATGTACATACTTACAGAGCACAGACGGTACAAATTCCCGGGGCCCAGCAACTTTTAAGGGCCAAAATAGTCAAATAATATACTTATGTGTGCCATAGTAAAAGCGTCAAATCTCACAGATGTATACATTGTCTAGTAAGTGCATACATTCACCAGCATTAATTTTTAGCTAAAGATTACAACGCTAGATTTCACAGATATTCTTACTAGACAAGATATATACTGGCTGGCAAATTCATGCACTTGCCGCTATGCACCAAATTTTCTGATTAAAAATTGACAGATTAGCTGGTTTCGACGTAACTCTTTTAATGAATCTTATGCTCAAGAATGTAACCGATTGTATTTAAATAACCAATTTATTGTTGGATTAATACGAAATAGACAATATTAACAAAAAATTAACAAGGTTAAGTTTTACAAATCGTCATAGACATGTTTAAAGATCCAGAATTTTTCAAAATGGTGACAGCCGACGAGAACGCTCAAGTGATTGCCTTTCCACCCCCCAGTCGTTTTGTCAGATTTTAATTGTTTAAACGCCTATAATTAAAATTATTGAATGCAGTCTGTGATAGGATGCTATACACTTATTCACATACACTACACAAGTGCATTTGTTCGCGCCAACTTTCAGTAACAGACCTACATATACATATGTACACTGTTATCGCGCCAACTCTCGGTAACAGACCTATACACTGTTATTAGATCATTTCGACGATGCATATACATACTATACAATGTATACGTAAGCGAGCTTTACACTCTCACTGTAACATATGAACTTATTGGACTGCTGTTTTTTATTTTTAATTACTGTTTATTTTTTTGGTCACTTAATAAAATTTTCCAAACAAATTGCATATGTTGCATAATCTACTCCACACTTTCTCCTTAAAAAGCACACAACAGAAGTCAAATTTTGATATGTACGATATAAATACAATGATCAATAAACAATTTATGTCATTTCGAATATTATTGACACGTGATTATTGTTGTCGATACTACCTCTTGAATGTTGGACACATTCCTGACGAATTTGTAGTACGGAAACACACTTCCATAGCTCCTAGGGAACGCAGGTAGACACAATCTTTCGATTTCTTTAGAGAGCGACCTTCCAGGCATAATTCAAACAATGCCACACAACACTGACAGAACTAAACCGCGATAAACCGATCATATGTATGTACTAATTAGACGAGTGCGATGGACTGAAATGTTCCTTGGACGAACGAATAGCTGTCACTGAAGTCGATTTATCGACTACTGACAAATCGCACGTTATGAAAGATACGTGTTATCAGTCCACTGATAGCGACGTATTATTGAGTCCTTCGTTCGATTAATGAAATAAATAATTATACATGGGAATTAAACAGTGCAAGAGTGTTGCAACGAGAGATAATTAGGAATAAAACACGAACAAACAAGCACATCTATCAAATTATAAAAACGGAGAATGTGTACGATTTACATACAAGGCAATACAAATCTATTCATCTTTATACAAATATGTACAATAAAGGATTCATTGCATCTATTTATATTTATATTTGCATTGATTGATAGCATTGACAATGATCAGGCTTTGATCCAGGAATATTGGTCTAAGCAAAATAAAATTGGCACACCTTATATGTATGTATGTATGTATGTGAGATCTATAGGTAGGTGTATTTAAAATTAATTCAATTCGGAAACGTCATCCATATAATTGCAATGTCTGGATATTTATGGCACAGTCTATCACTTTGTAATTATGTATGTCTGCCTAGTGGCTAAGCTGAAGCGCAGTCACACGGTTATTTACGAGGTCGCAAAGTCACAATATAGCAAATTTAGATGAAAAGTAGTTTAGCCAAGTCGTAAATACGATCAATGACAACTTTTGTAGTGAAATGGCTAACAATAATATAATGGCTGTATACTAAAATGTTTAAATTGAAAATTATGACGCTTTCATAATAAAATGTTGATATAAATTAGTAACTTATACAGATAAAAGACAACACTTGCTTCGACTGAAATTGAGAGAACAAATTCATTTATAAATGTTCGAATATAAATAAAATACACGAAAAAATGTTCCCGGGCAAAACGCTCACCGAAATAATGTACCCGATGGATAGTTCACGCATCAGAACGTCCACGGATAAAATTTTCACAGGAAATAGTGTTCACGGACAAAACGTTCACGCGAAAAACGCAGTCACGAAGATTTGCATAAAATCCTTTCAAAGATCAAACCATCGAATTCTTAAACCTTTTTTGTTCGTAAAAAATTTCATATTTGAAAGTATGACCGTTTTGTGGGTGAATATTTCGTCGCGAGAACGTTTTGTGGCTGTTCGCTTTGTTGAATCCGTGAAAGTTCTGACGTTTGAATATTCTATTGGGTACATTTTGTCGGTGAGCGTTTTGCCCGCGAAAGTTTCTTCATGGAACTGTTATTAATGTGATCCAAGCATACGTAAAGTGTTGTTAGTATTATAACCAAATTGTTTAACGGATACTGATTCAAAATATTTGCGCTATGTCTATCTACATACATATGTACATACATATGTACTTGACATTTAACGTTCAGTGCAACATGCGATAACAAATACTGTAATCTTCGCAATCATTAATCAATTTCGCTGACTAATATAACATGTTTTACTATTTAACAATTGAAGACTGTATTTTCATTTGTTTACCAATTTTGTTTTCAGCTTAAATATTTAAAAAAAAATGGAGTATAATTTGACCAACTCAGTTGGTCAAAGCATATCACACAGATCAGGACATTGATAGTATGATGATAGATTATAACAGCACCGATTGGAAGAAAGGACCGAAGACTGTCCGATTTATGAAAAAAAATAGAGAATTTCACTCAGGAATCAAACGGTCCTCAATGAAGCGGTATTTGCGGATAAGCTGCAAAAGTTGGTCTAACATTATCAAAATTGCCTTCTGGAGGAGATATCGAAAAAATTTAATTGGAGGTAGAAGATAAGAAACAAAATTAGTAGAAGTATCACAAGTTAATGCGAAGTATTCGGAATATGAATTCCCTAAAACGCCAGTGAAAGTATATTTTCACTGCTAGTATGAAATAACTGTAACATATATGTACATGTATGTATACTGTGGTATATGTATATTAAAATACTCGGATGGTTAGATTCTATTAAGCACAGCAAAGACCAAATGTCACCCTTTAATAACGTTTTCGCAATTTGCGAGCATTTACATAAGATTAAACTTTAAACGAACCTACAGACACAATATAAATAGAAAACTGATGAAGACCATTTTTCAACTTTCAAAATATTCCACCGACAAGATTAATTAATATCTGTCCACGTCGAAGCAAATTGAATTCCGTTTGTTATGCCAGCTTCCGTCAATCTCACAATAAATCTAAATTATACAGCATCAACAAACAGAAAGATCCATTGAATATTCAGACGACGACAGATTGCAAATCTAAATAAAAATCATATATGAATGAACACGACTGAGAACGGCTCGGAAATGTGACGACTTTTCCACAGTCCATGCAAATGAGTCAAAACATCAAAATACCAGATTGTCGCGGAATAATGGGACACTGGTGATTCAGGTGTAACGTTTAGATGGCAGTGAATCATCTGAGCGGTCAACACTGGCATCGGTGAATAAAACATGAGTTCACTTGGGACAAAAGTTCGCTAATTGCATGTGTAAACACGATTTCTGCCAGAACAGTTTAGTCACAGTCACGGTCGTAGAGCATAAAGGTGACGGCGACCATAATAGAGAAGATTTGACGGAATGAAAAAAAAGAGCAAACACGCGGATGAAGTGGACGTATTTTTACATACCTCCTTTTTAAATACTGCTGAAAAATATCTGAAAGAAAAGAGGGGGTTTGGAGTTTGACACTAAACACCGATTAGCAGGCGATAAATGTCGCTATATTTTTTGTTTCATTTTATATATATGTACGATACAAAGTGAATATAAGTGAAACAAAACGCCGATGTGTTGATTGAACAAATTATACACCATTTGTGTTAACTTTTACATCACCATTATAATATTCTTGTTCCATGCTCGAAAGTTTGCAATTTCATTACGTGCCCTGGGAAGATTATCCTCCAATGAGTTTTGGAAGGGGTTTAACGGAATGTTTAATGGTGCCAATTACGTGTGAAGCCATCTTAAATATGTACTAATTACGTTCAAAGGTTAATACATATACACCATTTAGTTTTAAATTTTCGCTCCGGTGTGCCTGCTTTGTGTTGCGTTCTATATATGTAAAATAAATGTATATACATATGTATAATAAATGTGTATATGTATGTAGTTTACGATATGAGCTAATGTTCAAAAACATGCTTTTTTACAAGGTTTTTATTTTAATATAATAAAAGGAAAAATGTAAGAGCACCAAACGTTGTAAATATAGCAAACAGCCTACGCAGTTATATTGAACGAGTTTTTTTCCTATAATTTTTATCGAAAAATAAAATGTTATGTCTTTCAGTAAACATAATTCAAGCAGTCAAAGACAATGAGAGCCTCAAGTTATCAACATACAATGGATATTTATACTATTTTTTTTTTTTGATTTGGTTAATTATAATACTTACAATGCAAGTTTGAAAGCTTGCTACATGAAGATTATATGAAAAAAAATACTGTTCTAACTATTAAATTGTTTAACCTACATATGTATGTATGTGTTGCGAAGGGTAGAAATTTGAATAGCCAGTTGTCATCACATCGATCTGACAGTTGATTTTTAGGATTTCTTTAATAATTAAATTCATCGGGCTTCATGTCAGATACATTTCTTTCTTTAATGATACCTAACCCCCGTATTTCGTTAAAATATCAAAGCGAAATGAATAGTGGAAGTGTTTCAAAATTAGCTCACAAATTTTCCAGGCAGAAAACATAGTCAGCTTGTAAAAAGGTATGTATTTGATTGGTCAAAAACTTCAAACGATTTCGATCAGTTATTACAATAAACGGGTCAGTAAATAAATTCGGTTCAGTAGACAAACTGCCAGTAATTATAATATATGTAAGGTCAGTTATCCATACATTGATTAGCCAGTATTTTATATTTAACAGTCAGCACTTAAATGGTAAGTGTATTTAGACAGTTAGTTCATTTGATTTCCATTGTGAAACTTATTTATTTATTTATACAGATACTCATTTATTATATTTTATTTTACACGACATCTATGGTCAAACATTGTACATAAGTACTATTAAAGGCCAATTAAAAACATCGATTAATAATCTTTTAAACATCTATAGACAAATTTGCAGCATTTTTTTTATTAATCAGCAAATTCGAGATGCTGTAAACTCGAAATATGATTGGAAATTTGTTGGAATCGTTTAAAAAACAGATAAATTGGAAAACTCTCATAAAAAATAATCGACCTTGGAGTCACATATCCATGGTCTGGTTAGTAGCACAAAGCCAGAGATTGAACCCGTGATCTCACAATTGAAATTACGCTAAACACTGATCTATGCTGCTGGTTTTTTTATAGTATTTTATATAGCTGATTTTTTTTTAAATAGAATATATATGTATTTCGATAAGTCCAATAAAAAATTTACTGACTTAATTCGTAAATTATTACTAATTTAAAAAATGTTGACCAACTGTAATTGATGATTAATCAAAATTTTAGTTGTTTTTAAACAAAATAAATAAAATGAAAATTGGATATGAGCTTCATAAATACCACAGAAAATATAAGCGTTGTAATTTTAGAAATGTGTAAACATAATTAAGCAATTAATTAAGAGAGTAGTACAATCCGAGTCGACATTAATGTTGTATATATACATACATACATAGGTACATACATATGTACATCGTAGTTCCGATAAACACAAGCAATGCAAAGTTCAGCGTGAATCACATATTGATTTTCACCATCATAAGAAATCAAAATTAATTATTTAAACATAACTCGTACGATTTAAAATCGGCATGCAGTTGTATAATACGAACGGAAAGGTCAAGGTTGAAAAAAATCAATATTTCACATTGATTTTTACGGACAGAATTCATACGAAACTTCAATGAAAATTATCAAAAAAAAAAGTTTTACCATATAAAAATAAAAATAATATTCCATGAACATTATTTGTATACAAAGTATAAAAATATAAAACTTACGGATTTGAATAATCGAAATATAATTATATTAAATTAAATAATGAAAAATTATTATTTTAAGCAATTGATAAATTATATTATTATAATATCGATTCAAGCGACACGGTAGCACATGGACACTAAAACGGCACAACTTTCCGACATTTTCCACAGCACACGTCACTTCACAAACATCGCCGACGAGTGGTGCAAATATATTGTACTGTATATTACATATCGGGGAAATTTTCATCGGTCGAAACTCGATTTGTTGGCGTTGTGACGGGAGGGCATTTTCAGACGTGTGATACTCGGCGCGTGGCTAAAATAATACTGAAACTATCGCAGGAGGAAGCTGGTGGCCGGTCGAAAATATTAATAGTGTATAAGCTGGTACGTCCGAGCGGACATAGGAGATATCTAGATAGATAGACGGTCGGATAGATGGAATTAGGCGAGTGCGACAGTGCCAGAGACGTTAGTGTTGGAAGACATCTGGCCGAGACGCTAAATCAATTACGACGCAACAAAAACAGCTAGTCGAGGAAAAAATGTATCAAAAACAACAATGTTACGTTGATTCGATTCAAAAGTCATCCCATTTAGTGTGGGTGTGTCGTGCCCGTAGCGTCGTAAGAGGGTTACGGCGCAAGGTGTTCGCTATGCGTACAATGTCAGTCATTCATGTTGTTCTCTATCGCGGTTTTAATATCGCTGTTATTAAATTTAAGCTTGATAAATTTTATTAAATTTCTTCCAGGGTTTCATACAGCACGTTGAGAATTTCAAGAATTTTATATAACGTCCATACGTTTATAACGTCCGTACATACATATATTAAATTTTGATTTTTATATATTGGTGCTGGCTGTAGGTGAAAGACATTCCCTACTATGTATTTTGTTATTTGATATTTATGCTTTTACTCCTATTATAATAATTCTATTGTTTTTTTTATGATTATATACATCCCAGGCCGGGCCCCTGGCTTGACTCATGCTTGAGTCCCCCCCCCCCCATAAAAAAGTTTCAAAATTGAAATTAAAAATCATTTCATCAATAGATTTCACAATACACATAAGATTGAGGATCACCTGATAAGTGATAGCATATACTTTCACAAGTTTCAAATAGAAGTCATGGTCAATTTTTGAATAATAGCTAAGGTATCATCGACAAGTTACTACTTGAACATAGCTACGAAGTACGAAGACGAAAGACACTTCTCAATTTCGTAAAAAATTAAAAAAAAATGATCTCGGTGCTGGGTCCCTCGAGGTCCGGGCCCCCGGGCTACAGCCATGGCTGTCCCCCCGATACCCGGGCCATGAATTTATATATAAACTAGTGTTGTACCCGATAAAATGTCATCGCATGGGTGGTTGGCATATTAAGAGGGCTGTACACCCGAAACCTTAATTTTTTTACCGTTCCTTTCTTCGATATATATATTGAGTGCATGTATATACTGAGTGAATGCGACAATATATATCAATATATCAATATATATATATATATATATATATATATATATATATATATATATATATATATATATATATATATACGTATATATATATATATATATATATATATATATATATATACATATATATGTATATATATATATATATATATATATATATATATATATATATATATATATATATATATATATATATATATATATATATATATTCTCTCCTCCGAAACTGGACCAATTTTTAAAAAAATTTCATCATCGGTATGAGAAAGATATTTTCTATGCAACTATGCGCGTATTTTTTTTAATCGACCGTTAAATAAGCACGCTGGACTCTTCGTGGGTGTAAAAAATAGGCGATTTTATAGATGTTTGGCCGCTCCTAGCTCCTATAAAAAATAATTAATCAAAAAAATAAAACGATAGATGCACCCCAATGGTGGATATCCATAGCATATTAAATAATTTCTCTAGTGCCATAATTGAGGAAGGGAGAAGTATAGTACGTTTGTATGAACAAGGCGCTGCTGTCCAGCCCTCTTAAGGTATTAAATAAAAAATATACTAAAAGAAATTTGTCGGTCCTGTGTTCAATCCACTAATTTTTTTCAAATACCTTTTAAATATATTTAATTAAATATTTATATTTAATTCTTTAATAAGAAAAAAATGGTAAAAACTACCTATCTACCTACAACTAAAACTAATTAATTAAATAAATTTTCAATAGATAGCGCTAAATACTCAGAGACTTGCCTAGAGGAAACATTGGTAGCAAACAGTATATAACAGTAAAAATTCCAGAAAGAAAATGAAAATCACTCTGGTTTTAAATTAATCATATTATGTGTAATCAGTGTAAATATGTAATCAATCAGACGCCATTAGAACATATTTACATACATATATTGGAATTCAACTATATATGTATGTACATAAAACGGTGAAAATAATGTTAACTTCATAATTAACGTTTGGCAATTATGTAATGTTACGAAAGTCAACATTCAGGGGTGGCCCCTTTTATTTTATGTACATATATGTATATGTATTATATTTTATCCACATAATTCACATGACTAATTTTGATGAATTTATACATACATATACATATGTATATATATGTATGTGTTTGCGTTTTAGTTGAAAGATATGGTTGAATTCAATTTTAGTACGTAGTAAAAAGAAAATTTAGAAATACATAATTAAATGAGTCTATGCTGAAAAGGGAAATTTCACACATACATATACATATGTACATACATATATACATAGATAGGTATTTGAAGTTCGATCGCATCAATGATTCACGAAGGGTTTGCCTTTGGCAAATAAAAAATTGAATCAAGTGTGCATATATTTTATGTTAATCAATACTTTATTTTTTTTCTAAATGACCCAATTGTATGTAAGTAGGATTATATAAAAAAGTTAAAACAGGCGTCTTCAAAAATTATTTAATTTTGTCCATAAATATCTATGTGGTTTCTAGTTGTTTTATTCAGGCTGAGAAATCATTCAATAACCTCTACGTATATACATATTAACTGTAATATTCTAATCGCTACAAGTAGTAGATTAAACTATAATTAAAATAGATATATTTTTAATATGACAAAATGCTACTAGCACTTAGGTAATCAAAAACCGATGTCAATTTCACTAAAAGCCATACGAGTATTGCGAGTCAACAGTTTTTTTTATTTTCAATCCGTCATGTTCCATCAAATCGATTTTGTGAATTTTCAGCGCTTTCAGCTTTTTTCCAAATTCACAATAGACACGTTCGTCGTATACAATGTTTGATTTGGCATTCATCATTCAATTAAACATTTGAGAGCGGACTTCAAAGCTTTCGACCATTCTAAATACAACGATCGATTACAGCTGAAAAATTTGCAACACTAAGTGAGCCAAAAGCGTGAATGAAAAACATTTAGATAGTATTTTCGCACACACGTCCATTCACTTAGCTTCGTTCCTACGTAAACACAACGATAAAAATCAACCGAAAATAATAAACAAATATCTGCAAAAATAAAAATCAATATCGAGCACAGGTATTCGACAGATGAAACGTATTTTATTTGAATTTTATCGTAACCCCAAATTGACTCGGAACATTTATGTATTATTTTTTCAAAGTTTCAAGGCTTTTCAGATTAAAACCGTACGTGAAAAGATAGTTTTATATTGTTTGAAAATCTGCCATCGTCACAGTTTGGCAACGATTCCAAGGGCAGGTGAATCATAGTGGTCCATTCACAATTTAATCGATACCAAAATGGCAATCGATTCAATTATGTACGTATCTCACTAAACGGTCAACGAAATTACACACGAAATACTCAATGTACCTATACATAAATGTTACATGTTTTTAATTAAAATTATATTGACTTTATATTACAGCCGGGCATTTCAATAATGAAAGTAATAGGAAGCGAATCCAATTGGAGAGCTTTGTTGAAAGCTCTTTTCAACACGCTTCCGATTACTATTGTTAGCTCTAAGGTCGCGAAATGTCTTGTAGATACCTACGAGTGTATTTATACTGACAAATGTATGTATGTATGTATGTACATACGCAAAAAGTCACGATCTTTAAACGTTTGAAATAAATTCAGAAACATTCGAATCACATACTTACCTATAGATATGTATATCTAAAATAACAAGCTGACAGAAAAATAATCGTGAATTGTTGGTGTCTACTTAATTATTCGTGTGGATTAGGTTCATTAGTAAAAATTACATCTAATGAAATTTCTGTTCTACATACATATATATATATGTAGATGTTAATGTTTTTAGTCAACGAATATTACGCTTCCATTTTGAGGGTCGAACTTGTAAATACAAAGTGATAGCTTGCCTAAATGCACGCAAAGCAAACTTAAAAAGTTAATTGAGTTAAGCTGGGTCTATTTAGCTTAAGATTTTTTTATGTATCTATCTATTGTTTTGGATTACATCAAATTTGGGATGTATTTTACCAGGATATTTCTAAGTAAAAGCTTACTTAAAAAAACCGTTTATAATTATAAATCAAATTTCGAATGCAAGTTAACCTCAATTGTTCAAAAAGGTTATTTATAAAATAGCGATAACGTTAGAATTCATACTTTATATTTAGGTATTATATCAGGTATACAAATATGGAGATATACCATTATACATATACATATACCCTTATGGTATACATATACCATTTACATGTAGGTATATGTTTGAGCGCCAAACTTAAATAGATTCACATAATTTTTACATAAAAAAGAGAATAAAGGCGCAAACACACAATTCCAGGCGGGAATTGTCGTTATCGATCACTTTGAATAAAAGGAAAATATCACCGAAAACACTCCAGGGGACGATTTTTTGCCTGAATACCATAGCATAGATCAGGCGTGGTAGCGTTTTTTTTACAAATGCAAAACTATCTCAAAAAATACGTGCCGCGTACCTCTCTGTATGTCTGCGCCTTTATATATGTATGTATTAAGTTTCTGGTTTTGCCAATAATATGGTCTACTGTATGTATGTACATATATATATTACATATATATATGAGGCGAAAGAGGCCCCGGGCGCCAAAATCATCATCACATATTTGAATTATGATGATGATTTAAGCACCCTGATTTAGTATTCTAGTAACCGCTGCATGAGCTGAAATTCAATAGCTTAAAAGTAAAAAAAAAAACTCATAGTTTAAAAGTTTGATATTAACTTGAAATAGTAAAAAAGTTATCTAAGATCTTCAATGGCTTTGAACAGACTGAGTAAATTGTGTATACTGTCAATTGAAAGCAAGGAAATACAATAATTTTTATAGTAAATTTAAAAAAATATTTTTAATAGTACATTATTAAAATTTTATCTTAAGTTTTCAAAAAAATATGCTTATCTAGCTCATTAAATAAATATTTTAATAATTTATTTCAAGTTAAATTGACGACTTATTATTCTCATTATTAATATAAATTGAATTTCCTTATATTAACAAAATAAAATAGGAATAAATTTTTAGTAAAAAAAAATTGAATATGATTTTTGTGGAGAGGGGGGGGGGGGAGATTTTGTCCCGGGTGCATCTTTTTCTTCGCACAGATCTTTATACAATATATATTTCTTCTTAAATGCGTAGTTACACATTCAACAACTATGTATAATAAATCATTTGGGATTGGTTTGTCTTTTGTATTAGTTAATAAATATAATTGAATTTTAAATATGACTTCAAATTAATCGTCAATAGTAATTTGAGCAATAAAAAATATAGTTGATATTTAAAATATTAGAAGAAAATATATTTTTTAATTAATTAAAAAAGTTAGTTACGGAGTTTTATAGCGCAATCTATGTGTTGATTCAAAATTTATTATACCCACCATACGAAACTCAATCAATCGCCTTATTCAATGTTGTTTAAAAACTACTAGCAGCGCAACATGCGTCCATTTTAAACAATATAATTTTTTTAAGAAATAAACAAAAAACATAAAAAGAAAAAATATCAATTCAATAGATACGTCATCTGAAAAATGAACATATTATAAATGTGTACATTATCATATTCCGATAACAGGATACAAGAAATAAAGTAAAAATCTGAATATGGTATTAAATGAAATGATTAAATCTGAACGACCACTATCACAAATGTCATCTCATTATTGTATTTGATGCATCTGTCTTTTATCATTTGATGTTAAATTATGATGTTGTTTACATACGATAGCGATAATAAATCATATGAAATGTCAAATAATAATAAAGTGTCGTAATAGCAATAGGCCTACCGCTATACATATTGCATACATTCGAAACCTGCCGGTTTTGACGTTTAATAAGACAAGCCGTAATTTAAATTATGTACCCGTCAACGCGATATGCCAACAATGTGGACAAATTGAAGTGTCATTCGTAACTGGGCGATGATTGAAATCAATCAAAGAGATGGCAAACATTTCCAGTGTTCAATTGTGACGAATCAAATGCTTGACCGCGATCAAAATGCGTACACAACAACTATGACACAGAAATTATGCTAATAAATATGGGTTAATTCTTAGCATTTTTCAATATTAATATATACATACGTACACGTTGTTTATGCAAATGAATATAAACATGCTAAAATATCAAGAGCGTTCAATTCAACTCAATAAAAGATTATTGTTACACGACTTAACAATAAGCATAGAGGAGCGTCGAAGATGGAATCAATTGACGTCAGTAACAATACAATCGGAATTGTGAAATTAGACATGGAAATACATGGTATGGTGCTAATCAAATTCACCATCTTCGTTTTATATTTATACGGTTTCATCGCATGGTTGCCTAGAGACCGGCTTAATTACTACACATATATAAACTGACTAATTTGGTCGTAAAGTATTATTCACACTATTCGCTTGTAAACAATTTGATCTTATCTCAATGTGGTTTGGAACTCAGATTACTGTTCTATATGAGGTGCAATCTATAATCCTTAATCTGTCACCAAAGTTGGTCCAAACTGGTAGGAAAAGTTGTTGACTCGGATTGTGGTGGGATGATGGAGACGTTCATTCAAAGGAAAGAAATTGATGGCTTGTTGAGGCCTGTTGGCGAAAATGGAAAAATATGGCACATCAGCCTATTTATTATATACAAGTTCTTCAGCTATATGAAGTAAAGATAATGTTTAGAATAATATAAACAAATGTTGTATTGTGCAGGTAAGGTATTTCTTTAATTCATTAGTAGAATGAAGTACAGCGTGTACTAGTTACATTTTAAATAAGAGGTGCACAAACCATTAACACACCTAGCGATTGAAAAATGAATTGTGAAATTTAAATATTGAATTCTTAGAATAAATTCAAAAAAATTATGTAGATCGTTAAAAATTGGCACATTTCAAATACAAATAATTTTCCAGTTACACGAGCTCTTACGTCACACACGTAGAAAAGCTCCAACCGTGACATCAAAGGTCAAGAAAAGAGCGTCTCAATATTTATATTTTTACGTTATTAAAATTACACAATAACGTCGACGTGTGACATGACCTTTAGGCGACAAATGATCTGCGTTTAAAGATAAAAACGAGAAAAAAAGAGCATCCCAATTACACATTTTTACATACATAGGGCACGAATGAAAAAATTGCAAGGGCCGAAGTAGGCAAATGCTTGAATACAATTTACGGAATAAAAATCACCATCTGGTTATTTAAAAAACAAGTGCCAAGGTCATATATAAATTGATAATGTGCCTATAATTATGTATGTGCGAGGTAGACATCATCATTTGAGAGTTTTACTTCCTGGCCGCACAGTCTTTTATCGGATGGATCTGATTTCAAGAGCTATCCGACTTCTTAATGAAATCATTGCTGCCGTGCCTGAATGTGATATTTTTTTCATTTGAGTGAGCGTAGATTATCAGAGAGTTTTTAGTCTATTTGTCCGGTAACCGGCGCTCATCATTATTGTCATATGTAAGAGTGAATTTTCATCTTACTTCTATTACGGAGATGTTGATTGTGGCTAGGTGTTATACATATGTACATATGTATATATATGCATGCATATATTGATGCTGACTTCTGATGCAAGACATTCCCATTTCTTTTCTTATATTTAACTATTATCATATGTTTTGTGACTACTTTTATTATTATTTGAACTTTTGCTACTATTGCTTTATTATGTATTGTATAAATAATCTATTTTTGTTTTTTCTTTATTATATTTTCGACCATTGGCGCATTAAGAATTCCTGTGATGCCACAATGGTCCCAACTTTAAATTAAAAAATATAAAATGGAAGAAGAGATGTTATACTTCTGCTGGCTTTCAGATATTATTTATATTAAACATTGACGCATTAGAGTAACTCGCAAAGTCACCATGGTATTATATTTTTGTAAATAAATAAATAAAAGTATAATAATAATAAGTTCAACATAATAAATAAATAAATAAATATTACATATACGGGAATTCATTTCGGTTTAATTTCAATTGGAAGTAAGACCGATTTTACTGTAGCCGTTATATGAGTATGAAGAAATCCCAAGAAAAACAAAAAAGCTGTAAACTATAATAACTAATCTTTATCGTTATATACATATGTATGCACGTGTATGTATAAATAATTCTCTGAACACGTAAACGTTTTTGATAAGCAATATAAAATCATAATTTAATCTATCACATTCCCGAGAGTATTATATGGGCTTGCCTTTATTATACATATAATAACTAAAGATCGGTTACACATGGGTTAGCCTACACGCTTTATTTTCAATTTATTGGAAAGGACATGTTTTTACAAGCTTTTTTGACCTTTTGCTTTAAACACTGATGATTTTGCTAAGAAATCGAAATTTCTAAAATTTATAAATTACGTAAATCCAAATGTAAAATTCGGCTTTAAAAAAATAGCAGTGTGGTGAATTTAAAGTTAGACGAGCCGTGAATTCGAATTGTGCAAACGTCATCGTCGAAATGGATTCGATTGTGCTTATATAAAGCTTCGCGGTATTTTAATGTATGTAAATAGTCCTAGTCATAAACGAATCGTCCAAAAGAAGAAGAGATATTTAATAAAAATGAATTTTTTAAAAAGTGGAATTTAATTTAAAAAATTGTATGTATGTATATAAAAGTGAGAAATTTAATTATAAACTAGAACTGAACAAAGCGAATGGCCATAATAAATTAACCATAATAATATTTACAATTGAAGTTACACATTTGAAACGTTTACGACCCCTGACCGTGAACGGGTCGATTATTAACACGTTGCACGCCATTCGCGAGGCAACACGAAACTGTAACAAAATTACGACACGGTTTCTTTAAATTGCAATCGATTCGCTATACGCAAAAAATGCAACGAATTTTTGTCACAGTCCTTTTAACGAATTAGTGACTACGCCTCTTGTCGAAACACGAAGCGGAATAACCGAATCATTCACGATTTTATCAGAATCACTTGCAAGTACATGAATTGTCTAATGTAGATAACGGCATTTGTACAATGGCAATAGAAATATATGTACATATGTATGTATAAAGTTGGTTTTATGCGAAGGCCAAACAGTGTAAATTACATTTTAAACTGGCATTTATAATACTGACGTACGATTGTGGCCAACACGCGACTTTTATCTTCATCAAGGTTAATAGGTATATCCAGGAAAAAAACAAGACCATAGGCATGGTACCAATCAGCAAAAACATCCATATCCTCTCCTCTAAGGTATATAAATGTATTTTGTAAATTTTTATAGGCCTATATTTAGTGGGTCAGTAAATGTGTAGATACATATCTATACATACTTGATTTGGCCAGTGTTATGATTAGAGATGCAGAATTAGAAAAGTTACGGACTTTTTCCCCCAAGAATTTTGTGTGAATAAATTCTCTTCGAAAAAAAAAACAAATAAACAGACAAATTGAATAGTATCATATTTTTGTTTTGATTAATTTCTTTCACATACATACATATTGTATAACCACAAAGGTGTTAAATTTCGATATCTCGTTTCATCGACACTCATAAAATATTGATTTAATTTGCGGTGACGTAGAATTATTCCTCCAGAACGTCTTTAATTGAAGTAAATAATAAAATGCATCTATTTTAAATAAAAATATAATCGAAAAGTAAATTATTTCTTCATCGAAAATAAATATCGAACCATTTTAAGAAGACTACTCACTGGGCAATTTATTTCCGACAATTAGTCAATTTATCGCCCAGCAAAATAAATATAAATCATAGTTTAAACGCCGATATTGGGACACAGTCAGAAGTTGCCGATTTAGCTTATTCAATATTGACAAATATTTTTTGCAAACGAGCATCGATTAAAATCTAAATAAAGGAAACGTTTGCACATCGGTGCAAAAATATTCGTATACGAAATGCCAAGAATACAAACTTCACATATTAAAGTACACCGTTGCATTTCAGAATATAAAATGTTGCATGTATGCGATTAGTCTAAATCGAACTGTATTAGTTTGTGTCAAACTGTGCAAATAAAAATAAAAGGAACAATGTATAATGATTTGATGAGAGCGTCATAAATTTACGTTCCGCTAAATCAATTAGCATTATATTGCAATGAATAAACCAGGCATATGTATATGTTTATACAATTTATGAGTATATGTACATACGTAGATAAAGAATTCACCTTGTCTGTTCGTCGAAAAGACGAATGTAAATCGAGAAAATCAAGTTAAGACGGATGCGCTGGTTGGTATTGATTCGAATCAGACGCTGATCTCCTAACTGTAATCTTATTCACGAATGTACCTAACTGTCGTTAAAACGGTGATATGTCAACGATTTAATAGTCAATTTTTATTTATCAATCGTACTTTTATGTCAGCTAATGCACCAATAGTGGTTCAACTTGAGGGTTTTGTTAAATTTTGATAAGACACGTTTCTGAGATGCCACGATACTTCCCTGAGTAATTTCTAAGATTAAATCGTAATTTTATTACAAATCGAAATTATTCACTATACACAATATCGATAGAAGTATATTATATGTATGTACATATATTCAAGTTAACGGATATTTAATACAAAACCAAGCTATGGTTCCAGTAAGCAGTTCCGTCTTTAAATATACGTGTGCGCAAATTTTTAATTTTTCTTTTATAAAATTTGATAGTAATATACATATGTATGTATGTATTTTACATAAACGCTACATGTGTATTGTCAACTATCCTTTGAACAAACTAAAAAGGTTAAAATTTAAGAAGCCCCTTTAATATTCAGTACGGAAATCAAAGGAAACTCTTCAAATACATAGAAAATTCCAAAATTTTCTTCATAAGAAAGTGATTAAGAAAATTTGAATGACTTTTTATTTGTCTTTATTGAATCGTATGGTTTTCTTCATTACAATTGATTTTAATGAGGGTGTTTGAAAATTTAATACACATTACATATGTATGCACATATGTACCTATGTATATTGGCATTTGTACATAAAATTGTTTTACGAATGAATCAGTTTCCTGGACACGTACTGATTAGTGAAATTTTAGCATCGTTAAATTCCGAGTACACGATAAATCAGAAAGAACAGCTGACTCGATGAGTTTTCCCAAAAACAATGGACTGAAAGAGGATATTTCAAAACCAAAATTACTCACATACCAAAAATCAAAAATAACTACCATCATTCATGTGCATTCTACGTTATAAAGTCCGTTTTCGTAAAAAAGTGAGCAAAAATATTTACCGTGACGCGCCTCCAACTTACAGCAAGAGCACAAAACACAACAAAGCACACCCACTATCAACAACAAACTCTCAGGATAAGTACCTCGTTGGTCCTGGAGTGGACGTTCTCCGTACCCCATCGTCCTCTGAAGTCCTTCCAGGGTATCAAATGGGGTAAGTGGGGCAGGTGAGGTCTCCTAGAAGGGGTCCTGGGCGGGGGCCTAGGCGCAATGGGGGAAGGAGGAGCTGTGACAGATCTCCTGCGGGGTTTTTCAATCTTGTTGCGCAACTCCTCGCGGAGGACCTCGAGCTGACAGCCACCGTCATCGTCATCATCGTTGACGGAATCCTCGACGACGCGCTCCTCGGAGGTGGGAACGCTCTGGAACTTGGTCGAGGAGAGCGAGTGGGTCTTGGATACGAGGCGCGTGAGGGGTTTCAATAGAGTTCTGTCGATGGAGTTGGATCTGGTCGGGGTTTCCTCGTCGATGAGCCTCCGAGAAGCGTCCGTCATGTCGCCAGGACCAGGTACTTGATCATGTCCGTCGTCGGCGGTGAACGCGGCGCGAATGCCGACAGTCCGCCAACCGCGGTGAGGTCACCACATGGTGGAATCGCTGTCACACACTAGTAGAGGTGTATAGAAACGAAACGGGGGAAAAAAATGAGAAAAAACACTGAAGAAGTGGCCATCAATTGGTTGATTCGTTGCTATCGCTAACAGCCGGCCTGATAAAAAAAGCGGTGCGAATGTAGCGAAGTAGTGGGGTCAGTCAGTCAGTCAGTCAGCCAGTGTTGGTCGTGGCACACGGCTCAACTATGTTGAAAACGCGAAAGGGACGGTAAATAAATGTTTTTGGCCGCCCTGTACGAGGCATATGAATCGCAGGCCAAGCCAAGTTGCCAATGTATTTTAATTGGAAATGTTTATAATGCGGTGACGACGCAGTGCTCTGTGTGCACTGCGCAGTGCGCTCTGAAACTGTGGGTTTCGAAAATTTTGCATCGAGTGAATGTGCGAAGTGTCGAATTGACCCCAAGATTGGGGAATTTGCATCGTTCGGAATGTGGTATTTTTCAATTAAAAAATGACGTTTCTAAGTAAGTATTGGTTTTCACGTTTTTTGTTTTCTTTCGGATTCGGAGTCGTAAAAAATTAACCGACTCTGACTCCATTGTTTTAACTTTCATTTGTTGTATTACAGTATGTGTCAACAAGTTTTATTAAGTAAATCCACTAATAAATTAAAATTTAATAATTTCTTTATAAGAATCATTAATTAAAATTATATTATAAATAAAATCGTTGAATTGCACATGTATGTATATGATGTGTTGTGGGCCAAAACCGACTGTTTCCTCCGTATAATACTTTTATTTTATTCTCATTTTTCTCATTGATTATTTTGAATATGAAATTCATACACGTATACCTAGTGGTGTAGTCGGGCCAGGTCGGTCCAGGTCGCCGCCCTGGTACTTTGATATAAAAATTGTTTTTTGAGTAAAATTCCCATTTGAGTGCAATTTTTTTTTAAAAACAGCTCAACAACAACCCATTCAAAAAATCATAGACACATTGAATGATTTCGAAATCGAATCATCAGAACTATATATTATTATATTGCAAAAAATAATAATTTACTTAATCTAATAATAATAATAACCATTTTGATGACTTTTCAAGTTAATTAGCATTTGTTTTTTTTTATAAATATTTGTACTAACAATATTAGGACACATATTTTTTAAGTAACAAAAAAAGCAGGGGGGGGGGGGGTCGTAAAAATTAAACACCGCCCTGGTACTTTTTTATTTAGCACTACACCACTGTATGTTATATACCTATACTATTAATGCACTTACTTTTTATTTATACCTATTTAATTACCAATATTTCAATAAATTGGGTTACATGTCAATTTATAGATTTTTTTTTTTTCTATATTTTCAAAATCGCTTATTTTACAAGGTTTTATTATAAATATAATAAAATTATTACAAGGTTTTATTTTTATTACTAACAATTCTATACTTCTAAGGTCGATTTTACTAGAATCGTTCCAGTTGGAGTCGGAGTCGAATCATGAAATAAAATCGGAGTCGGAGTCGGTAACTTTTGAAGCGACTCTACGGCCGTGGAAAATACGAACATAGCTCAATTCAAAAGTTCACAGATTTAATTTGCGGGCGCCGTTAGGCCAATAAAAGTACTTATGTAATTTCCTTTACTAAAAAGTTCCCAACCAGCATCCATTCCTGCTCTTTATTAATCGTTATATTTGAAAAAAAAATACATTTGACTGACGCATTTGCCACATGTAATCAAAAATTACATAACGGCACGGATCTTTAAAGCGATTCTTTGACATGCGCAACGTTACGATTTTTTGTAATTAAAAAGGTTAATCATATACATATTTACATATATACATGTATATGTATAAAAAGCTAAGCCGTCCACCCGTTCGTTCGTTTGATATTACGTGGATACGATATAAATACTTTTAATTAATACAAACCGTGGAGCTATACGAAATAAACCTTCAGAATGAGTAGAGCTTAGCTCGGACTGGTTATCGGAGGGGTCCTCGTTCGAGCATATCGAATACATAAAAAATATTAAATGTGTAAAAACCAATCTTTAAATAAATGAGTGAAAAAAGTTACTTTTGCTTTTACTAATAATCAAGTTTTTAGCCTGTGATTTGCAAAGGGGCGGTAGAAAGCCGCGTTTGGATAGCTAGCTGTTATCGCTTCGATCTAACAAAAGATTCTGATATAATTTTTAATGAGTTCGTTGATGATTAAACTCCTCTAGCTTCATGTCGGAGACATAAATTAATAAGTGTTAGCTAACCCCTTGTATGTAGGTAAAATATCAAAGCGATCTAAAAAGTGGAAGTGGACAAAATCAGATCACAAATTTTTGACGGGCAGGAGTTTAATGGAAGCTAATAAAAAGCTTGTAAAAATTACACATTTCTACGGCATAATTTCTAAATGTTTACTAGGCTTATGTAAAATATCGAATAATGGTATATATTTTCGCCTCCAATTACGAGCACAGCTTCATAAATATTCAAATATTAAAATTTATTTTAATTGATACACGAACATAATGCTCATTGATGCGAAAAATCAACAAAGAAACATGAAAATATCCATTAATTTATTCTACGTAATATAATCCAAATATTAAATTTGATATTTCTACGTTATACAATACTGTCGTTTCCCTTTGAGTGCTAACGTCTTTTATATTGAAAGCCCGCCACGCTGAAAATTTCGCCAACATTTCCAATAAGACTTAGAAATCCAATAGAGAGCAGGTATAAAAATTGTAGCCAATTCAAACAAACCCTAGATCACTACCGTAGATAACTACTGCCGAGGATTTCGAGTTTTGTGTTTAGACTCTAATTTATGTATCTTAGCAACAATACAAAATAAACAAAAAAAGTCTATTAATGAATGTATTTTTCCAAAACTAGTTTCATCTTCTTCATTGTTATTAAAATGTAATGCTCACAATCTAAAATACTCATAAGTTAGGGATTTCCATCGGAAAATTCTGCTATAGTTATAAATTCAGAAATTCCGGTGTAAACCAGTCTTTATAAACGTTGAAAAATGAATGACATGCATTACACGACCCATGTTCAATGCATTTTTTTCAATGCTACCTGGAAAGGCTATGCGGGTAGCATCATTGTTTACTTTGTACATGCTCAAAATACAACGTCTATCTGCGTTTTTCAAGCCCATGGACTTGTTGACTCCGATCGATCCAAAGGGTAATACAACCAAGCGCCCCAGAAAACCAAATACATATCTCAATTTAGCGCGTGTGATATATTTAACTTGAATATTTAATTATTTTATTTAAAAATAATGTAATGTCACAACAACATTACAGGTAGTATCAATTCGTCACTATGACACGAATAATTATACACAAGCCTATATTATTTATGATACAAAACATTTTCTGCAGAATGCTCGAGAATTGCTCAACGCTGCAATCGCACTGGAATGTATAATTAATGATGCATTCGTTTGTTCTGAATGCACAATCAATGCGAAAATTTTTCACGCTCAGTGTGAACGATTTCCGAAATGTTTGCACAAACACGTATACACATGTTCATGAACACACGCGAAACAAAGAATACGCTTCAAAATTTTCCGATGAAATTTTCCATGAGATTTTAAGATGCGGAAAATTTTCGATTTCATGACCCGTTCGAAAATATTGGTTGAAATACAATAAATGAAAATTATGTAAATAAAAATGAGAAAAATTTATTACGGTATTGCGTATTGTGTCGAACAGACCGGTTTATTATTTTTTCATTTTGTCAATAATATGATAAAAAGAGCACATGTGTGTGCGTTGAAATTTACAATTTTTATTCAAGGTCACGTGTGTTATCTTAATAAACAGCGTGCTCGAATCAGGGGCGGGCCTATGGGTCGTCCGCCCCAGGGCGCAAACTAAGTATAAGTGATAGCACAAAAACATATATTTTATTAGATTTATTATACTTTCAGTAAACATGTCATGTTCCTATTTTTTTTTTTTTGAAAATTAGAATTTCGCGTGTGAGCCTACTAACATGCTATCTGTATTTGACGTAAAAGTGATACCTTATTTTTATTACTGATATATTATAAGGTAATGGTATTTTATTTTATTTCAGGCATGTATTCAATAGAAATACATACATAGATTAGAAGATACTTTTTAAATTTTTGAAGTTCTATAAATTTATTGAATATTTATTTATTTAAAAATACTAAGAAAAAGCGGCAAGGCCGATATACCCAAGGGGTTAGATAATCATACAGGAATACAAATATCAAAAAAGGCAATAAAGAAGGCCGAAAAGAAAATATTACCAATTCAAAATAGACGAAAAAAAATATTAAAGAAAAAATACAAAAGATAAACTTAAACTTAAAAGGGAAGAACTACAAAAAACATTTATTTTAAAGAAATTATTAAGTTTATTTTGAAAATGTTTTAAGTTACTAGAAGTTAATAAGTTATTAGATAGAATATTAAAAATTTTAACCACTCAATTTGAAGAGAAGGATTCTCTAATTAATTATTTTATAGTATATATCTATATTTTTGGAGTCTTAGAGAATGACCTCTCATGGTGCGTACGCACCAAGCCAACGAATGGCCCACAGGCCAACTTTTAAAACCAGTAGCGTACAAAATAAAAATATCGAAGAAATATAGAATCGAAATAAAAATTAAATTTAAAAATTGAAATTAAATATCAAAATTAAAACTATTATTATTATATTAAAATTAAATTCAAGTATCAAAATAAAATTATAATCATTATATTAAAATTAAAATTAAATATTGAAAGTTAAAACAGAACATGCACAATTTAAATAAATTTTCGAGATTGACCTAAAATTAGATCATCAACAATCACATACAGGTAATCCTCGACTTTTGTTTGTCGAAGATGTTTTGACTTACGAAGATACGCACTAAGATCGAAAAAAAATCAAAGAATTATTATTTTTACTTCCCCGTAATGCGCAGTTACTGAGAATATATCATGTATTAGTATGGGTGATCCAACGATTTTTGCTAACCCGGGGTGTTGTCCGTCACATCAAACGGATTTTTTTATTCTTCAATTGTTTCTCTCGTCGAAATAAATCAAGTAATTAAATCATTTCAGAGGTAAAATTTATCGGATAATGTGTGATTATTAATTTTATTTCGACGAAAGAAAAAAAACCCTTTGACAAATCACCGACATCCGACACCGCGTTTTTTTATGAATTGTTTTTTTTTTATCGATCATCCACGTGGAAATACAGTAACATCTCGTGACGACTATTTTTTTTCGCTCGTACGCAGAGAAATTATAATATTTCTCTGGTTTTAAATGCGGTATCGTCGTAATTCAAAACATTATTGTAATTCAAAACATCAACGATGATCTAATTTTAGCTCAATCTCGCTCTTTAGCTTGATTTTGATATTTAATTTCAATTTTAAAATTTAATTTTTATTTCGATATTTTGTACGCTACTGCTGGTTAAAAAGTTGGCCCAAAATCGTCGCTGGTTTAGTCCGTAAGCACCATCAGATGAGTGTTATTTTTAAACGTAAGGCTTATCATTAGTAGTCACCGGAGCCTGAGGGGGCCGTGTATTGTTCAAAGGTTGTTAATGCATTGTTAAAGGTTTGCCGAACAATGGATAGCACTGTGACTATCCTACCTCTAATCATTAGTCACCGGACCCAGAAGGTGCCGCGTATTGTTCAAAGGTTGTAAATGCATTGTTAAAGGTTTGCCGAACCTTTTTTACAAAGGATTTACAACAATGGAACAATGGATAGTACTGTGACGATCCGGTGTCTACTTATCATATCTACCATTTTTTGACAGTTAAGAGGGTTGGACCACAGCGCCTTATCCATACAAACGATTATACTTCTCCCTTCCTCAATTATGGCAATAGAGAAATTATTTTTAATATGCTATTTATATCCACCATAGGCATGTTTCTATTTTTATATTTTTTTGATTAATCAAAAAATCAAATAAATCAAAAATAAATTAATCAAAAAAATATAAAAAAATTTGAAACATGCCTATGGTGGATATCCAAATCATATTAAATAATTGATCTAATGCCATAATTGAGGAAGGGAGAAGTCTAATACGTTTGTATTGACAAGGCGCCGGGGTCCAGCCCTCTTAAGTTTATATTTGTGAAAAAAGTCAGTGCCAACTTGCATTGTTCAACAATTAGTAGTTCCAATCGAAAGCTTGAATTAACAATCTTGCAAATTTCTTGCATCCATCCTTACCTAAGAATGTATATAGGTACTCGTACATTAGATTACCCCAGTACCAGGCGCGTAACTACTACGCCGCACGGGCATGCGGTACATGCGGGCCTATTAGATTTAGGGGCCCAAAAGGTTTTCAAATAAAAATGCTACACATTTTTCAAATAAAAATCTTGAAAGTTTTCTTAAAATTATTCATATGACTAATAGGATACACTATTTAGAATTATATGCTCCAAATTTGATACGCAACACATTGCGTGTCGAATTTTCACCCATATGTACTCCTTCTCACGACATTCATTCGTCACTCGACGCTCCGTGAGAACGGACGTGCCGAAGACGTACTCTCTGTGCGAGCGCTCATAATACAGCGATACGCCATACCGTCAAAAAACCCACACCTTTTAACATACAAAACAAACACCCCCCACAAAACGAACACCAAACGAACACATGTTGGCACCATGCGAGGATCCAACCTGAAAAAGCGAATTAAGAAGACACTGATAACTACAACCGAAGCTCCTCAACCAGGCTGCTCTCAGACCGCTCAGATGGAGACCGAGTGGCAGTTTCCAAAACATACGGCAAAGAACGTGAAAGATGTTGCTCCTGAATTTAAAATTCAGGAGAAAAACAAATTTGAAGGGCTCTTGGAAGTTTCCGATGTCCCCAGAAGCGGTGGAAGAATCCCGCCCATCATCATGACAGCTACTGGCACTCACGGCAGCATGATCGAGTCGATCAAGAAGTTTATAAAAGACTTCACAATGACTTACATTGGTCAAAATAATGTCAAGATACAATGTAAAAGTCTTGAAGACTTTAAAAAACTTCGGGATGGATTGACACCAGACCGACAATTCCATACCTTTTCCAGGAAGGAGGAAAAGGAAATAAAAAGTGTCGTACGTGGCTTGCCGAAATTGCCGGAAGCTGATATTAAAGATGACATCATCAGACAGGGATTCCCTGTAACCAAAGTCATACAGATGAAGACGAAGGAGCCTAGGAGCAACGCCACCGAGCTATACTTGGTGTTCTTCGAGCCATCGGTATCGGCAAAGAAGATTAAAGAAATCCGGTACATCTGTTACACAAAGGTCAGTGTCGTTAAATATACTAGTAAATCACAAAATATTACTCAATGTTTCAGATGCCAAGAATATGGACACGCTGCGAAAAACTGCAATCGGCAGGCCAAGTGCGTCAAATGTGCCGGCACTCACCTCACCGCACAATGCAATCAAGGAATAGTTACCCCTGCTGTGTGCTCAGGCTGTTCAGGATCTCACCCCGCTAACTTCAAAGACTGTCCAAAAAGACAGAGCTATCTGAAAATGCTGGAATCGAGGAAGAATCGAGCATCAATTGTCAAAGCAAACCCTTGGAAACTCCCAGTGGCGCAGCCACAAAATATCCCGGTCGTTAACGATCATAACTTCCCAAAGCTACCGACCATTAAAACTCCTTCACCAAATATCCCAAATATCCCTAAAAAACCCCACCAACCAACCAATCCCAACATTCAACCAACAACAGACCTAACTTCCATGGCGTCTATGACGAAGATGTTGAAGATCCTCCAGGAGATTCGTGCCAAGGCCAGCGGTTGCACCGACAAACTAGAGCTGGCACTCATGCTTGTCGAATATCTCGATGTCTTTGATTAACGGGAGGCGCCTGAACATTCTAGCTTGGAATGCTCGTGGACTTAAGAATAAGATTGACGAACTAGAGTCGGCGATCGGTGAGTACTGTGTTGACATAGTTTTAATCTCCGAGACCTTCTTAAAACCTCATATCCGTATTAACCTACCTAACTTTAACTGTTATCGCGAAGACCGAGAACAGCATGGAGGGGGAGTTGCCATTTTTATAAAATCGTCAATTAAACATTGTCGCGTAATAACCCCGCCACTAAAAAATTTAGAACTAACCGCCATCGAACTAACAATTAACAACACCCATCACATAGTAGCATCCGCTTACAATCCTCCCCAAAAACGATTATTGGCATCCGATCTTAACAAAATATTTAACATTGGTAGTTCGGTAGTGGTAGCTGGTGACTTTAATGCCAAACATCCGTTATGGAGTTGCGTAAACACTGACCTACAAGGCACAACTCTTTATAAATACATTCAACTAACAGATACAATCTTACTTCATCCGGATACATACACACACTATCCCACAAATAACTCACAACCATCCACACTAGATCTTGTCCTCGTCAAGAACTGCCCAAAAATATCGACACCAAATGCCCTTCAAACCCTGTCGTCTGATCATCTCCCGATAATCTTCTCAATCGACGGGAAACCCGAGGAAATCATCAAGCATAGTTGGGATTACGGGAGAGCTAACTGGCGAGAGTTCAAGTCATACATAAATGACCAAACCATTCTAACTTCTACCACACTCACAAACAAAACCGAAATCGACAGCTCCATAATACACCTAACGGAATCAATAACTCGATCCAAACACCTTCACATACCTAAGACACAATACATTGAACACAAATTAGAGATAACTGACTTTGTTGCAAATCTAATTAAAAGTAAAAATAAACTCCGTAAAATTTGGCAAACATCAAAAAATCCAGCATTGAAAACATTAATTAATAAGCTCACATATCAAATTAAAATTAGAATCAAAGAAATCAAAAATGAAGCTTGGTCTAAAAAATTAGAAAAATTGAGCTCAGTTGATGGCTCTCTATGGAAATTAGCTAAAGCGATTCGCAGGACAAAAAACTCGATTCCTCCATTAGATGATGCAGGAATCTCAGTGACGCGTGATTGCGACAAAGCAGAACTATTATCAAAATCCTTCCAAAAACATCACACACTCACACAACATTACAATCACATACCAACGCATAATAAAGTCAACCGGTCCATTAAAATCATCACAAAAACTCCCACTAACAGTACTAAAAATATAAAATTGGTGCATCCGTGTGAAATCCAAAATATAATACGTAATTTAAAAAATAAAAAGGCACCTGGGCGAGATTCAATAGATAACATCACAATCAAACAACTTCCATTTAAAGCTTTAGTCTCACTATCTAAAATATTCAACGCATGTTTACTCACCGGGTATTTCCCAGAATACTGGAAAACAGCCAACGTAATTCCCATACTTAAGCCCGATAAAAGCTCAAAAAACCCGGCCAATTATCGACCCATTAGCTTACTTTGCACGCTTTCAAAAATTCTGGAAAAAATAATCTACACACGTTTACTTAAAGTCGTAAATAAGAAATTAATAAATGAACAATTTGGATTTCGCACTGGACATTCCACGACCCAACAACTAACAAGACTAACTGAACACGTGACGAAGAACTTTAATATGAAGAGAAGTACCGGAATGGTATGTCTCGACATAGAAAAGGCCTTCGACACGGTTTGGCACGATGGACTCATTCATAAGCTCCTTATTAACAAAATACCGAACTACCTAATTCTCATCATCAAATCGTACTTAACTCGTAGAAAACTAGTGGTTAGCGTAAATAATGAATTATCGTCTCCAAAAATAATCGCAGCTGGCGTTCCGCAGGGGAGCTTGCTTGGCCCACTCTTGTTCTCCATATATATAAATGACATACCTATTCCAAAAAACTGTCACATAGCCCTATATGCAGATGATACAGCTTGCTTCACAAGTAGCAAAAAACCAGACACTATTCTTAAAAATCTTGAATTTGCAATTAAAACAATGACTGAACACTTCACTAAGTGGAAAATTCAAATTAATCAAACCAAAACAGACGCCATATTCTTTAGTGTTAGAAAACATAAGCCAAGTTCAGATCTGAAAATCCCCTCTGGAGAAAGTCTGAAATGGCAGTCAGTAATAAAATATTTAGGAGTAACGTTTGATAAAAGAATGAGATGGGCACCTCACATTGAGGCAGCGAAATGCAAGGCGATGCGGGGTATATCCTCAATATATCCAATATTTAATCGCCATAGTTCTTTATCAACGCTAAATAAAATAAAATTATATCGCGCGCTCATATTACCATTATTAACCTATGCTTCACCTGTATGGAATAACGCCTCGAAAACTAACCTTTCCAAGCTCCAAGTAATACAAAATAAATCCCTTAAAATAATTTATAATACACCCATATATACTAACCTGAAAAAACTGCATGCTATATATAATATTCCGTTTGTTACAGACATTACTAACAAACTAACCAGTAGATTCTATGAAAGAATCACTAATAACCATACTAACACACTTGTGAAGAGTCTCGGTGATTACAACAAAATGTCTATACCCTTCAGGTATAAACACAGATTACCTAAACACAATCTGCTTTAGGTCATCGACTTTAGATAGTCTTTAATTAATATTATGTATTAGATGTATTATGAACATTTATAAGGATTGTAAATAGGTTTTTGAGCTCTTTTTCCTATTATGCTTTAGATTAACATTAGAATAATATAATACTGTAATTACTAACCAAATTAAATTAAAATTGTAAAATAGAAAATGATCAGTAGATCAGTAGCTATTAAAATAGATATAAGATGTATTGTGAACATAATTTCGTAATAATAAAAAGCATTTAAAAATCAAAAAAAAAATCACGACATTCAATAGTTTTCCGTAATGGTACAGTAATAATAATTGTCTGCAATTATCTATAAAAACGGTTTTAAAATAAAATGTCTTTGAAATATGTAATTGCATACTTTGCGACTTTGAAGGCGAGGAAAAAGAACATTTAAAGTATGTGAGTTAATTATCAATTTAATTTTTAATAACAAAAGTACTAAAGGGGGCCTGTTTATGTATAACATTTGCATGCGGGTCCATTTTTGCTAACTACGCCACTGCCGAGTAGTAAAAGTCGAGTAGTTTGGCATTCCTAGTGGTTAGTATGTACATAGGTTTATATAAAACGGATAATATTTATTTATATAACTGATAATGCTTATTATTATTATCCGCTATTATATAGCTTATTATTTTTGTGATTGTGTTAAATGTGTTTTTTATGTATATATATATTTTGTTTTTGTAATGTCTAATTTCTTTAGTTATTATTTTGTTTCTTTTCTGTTATATTTTTGGCCATTGTCGCGCATTAGGAATTCCTGTAATGCTACAATGGTCCAAACTTTAAATAAATAAATAAAACGATACTACATACATACATACATATGTACATAGGTATATTCATTGATAAAATTAATTACGATCAAGTACAATATGTATGATAGGCTTTATCTGAGGTTTCGTTTATGAAAATTTTTCGCCAAATTTTGAGTTGTGACACTGTTGATTCGAATGTGCGATATGCATTGAAAAAAAAACTTGAGTATTGTCACGGGTGACAACTTTATTACGAGCTCTTCTATTTATAAATGTTTGCTAAAAATACTGGACATAAACATATTTTTTAAATACCGGATTCTTTTAATCATAATCATCAATTCTTATTATTATGAATATGAAGACTGGATGAAGACTTACACGCTATATTTTCAGCAACTCTTAAATCGAAAACACAGAGAGGCACGCGGTACGTGTTTTATTTGTAGATAGTTTTACATATGATTTTGATAATGTAAAAAAATGTTAACACGCGTTATATTTCTTGCGGTGCCCAGTACAAAAATCACCCCCTGGAGTGTTTACTGTGATATTTTATCCTTGTATTGACATAGGTTTAACAGTGACTCCCATGTTCGAAGAAATGTACGAGAAACATGTCAACATAATAATATCGTACGAATTAGCAAAGAATTGAAGGAACGCACTTCCCGGCTGGAAGCCACGAAAAAAGCATGTGCCTCTGTTTGTTTTCGCCCTTATCCTTTTCATCCACCCATCTCTACCCTGGTGGCCTTCCTTGCACCCTTTTACATTCTCTCAGGTAACAGTCGAGCACTTGGTTCGTCTGCTCTTCTACCCATGTGACCCGCACATTGCCATTTCAATTTCTTTATTATCTCCATTACATAAACTAGCTTCGATACTTCGTTCTACACTTTTTTTAGTGCATTGATCTTTATGCAAAATTCTGGCGTTTAATGCCCATGTTTAACATCCATCCATCATCACTGAAAATACACGTTGATTAAAGTGGCATTTTAGATTTGAATAATTTGCCCGAATGCACTCCATTCTATTTTCGCACATCTCTTCATTTCTTCTTCTTTATCACCGGACATGTTGATGATTTGACCTAGATACAAAATAATTTCTAACTACTTTTACTGTCTTATTCATTCAAAACTAGGCTTAATTTTATTTAACACTAGTGGTGCTCCCCGGCTTCGCTCGGTAAATGGAAGCGAAATGAAAACCACGAAAAAATCTTCATTTGTCTTTTTATTAAATATCTTTGAATCGAAAAAATTTTATATTATTTAAAGACCGACCAATCATAAACGCCAATCAAACGACCAATCAAACCAATACAGCCAATCAGAAACGACTTTGATGACAGCCAATCAGAAACGAATTGATGCCGTTTAGGTTTTATATATATGTATGATTAATTATTATTATACAATTATTACGACACGATAACTGTAGTAACGTCAAGCACTTGAAATCCAAAAAGTATGCCATATGTAATAAACATCTAGCTAAATTAAGCCGAATAAATCAGAGTTTCGGAGAGAATTTTCGGGTTATTAACCGCAAAGAATATGTAAAAAAAACCTGAACATCATATATATAAAGACGGTTATCTGTGTGTGTGTGTGTGTGTGTCCTAACTCTCGCCGAACATAATGAACGAATCGATAAAAATCGATTAATTTATTTTTCGACGAGACGACTTTGTCGCGACTCGAACCGATCACCCCAAATAGCCTGAATATGGGTCTAAATTGAGCTAATGGTCTCGGACATCACGCCAAATCCAATTTTTCATTTCGCCTTTTTTTTTTAAACATTAATTGAAATATTCCTTCTCGCCATATAAAAATACGTAATTTTAATAATTTCATTTAGCGAGGTTTTGAACCATTTTTTTATGTATTTATTTTCAATTAAATTATAATTATAATTTAAATTATTAATATTTTGACGATATTCGAGAAAAAAATTGACTTCATTCACCGCGGGCGCCGGGAATCGAACCTCGGACCCTCCGATCCAAACGCAATGGCCCTCACGAGCTCGCGTCGCATGCCATATCCTCGCCCAGAATACGTGTTGTAAATACACATCATATGTATATGCACGTAATTTGTTATGTGTAATAATAATATTCAACGTTACGAGGTCAATGACCGTTTGTGTATAATCGGAAAATATTACATTTTGTTAACGTTAACTTTAAGAATTGAAAATTATTACAAATAAAGAATTGAAAACTATCTATGAGAGTCTACGAAAATAACGGTTCCGGTTCCGGATTTTTTTTTTTAGTTTTATGCGGGTATATAATAATTTTATACCCATGCGATGATATTTCATCGGGCTATTCACTAGTGAATATATATTTTCATATATGTATGTATGTATGTATTCTGAAATTAGAGTACTCACAATTCGATGGCCCCGAGTCAACATTTTTTTCACTGTTAAATTCTCTTTGTTTAGTCATTGAAGCGTTAAAAATCAGACGTCACAACAAAAAATAAAAACTAAAAGTAAAGGTAAACGAAACGTTTAAGCCGGACCATACAGAGCCAACGTTGAAATATTGACATGACAAATATGGTGTTGTAAAACAATCGACTTGAAAATATGGAGATGAAAACAATCCAGTGGATGATCTAAAACTGGGGAAAACTACAAAACTGTCAAAACTTCTAGCTATAATAAGCATCTATTGTCACCCATTCTTCCGATGTTTACGTACATACATAAATATGTAGATCGTTTGTTCGGAAACACTTCTGTTTGCGTATAAACGCATCAAGTGTTTACATTCCATATACATATATTCTGATTTATTTTAGAATCAATGAAACTTACGAAGAACGAAAACAAAGGAATGGGCTGAATCTGAACACGTACGGAACCACTTTCGTGTGAGTGTTTTCAGAATAAGGAAATTGTTAAAATTGGACTTAATGCGAAAATAACTTGACGTTGGCGTGTATTAAATTTGACGTTTGAGAATACGGATTGTAATTGAAAAGAACAGTATGGCATTCTGCAGGTCAAGTTATACTATATATTTTATTTTATTGTTACAATCAATATACACTCGTCATTACAGATCGCTCCAATGCGACGAGTGTACGATAACGGTCAGAAATACAATAATACATATACAATCAGAATACATAGCATATAACAATTAATCAGTACAGAAATAATAATCATAGATACATCTATGGATTATTTTTTTTTTAGATTTTTGTGTACAATTATTATTACAATTTTTATACATATAATAAACACTAAATTATAGAGATGTCTATAAATTTCAGATTGCTGTGCATAACTTTTACAAATTATACACACAGATTTTGTGACAACAGGAAATGAACTAATACCAATTTTCAGGAACCGTTTCAACAATGATCAGATAAAATTGGCAAACTCTGATAGAGAAACGATCGATTTGGAGTCACAAAATCCCCAAACCTAACCAGCAGTTTGACGAGGACTCGAACCTTCGTGGTACTAAATATATACGCTACCATTAAGCCAAACTGCTGGCTTAATGTATATGTATATATATATATATATATATATATATATATATATATATATATATATATATATATATATATATATATATATATATATATATATATATATAATACAGTGGCGTAGCCAGGATTTTGTCAAGGGGGGGGTTTGACAGGAAAAAAGGCAAGATAATTTATATAATTTATATTTAATTAATATAAAATCACAACATATAAAAATAAAGTAAAGCTAACTGCCGAAGTGTATGATGCAATCGACCGATCAATTGCGACAGGAGTGGGATATTTTGCCACCGACTGCGCTCCGCCAAGGGGGGGGGTCCAGACCCCCCCGGACCCCCCCTTCGCTACGCCACTGATATAATATATATAAATATATATATAAAACGTGTAGGAAGGTATGCATTTCATGAAATTACATCCATATACATATGTATACATGTAGGTATGTATGTATATTTTAGACCGGAGCGAAAAACGCGAATTTTGGATTTCTATCAACGGACCTACATATGTACATATGTAGTAGAAAACTCGCGTCTTATAAAGGAAACGTTAAATAACTTTAAAAATTCGCCGATTTTAAGCAATGTCCTGTGCCTCCAACTGATGTATCGCCATGAAAATGAAAAAAAAAATAGTTTTTTTAAGATTTTTTACTATTTAAAATAAATAAAGGATCAATATTCATTTATACTAGTACAGCTCAAGCTGGCAACTGCATGTAAACAAAAGTACGAAAAATATTCTTTAGTACATTTTATATGGACACATTAATATCTTCCATGTGTCCGGAACAGCAATAACCGACACGATCTATACATATTATACAGCAGTCACCGAAAAATATTAAGCAGAATCGTTTTTCTTTGACCACTGTGGAAATATTCACGCATGACGTGACGTCATATTGGCGAGTGCACCTGTACTAGTGAAAGTGTTGCCATACGCATATGAATATTTTTGGAACCGTCATATTGTGACAATATTGACTCGACGATACCACGTAAGCAATATTGCACCGTATCGTCGCGCTATGTAATGTATATGTAAGTAAAAATGTGCTAAAAACGGGCGGTGCTGTATTTTATGAATAGGAGTAGTCTGTTTCGTGCAGTGCTGTGCAAGCGGAAATACATTTCGTGCAGTGCATTGTTAAAATGCAGTGCTGGATAATTTATTAGCCAGCAGTTTGGCTTAATGGTAGCGTATATATTTAGCACCACTGCGATCGATGGTTCGACTCGTCAAACTGCTGGTTAGATTTGGGGGTTTTGTGACTCCAAATCAATCGTTTCTCTATCAGAGTTTGCCAATTTTATCTGATCATTGTTGAAACGGTTCCTGAAAATTGGTAATAGATCATTTCCTCTTGTCACAAAAATCTGTGTGTATAATTTGTAGAAATTATGCACAGAAATCTGAAATCTATAGATGTCTCTATAATTTCGTGTTTATTATGTGTATAAAAATTGTGCACAAAATCTAAAAATAATCCATAGATGCCTCTATGATTATTATTTCTTTACTTGATTAATTATTGTATTCTATGTTCATTGAACGTACTGTATAAGTTGTCTGACCGTTCTCGTACACTCGTCGCATTGGAACGATCTGTAATGACGAGTGTACATTGATTGTAATAAAAATAAAAAATAAGCGGTTTAATTGATTTGATTATGATAAGTTTTGATTGATTAACGCGAATTCAAGGTCACTGTTTGACCAGAAACTCCCATACAAAGCGCACCACGCTCAAGGCCATTTATATGGCGGAAGCGGTCTTTAAAGGAAATCATCATTGTTTTGAATATGAAAGTACATAGTTACGAGCTTCGTTAAGTTTTTATATTAAATTCTTTATTCTAAGGTCTATCGTAGGAATTCCGAAATTCATATTTGTCTGTATATACATATATATGTATGTATAATATAAATTTTATATTTTACAATGATGCCATTATGGGTTGCCCCTGGGCGACATCTGTATTTAACTCATGGTATTTAACTTGTAAATATGTTACAGGGAAATTATAAGAGCAGTGAAATTATAATTTCACTGGCGTTTCAGTGAAATTATAACCAGTTACATATTCACTGACCCCTATCAGTGAAATTATATTTTTTGACAGTTGGATGATAGTGCGTAATTATAATTTCACTGACAATAACAGTTTCAATGTATCTAATATATACTTTCGAAAGAGTCTTTGTAACTATGTAAGGTTTGGGTGGGAGAATCGAAAACAAATCAATGTTTCTATGATGACCATATCGACATCGTTGAATGCTATTTTTTTTTTCCGATTCCAATAAATTTAATAAAAAAAACAAATTAATGTTTACTATAACATACATTAACCATGTTTAAGCGATTTCTATTCCAAATACCGAGCGAAACCGGGTAAAACCACTAGTATATTATAAATTTGAAATCATATTCAAATAGTGGCTGCAGAAATACTGGGAATAAATTATTTTCAATCGAGGTCAATCCAGGGCTCAAACCCTGACACAAATTATGATGCAATTCCAGGGATTTGTTTTGTGGTTTCCCGTCACCTCGATAAAAAATCAAATAAATAATACAACAAATCATAAGATGAGGTGTTCTTTCATATTACATAATGGATACAGCTTTGAGGCTTTGCAATACTTTCATATGTACATATGTATATAAAATTATTTTAAAACATTATTAGGTACATTTTGTTAAAAATCATAGTATGTATGTATTAAAAATTTAATTAAAATCTGCAATATTTCACTAGATCAATGTAATTCGTCCAATATCCACACACATAAACGCGTACACAATCAATGTAATTTTCAGGTCAAGTTCACGTGCCACAGTTTGATAACAACCCACTCTCAATCAATCGTATTGATCAAACACAACAAGTTGGATACACAAAGGCGACGATATTTAGCGCCAATTTCGATCGGATTTATTAATCAGTTTAATGGATAGGATAGTAATGTTTGCTTTGCGTCGTTATCGAAACAATTTGTCAGCATAATAAAAGGATTACGATCGCTCATTAAAACAGCCGTGACTAATCGTAACGGAAAATTCATCATATCATCGGGAACGCACGCGGAAACTAATTTTCCAAGCAAATCGAATAAAAAATGCTCACATTTTTATAATGTATTGCAATAAATGTTGATCAAAGCGTTTGAACAATTTTTAAAATGGAAAATCTTTTAATAATTCAGGAACCACTTACGCAATAAGCGGCTGAGAGAAACGTTCAAAAGAAACTTCAGATAAAAGGAACGAATGTTATGACAGAAAGCATTTGTATGAAGCTTAATATAAGTATAATCTCCAGGGTCTTATTTTAGACGATGGGAGCATACATAAAAGCTAAATTATAATACCTCAGATTCAAAGCTCGACTAAAAGTATTCAAATAAACGTAACATCTACAATGGCGAATTTAATTTAAAAAAAATACGCAGCATAAAAGTTAAGCTTACATATTTACGCAAGATCTACTACACACTAAGGATTGCAATTTACTGTCAAATTTAATTTACCGGTAAACGGTCAATTATTTTCCCAATGCTGGTTTTTACTGGTAAAGAAATCAACTTGGTTACTTTTCCTAAAAACGTTAACCTGGATTGAACCGTTCATAATTAAAAATAAATCTCGGGTGAATAATGTCACATAAATACATTCGTAATGATTAATAATCATAATTGAAGCAACCGTCTGATCGCATTCATTACGACTGGGTTGGTCTGTGTTGCCATTCTTAAGCATGCATCAGTGTAGCCACTTCAACGAATGCATCAGTACACAAGGAGAACTGTCAAACTGAAAGGAGACTCGCTAGCCCACTGCAACTTATTACAATCAATTACCATTACTGTGCTACCTCTGTACAAAACTTCAAAACCTAATAACATAAGATAAATATGATTAGTAAGGGACGGCGGTCAGGTTGCCCGATAGCTAAAAAATGGTTCACTACAGTAAATTTCTATTTTCAACCATTTTTTTGCACTCTTGCTTTCTAGGACAATGGAGAGGTCTATTGTTATTTTATGGCGAAAACCTGACCGCACAATTTTAACGCTGAGTTTACTTTCTCGTATATCTCCTATTCATCTCGTCATTTTGAACATTTAATACTAAAAATAAGCAAATTCCAGACTACCTAATCCACAATACGCTATTTGCATCAATTTTTAATGCAATAATATGCCTATATGTACTAAATTTGCAATCAAATAATTTTTCAATTTAAAATTGGAAAATTTACTGGTTTACCAATTTACCAATAAAATTTACCAATGGCGAAATTTTGGCGATTTACCGGTGAATCGGTAAACCGATAATGCAATCCCTACTATGCACAATTAAATAAGAAAAATATTATTTGTGAGGTAATTCTCGACGGGGAAGCTGCATCAGTTACATCGAAGCAATTCACTATACCGTCCGTAAAGAAGTTTTACTTTAAAAAGTCGTTTCCGAAAGGAGTTAAAAATGAGTCGTTTAAAAATACTTCGTTGCAAAAGGTCATACTTTTGCAATAATTGGCAAAGAAACCGTACAAAAACTGAATAATTTCAATATATACATATGCAGATAAGTTTCTGAAAGCCGGCTGGAGAAAAACGTCGACGAGTTAATGCCACAAGCTTAGTCGGCTTAACCCGTTTAGTGCCCGGGCACGTGAATGTATCGACCAAATCGTGTTAGTCCACAAAACACGTCGAATGCCTTGACCCGTGAGTGCCTTCAAACCCTTTGTGGGTTAAGGTCTTCCGCTTGTCGTTTCGGTAACGACTTGAAAGAAACCTTCTGAAACGTACAATAAATATTCACCTGTAGATGGGTTCATTGTTGATTTTTCAATTAATAAAATAAAATAAAATAAAATAAAATAGTTTCATACATATGTTCATACGTACGTATGTAATATGCGATATCGATTGGATTTCGAATGTACCATTATAATATTGGTTCATTCGAATAATGAAATTTCGATCGTTTTTAAGATCCTGAGATGGATTCTCTCTCACAAAACTTGACTTGGTATAATATTAGACAAACTATAGGGCAGTGGTTCTTAACCTTTTCAGTGAGCCGCTTTCGTTTGAATCCGAAAATACATATGTTCCCGTTATAATCTTTAATTTAGAAAAATACATTTATTGCAAGATATATACTGTTTATTTACAAACACATCTGTACGTTTACATATTACATACAAAATAGAAATTCTTCTATTATTTATTTTCCCTTTATATGTATATCTCACAAATACCAAGAGCTGGCAGCAATTATCCACGTCAGTTGACTCATGCAGTTGCATGCTTATTTTCAGAGGACTGGCTTTTATGTCTTCTATAACTTGAATTATATCGTTCGATAATGGAATCTGATGGATTTTTTTTTTTGTGCTTCAGAATCTAATAAAGTTTTAGCAATTATTAATGCAAAAGGTTTTAATAATTCCTCAGCATTCGTGTGAGGCTTTTTTTCTAAGCGCACAGATATCTCACTTGATAAGACACTTCTAACAAGAGCTTTTGAATTGTTGAGCCACATAATTTTGTGATTGTATCACTGGCATCAAATCGAATCTGCACCTTCACCACCATGCACATCGTTGAAATGTTTCAACAACTTTGGTGGTTTAAGATTGGAGTTTGAAAACATCTTGGAACATATGATGCATTGAGGTCGTTGCGTACCATCGTTTTCTGTTGTACAAGTGAATCCGTAACCAACATAATCGTCTTTCCACTGGCGTTTTTTTACATGGCGGGGTTTACTACTGTCAATTAAATAATAATTCGAAAGAAAGTATAAAATCATAATATATTATTCAAAATTTGGCGAGAAAAATTCTTACGTTTGTGTGATCAATATATCCTATTCGGGCTTTAATCACTGAACAGGTAACGTTTGCAATCGAACTTTCGTGTGTGTACACATGCTAGTCTCAAGAAGTTTTTTGCTATACTGCCACTGTAAAAACAATTGTAAACAGTATACCAGTGGAGACGAGGGTGTGCAAATTCTGAGGAAACTGTTATTATTTGCGAGAAATGAGGAGAGAGCTTGAGCGCGATATCCTTCCATAAATGATATTATTTTAGTTATAGCTACCCGAGCGCTTTCGTCACTTCTTGGAAATGAAAAAAATTGGCTGATGTCATCGAAAATTACAATAGTTTTCAAATATCACAAAACAAAATTTATGTTGTTAGAAACGCCTCCCACACCCCCTGATATGCCTTCTCGCACCCCCGGTTAAGAACCACTGATCTAGAGCTTGAATCCTATTGGTGGCCGGAGCTTTCAAATGCACGATTCCAATTGGTGAGAATATTTTAGCTGATCAATAAAAAAAATCGCTTATTTTTCTACCTACAACCAAGTTAATCGAGATGGAGATAATTCAATATATTATTTAATTACATTTTTTTAATCGCTCTGTGGTTGATTTTTTTACAAGCTTTTTATCAGTTATTGAGCATTGAGTGAATTTTTTGTTATATTACTGTATATTATATGTATGTATGTACACATGTACGAGTAGGTATACATACATTATACATATGTTACAATCGAAGTGTATTACCAGGAAAATTTATATTCGAATACAAAATTATCATTAAAAAATTCATACAGTCTAATTTATACCTTTGCAAGTATATTATGATGAGTATAAGTTATACACAAACTTTTAGGGAGGAGTATGTTGCGAGTTCTAAATGTTTTTTTATAATATTCAAGGTTGCAAGGTCAATGATCGAGTGTTGTTTATAATTGGGAATAAATAAGAGGGGGTGAAATAGGCGAGATATGTATATGTCCGTTTCTAGTGCCAGTAATTAATTATATATTAGCTTTGGCAGTTAAAATTTTCAAACAGATTGCATTAGGATTCAACAATGCGTTAATATTACTATTATGAATTATGGAAAAGAGTTTCATATTAAGATAACCCTTAGAATGTGTTAAAAAGAAAAATGAGATTTTTCGACTCAAATTAATAAAGTCATGTAACGTTTTCCAGAACAGCAATACTGTCAATAAATTACATTAAAATCAAGTTGTATTGAAAGCCTGGATATATGGGTTCTGTGAATCGTATTCAAAAAATGTATGAAAGAAACGGTATACGGCGAAGAATGGAATACATATTCATATGAAATAACCACGTGGGATAGATGAAACTTATTTTAACTAGTCAAAATATATAACTGGGAATATAAACTTTGACTGTAGCATATACATACAATCCGAAAGGTATGTGTGTATGTGCTAATTTTATAAAAAATAATACAAATGATTTCAACAATAATTTTTTGATCTCTTGAATTAGTCATATGTATACGTCTCTCATTATATTATGCAAAAATAGCAATAATAATACATATTATGTATATAATTTTCTAAATTTGTTTTTAAATATTCCAGAAAAAATCAATGAAAATGTGTTGTTCAAAATACTACTCAAATGAGTCAGATAATAATTGAAGAACTGTCTTTGTCCTGTTATATCTATAATAGTATTGAAATAGAAAATTCTACCTGTAACACCTGTAAATTTAATATTTTGTATGTACATACATACATATATTAAAAAACATGTTTTTTAAAGTAATCTCCAACAAAATGTTGAAAGATTGTTGAACAGATTGCTTTCTGTATTAAGATTGATTGCACAGTGACATATTAATCGACAATATCTTCTATTGGCATTCGCTCAATTGATCCAATTGACATCAGATATAATGTTTAAAAGTGACTTGAAGCATTCCAAATGCCAATTTAATTTATTGTGAATGGTTACAGATGAATAACAGTAATTGATTAATAAAATAAATAGATAGCAGATGCCAAAATATATCAAAAAGACACAGTCAAAGTAGTTAAATGCCAGCACACGTATAATGGAAACATCATAATGTAGATGAAAGATGTGTATATGATTTGTGTCCGCTAAATATAGGGAATAATATTATTTTGAATATTCATTTTACATATGTGTGTATATCTATATGTACATAGACGTGTCTCAGCAATTTGAATATTTATTTTAAAAATTAAATAAGCTCTTTTTCAAAGATTAATGTATGGAAATTACACATTTTCAGAACTTAAATTTTTGTATTAAAAAATTAAATGAATACCAATGATAGTAAATCAAATAAATTTGAAAAATGTGCATTTTTAAGTATGTATGTAAAATAAATCAATATGAATTCTAATTTTTTAAATATATGCAAAATATGTGCGTATCAATACATTTTTTTTGCGTTTGAAACTCGGCTATACTTTTTGAACGTTTTAATTGTTTAGTGAGATACAAAAGACGTGTATTCTAAAAATGTAAATTTATTTCTCGTTCCATTCATAAATGTTGTGAACGAAGGAAATACAACAACCTCAAAATAAAGAAGAGTGCGGAGTACAATCCACTATATACAAAGAGCTAGTTTACTTTAAGCCTTTTCAGTCGCTATGTCAATAGCACTTCACCGCTACCACAGCTAATTTAAGCAAAATGAATCTTAACAACCTCTAAAAATTACAATGCTACTTGTCAAATATAACACAATCATATCAAAAATATAACAAAACATATAATAAACAAATACAAGAACAATTAATTTAACTAATTTTATATGGAGAAACAAACTTTTCGCCTATAAAACTGAAAGTGCATTCTTTGGAACAGTGTCAAATATCTGTTGTTTTTTACATGTGGAAATGCTATTTTTAATTCAATTAAACACAAAGACAGTATCATTATAATTATTAAATTAGTTACTTTTATTGAAATTATTGGACAAATTGTGAATTTTACATACAACTATTGAACAGTGAGCTTTTGTACACACAAAGCTTTCTGTCATTGTAAAAAACCATCTGAAAAAATAGTTCATTTCAGTGTCCCTTTTTTGAAAGAATCGTTGACGAAAGAGTGACGAGCTTAAAAATAAAACATAGAAAATTAAATAGACAGTACCTGAAGCGGCTGAAGCTTGGGAAGCAGTCTAACGACTGAAAGCCTTCTCTCTGAATATAACCTGACAGCCATCGGCCGTAGACAATACACTAACTGTCATTTAGCGGATAAAGATCACATTGCTCCCTTATTAACAGCATAAAAAATATATAAATGAAAAACCTTATTTTGACTCATTGTTATTTATGAAAAATTTAGAATATTACATTTGTTATGAGATATAATTTAGCAAGAAAAACTATATTTATTTAAATTTTCAAATAAAAAATTAAAAAGATTCACAAGATGATAAAAAATAAATTTAATTTTAATGGTGGATAATCTTCTGATATATAATCGTAATTTAAGTCTCATAGGATTGCCAAATTTCGATTAAACATAAAAATACATTTAAATAACGCACAGAAGTTTTAAATGTTTAACCCTTTTTAAATAAATTGGTCGAAAATTTAGCTGGGTAAAATAGGGTTTTTGGAATCCTTTATTAAAACATGGTTTTAGGTTGGCGTCTTAGATGTATAAAGTGTGCCAAGTTTCTAATAATTAGCACATGTAATAATTGTATTATTAATCAAATATTGAAGAGCGCACAATCGTAAAGTATATTTATTAGACGTCATTAGAGTTATTAGCAGTGGCGGCTCATCTATATGGGCTGTTGAGCTACAGCCCTCCCAGAACGGTACAAATGTATGCTATTGTGACGGCTCGCTATACGACATGGTCGAGTTTGGTCACCTTCCTGCGAGTGGGGACCAACTCGATTGTGTTCAGTAGCTACCTCACTCTGCCTTCAGCTGTCATAAATAAAGTACGTGCATCAACATGCCAGTCGTCTCATTCGTTCATCCCCCATACTATTTTTGCCGTCCAAATGGGCTGCACGGCTGCAGACCTCCCAGTATAGCATGCTATATGCATGTTATTTTTATCTGCATTTGATCACCGGTATGGTCAATAAGCTATTACATCCCAATTAATCTCTGCAGCCCCCCCTCTATGAATTATCACGAGCCACCACTGGTTATTAGACGTCAAATATCTTTGTGTCTTTATAATTCTGCATTTTTATACTTCATCTGGTGTCATTGCCATCATGACTTTGTTATTTCACTGCTATTTTCTGCGTGTTATAAAGTATGAATTTTTAAATAAAGGACGATAACTCAACAAAGTGTCAAAATATTGAATGATTGTGAGTAATACAAAGCTGCTAAATTAAAACCATATAATAGTAAATAATCCTTAAACTTTATTTCATCGATATATTTAGTGTTGCTTTAAAAATATCGATTTTAGTCATACGATTTGCTGTTCTTCTATTTAACTTTTTACCCCGATAATTCGAAATAATGTTTTTTTTTTCAGTTGGTGTTACAAAATGGCCGTATAGTGGTTGCTTGAGAGCGCGTTGACACTTGACAGCGCACAGTGACAGTTCGCCACTTGGAGGTTATGTCGGCCGACACGCGCCAGCAGGAGCAGAAGCTCCGGCATCAGGAGCTTCAACTCCCGCAGAAGAAATACTATCGTCAGCGAGCACATTCCAATCCTATCGCTGACCATTGTCTCGAATAGTAACAAATTTTTGAATTTATCAATTGGAATTTGTATAATATAATTTTTGAGGTCCTACAAATGTTATCTGAATCATTTCAGACATATATTTTTATTTATTACAGCCCCGCTAGACCCGAGGATTATGACTGGTCCGAATTGTATCCAGAAATATGCAAAAGGGATGAAGAAAATCCACGAAGAAGAGTTGAGTTTGCCGATGTCGGATGTGGATATGGAGGACTTTTAGGTTCATATAATAAATTCGTTAATTTCTTTTGGCGTATACAACTTTTGCGTTTAAATGAATAGTTTTTAATATATTTGATTGAGATATTTCTATGTACATATATATTAAGTTTGTCTGTATAAAGTTTCTCAGAAAAATCTACTATAATAATCTCTTTCGCATTTTCATTTTCAGTTACTCTGTCACCAATGTTTCCAAATACCTTGATGCTTGGGATGGAAATTAGAGTCAAAGTTTCTGATTATGTTAATGATCGAATATTAGCACTGCGATCACAAAATCCTGGACAATATGAAAACATTGCAATACTTAGAACAAATGCTATGAAGTATTTACCAAACTTTTTTTTCAAAGGACAAGTAAAGTTTTTTTTTATGTAATTTTAAATTTAACATAAATATTATATATTAGTGTTTTTACCCGGCTTCGCTCGGTATTTGTAATATAAACTGCTTAAGCATAGCCAATCAAATAGTCAACATTTTATTAAATTCATTTCAAAGTTTTATTTTATTGAAATTTATTTGAATATTCATTTGTTTTTCTACGAACCAAAACAATAGACATATATATTAGAAAATTGATAATTTGGTTTTTATTTTTTACAGCTCAAAAAAATGTTCTTTTTATATCCAGATCCACATTTTAAAAAAGCCAAACATAAATGGAGAATTATCAATAAATGGCTGTTAGCTGAATATGCGTACATTTTAGCTGTCGGTGTGAGTATCAATTTTTGATTTTGTTTATTATTTAAGTATATAGAGAATTTTCATAGTTATCCATACTTTTTTAGGCTATAGTTTATACAATAACGGATGTAAAAGATTTGCATGAGTGGATGGTGACACATTTTGAAGAACATGATCTTTTTGAAAGAATTTCTGAAGATGATTTGGTTAGTATTATACATATATGCTTACAAATTGTTTTGGTTTTTCACATTTTAACAATATATTTTGAAACTTTCAGAAATCTGATCCAGTTGTTGATAAATTGCATGAGAGTACTGAAGAAGGTCAAAAAGTTTCTCGGAATAATGGGGAAAAATTTCTTGCTGTGTTTAGAAGAATTGAATACAAATCGTTACAATGAAATCCAATATGATAAATAATTTTTTTTTATGATGTCTGCATATATTTTATCATTCAAGCATATTTGTTTCATTAACCCCTATGCGATACCTTTATTCCCATATGTACATATTATATATTCCATTGAATCGTTTTCAAATTTTCATGTATTGAATCATTGACGTTTCATGTCAATTATAATTCGCTATAAGAGCAATGCGTGGATGATGATTGTATGCTGTTCACAGAAAGAGCGGTGCAGTGAAGCGATCCACCCACGGTTTACCCTTTAATTATAAGTCATAAATTAGCTAAATGTTCGATATAACGCGATAGTGTCTCAGACGTGACAAAATTTAGTGCCCTTCAAGCAGCAGTGGCCTCTCTGGGTGGGACTCGCTGTGGCTTTGAATGCCTCACCCCGTCACATGTAAAGCTCACTTCAGGGTTGTCACATACTTATGTTTAAAAAAATCACACTTTTAGCTCAATTTCAATAAATTAAAATTATCAATCGAAATATATGCAGATTTAAGAAATAAATAGATTAAATTGTTATTAGTTTTTGTTATTTGTTAGCTGTTTGAATTATGTAAATATTTTTTTTCATTATAGTATTGATACTTACTATTTAAATGATCAGTTTACGAAAGAAAAAGTGGACCTTGAATGGATATTGGGGATGTATCTTATGAACAATCGTGCATATGTATGTATAGTGAGATGTTTTGATAGATGAGCAAATGCCAAAAGTCTGAAGCATCCCTCTTTTGTCGATATTTTATGCACTAAAAAAAGGTTGCAGGTAGTTAAGTATGTCATTCTTAGGATGTATAACGGTAAACATTCTATTTCATTGTATTGTAGCGGCTCTACAACATAGTCGAGTTTGGGTCGCCATCCTATGAGCCGAGACTGATTTGAAAATGTTAGTGGCCATTACTTTACTTCTTTACGGTCGTCACATTAAATAGTCGTGCATTAAGCTCATAGTATTTTTAAATTAAATAGGGATATTTTTGGTTCGGTGATTACTAGTCAAATGTGAACCAGTCACAGGACAACCGGTCGCTCTAGATCGGTCACACGTGATCACCCGTCACCCTAAAACTGGTCACACCCAAAAATTAAAAATTGGTCGAATTTCGAGTTATGTGAATCGAAGAAGGTGAAAATTGTTTCATTCAACTATCAAGAGACGAGTTCGGTTAAAATTGTACAGCAATTGAATTAAGCAGCTCAAAAAACGATAAAACAAATAATAACAACCAGATCAAATATTGTTAAGTCCCAATCTGTAAGAGAAGAAGATCGAGGTTTTGAACATATTTATTTATTTAAGTTTGGACCATTGTGGTATTACACGAGTCCCTAATGTGCCATAATGGTCGAAAAAATACAGAGAGATGAGAAAAATAAAAATATATACATATATACACAGACAAAAAAAATTCGGATGTGACCACCCCATGACTTAATCTATGTATTTGAGGAATATAAGAAAGTCACAAAACAAAATTTTATATTGAACCGTACAGACTAATTCACACATACCGGCAGCATTATGAAATACTAATAGCTATAACTAGTGAGCGGACCGGAAGCGTGCCGTTCATTGTTAATTGTTCGTGGTGCTTTGTTAAAGGTTCGCATAACCTTTTTTTTGCACTCTAGCTTTGTAAAAAGACCCAAAACGCCCTGATTCCTGGAAAAAGCACGCTCCCTATCCGCCCTTAAGCTATAACGGTTCGGTGATTACTGGTCACAAATTCACTAAAATCTTTAAAACGGAACATTTGGCAGCCGAAAAGTCCATACTAACGATAACTATCATACTAACGAGAACTTGAGTGCCAAATATTGCGTATTTGCGATTTTTATGGCAAAAATTGTCTTTGTGACCACCGCAATGTGACTAATAATCCAATTAACAGCTATAACAGAATTTTTGATACAAATTGAGCGCAAATGTATGGAAACTTGCACAAGACAAAAGTTCTACTTCCGGTCATCGGCTTTTGTTCAATTTTTTTTATTACTTAAAATCACTATGTGTTATATATAATAAATATTAAGAAGATTAAAATAATTTAAAAGGTCAAAATAAAATAATGAAATATTGTTTTAAAAAAAATACTACTTCCGGTTTACGAATTCTGACCAAAACCTAATCAACTCTAAGTTAGTACATAAATAATACAAATATACATTTTCAGCTTGATACATTAAGAGTAAAACGTATTTTAAATCGACAAAATCGAGGTTTCGTATTCTCCTATTTTCCCCTCCAAATCTGGACCAATTTCATCATCGGTATGAGAAAGATATTTTCTGTGTAACTATGCGCGTATTTTTTTTTAAATCGACCGTTAAATAAGCACGCTGTACTCTTTTCGTGGGTGTAAAAAAAAGAGGCGATTTTATAGATGTTTGGAGGCTCCTAGCTCCTATAAAAATTAACTAATCAAAAAAATAAAACGATAGATGCATCCCAATGGTGGATATCCATAGCATATTAAAAAATAATTTCTCTAGTGCCATGATTTCATTAACTTGTAGATATAATATTTTATTTTTATTTATTTATTTCATTTGATATGAAATTTCAGTTCAATAAACCAAAAGGTTTCTGAGAAAAAAACCTCGATTCTCTAAAGTACTACTTCCGGTTCAAATAAAAATATTTAAAAAATATAAAGTTATAAAGATTATTATTTCTATTACATGTAAAAAAATTTCAGTCGCATTCAGTTAGCGGTTTGGGAGATAATTGTATTCAAAAACTTAAAAAAAAGAGTACACCTATAAGGAGAGGTACCATTTCCGGTCAACTTAAAAATTTGAAAAAAAAGTTTCAGTTCAATAGGACTAACGCTGTTTAAAAAATCCCCAAAATACACAGACAGACACACAATTTTTTTCTAGATCATGAAAACGTGATTAGTAACGAGTTCGAATCAGTTAAAATCTCGAGTTCGAATTTTCGTATGATCACAAAACTTCATCTATTGTTACTATGTGTACATAGATAAAGTAATACATTTATACATAATCATAAAAACACAATAGTCATATAATAATAGCAAATAAAGTAAAAATATCAAATAATAAAATACAAAGTAGGGAATGTCTCGCATCTATAGCCAAATAACAATGTACTTATGTACATATGTATATCTCAAATAGACCCCAAATGGTGTCTTCAGAGTTGACTGCTGAAGTTAGCAAATCCCATGGAATTGAAATATCTGCAAGGATAGTAAGAAAACAACCCGACAAAGTTAGATTAAAAGCAGTTATTCATCATTTTACTGAAATTGTTTAGGTGTGTTTACGCGACAGCCCTATTCAAAGTGGGTGGCGGGTGGCACGTTGAGGGGGAAAAATTGAAATGATTTGTGGCCGTTAAGATCAAACATTGTTTGGAGCTGATAAAATAATGAACAGTCAACTAAAGCGGGAGCGTCACTGCGCTCTATCGGGGATGACTATCGTGCGTTCGCCCTGACGAAGGACACTACCCTATTTCGTTTGAACAAATATTTCATAATTACCAAAAAGGACACGACAAAGAGTGTCTGATACCCCCGAAAATCTTTATCGGGGATCAACACGCCGATATTTATGCACAAGGCGGGAAAATATCGCGAGCATTTTCCCGAACGATTTTCCGTACGCGGGGGAGGGAAACGTGAGACGATTCCGCCTCCCCCTTTTCAAGCTCCTTCCCGCCTCCTCTTTCTCCTCCTCTCAACCCGAACAATATCAAAGATGATGAACAAAAATAACGTGTGCGCTCGCATAAAATATTTTGCTCATTTGGGTGCGGCCCATTCGCTTGCAAATTCGTTTTTCGGCCATAAATATCCGGCCGGCTGACAGTTGGTATCGCTTGTGCGGGGGCATCCCCTTGCAAAAGCAGGCAATTCGTATGCAAGGATCGGCCCGCTCACCTCAAGATGGCTGTGCCACTGTCAGTCAAACAGTAGACGTTATCTTCGAATGGCTTCGCGCGCGTATATATATATATGTATATATGCATACATACATATATTCCTCTCGAGATGAGGTTGCGCGTTATGGGAAACCCCCGAACCTACCATGTATTCTGGAAACCCAGCAACGACCGGATTCAAATTGACGAATGGAACATACATAGTGTACGATTGTACGATCTGCTTTTGGAAAGTCAATTTATAAATATTTTGGGAAAATAACGTCATCGATAAAGATTCATATGGGTTGAAACGTAAAATTTGCATATATGTACTAATTTTGTTATTCAAATGCTTAGTATATATGTAGGTACTATAGTTAGTTCCTACAGAATTTCTAAATAGTTACTTGTGAGGAATGTAACTTTAAATGCGAAAATAAGGGTTCAGTTCTACTGATTTTGTGATGTTTTTATTTGAGGCGTATCATGTACATATTGTAACGTATACTAAACAGAGCCGCCGAGTAATGGCGATCGGATTAGGCCAGGTAGCGTCCTGAGAGACCGTGAGACCGGTGTAAGTGGTTTTAAGGATTAGCGACAAGCTAAGTGCATGAAAGCTAAACAATGATTGCACTTCTCATACCGTGGGAATACATATCCGAATACGTGACTATACAGTAGGTAAACAGATTAGACGTCCTGAGAGATCTACCCCTTATAAGGCGGTACGTAGGCGATATCAGGTCATTCTGGACGGAGCACTGGCAATGCGTGTATCTCCTGAATCATCAATAAATGCTGTGATACGACTGTTGGCCTTTTACTTGGATCCTCCACCCACCCCTACGCAACAATATTATATGTACTAGTATGTATCTACATATGTACATATATAAAATGTAAGGCCGCTTATTTGTTTGTTAATCCGTTCGTGATGGATACGATATTAATTCTATTTCATATTTGAAATAATTTGAGGTATTCGAAATAAACTGTTATAGAGCCGGGCCTGCGAGTGAATTTGGCGCTCAGGCGTAGTTGCTCGTGGTCACTCTAAGGGCGAAATTACACAGCGGTGAATTTGGCACGTTTTTTTTTTTATATACTTTTAAACACGCGAAAAAAATGAAGTGTACCATGTATAGATCCATGGGACGGGCAGCACGCGTCGTCCCAAAATGACCCTCTGGACCTTTTTCGGTCAAATTGTATGCTTGTATTTGTTCTTGCTTGACAGTGATTGGTAACGGTGTATCCCATATTTGAAGAAATGTAAGAGACCACCCACGGCGAGGAGCTATGTGTCGTTCATCAATATTTGTTTTCGCCCTAAGAATTCGCTCACTAATAACTATTAAGAGTGTGCAATGTGCGACAAAGTCACGCGTGTTCAAAGTTTTTTCATTATGTAGTCTAATAATCTCAATACAACGGTATACATTTTGAGGGATTCTGCCGGTCACTTAAGTCACAAAATCACTGTGACCAGACCGAACGCCGATAGCCAATCTCGATGGCTTATAAAACCAGCGAGTTGGCCGTTGGGGTATGCTCCACACAACTTCATACATTTGATCTGGTCGCGTAACAAAGTCACCCACCTGGTGTGGCCCGGCTCTTAGAGAGAGTTGAGCTCAGACTGGTTATACTAGGGGTCCCAATTCGAGCATGTTGAATGGCTCGATTTTGTGTCGAGAATGTTATCACTAGAGTCCGGACCCACAGCGCACCGTTTATTGTTCAATTGTTGTAAATGCTTTGTTAAAGGTTCGCCGAACCCTTTTTTTTGCACTCTAGCTTTGTAAATAGAGCCAAACCACCCCGATTCCTGGAAAAAGCACGCTCTCTATCCGTAGTCTAGTGATCACGTGTTATTTTTTCGAGGTCATCATTTGTTTCGGGCTTTTTGTGGTGAACTCGAGATGCATTTCTTTGTAAATATTTGGGTCGGGGGTACATGTTATTTATTCCTCGATTTCGTTCATTGTTATATTCAACGCATTGGATTTAGATTTAAACTGAAATTTAGAATACAATCTGCGTAGGTATTACAGATGACAGCAAAAAAATATAAAATAAACCGCAACAAGTACATTACGGCATAAGAGTTTGGTGAATTCAAAAGTTACAAGACCCAGATTTCGAATCTGTGGTTTCTTTTGGAGCCACTTTAATATTCAAGATTGGGATTCAGCCGGTTGTAGAAGGGTTATATCCGGGATAACTGGCGTAGGCTTTAGTACGCAGAGGTGAGGAGGCTGTGATTTCTCCCGCGGGGTTGGCGTAGACGCGCGTTTGAATTTTATGCTCCCTCAGATAACGGGATCCACGGGCATGGCTACGTGGTACTCCACCTCGGTTAGAGAGTATACCACAAGAACGAGATACCACCGACACAAATTAACCACATTTAAACTAAAAATCACCCGAGTAAATATATGTATATACAGTCATCCGAGGGTACATTGCCGGGACGGACTGTTTCATCTCTTGAAAATGGATGTTTGTTGTTTATGTTTCGTTTTTGTTTTTTTTTTTTGCTCTTGGGTAAGAGGATGCGGCAAAATCGCTGTAGAATTAAGCGCAGTGGATGGTAGTATTTAACTGTGACTTTATTTCGTTATTTAATACTGGCTGGATATTAATTTCTCGTAGCACTTCCGTAGGAAACTCTGGGGGTCGTAACTCGCCGAAGCTCCCCCGCGGCCAAACACCATCTTTATAATGGTTACGTGATTCACACGGTGCACATGAATACTTTAAAAACAATTGGACCGAAAAAGATACCTATGTAATTCAATTTCAAAATCCCTTTTAAAATCAACGCTTGATGAGTGCTAATACTATGGAAGCCGGATGATCTCCACCTTTGATAATACACACGAATAACTTTTGAAAAACACTATTTTTCCGATATAAATTTTAATTGTTTAAATGCAAATGTGAGATATCATTATAGTTTATAATTTCTTTTATAGTAATCTTTGATAAAAATAATAGAAAAAATGAAGCATGTGAAGGAAAAACTCAGTTTTCCACCACATACGCAAAAATTTGGAATTATGTAGGTGCACAACTTTCACGTTTTGTTGTGTGTGGTGCAATAAATTTTTACATTGTTAAATTTTCAGACGAGAAGTATATTCGGGTTTGTTGTTAGCGTTTAACTTGTCGCTCTTTGTATGTGTAAATATGTATGTGTTTTCTGAAAATATCTCAACAACACGAAAATAAAATAATTATATCGCCCGAACTGGTACGTGAAATTCTTCTGTCCGTAACATGTATTTCGGCGATTCTCAAACATAGCGTTTAACATGAATACGAAGCAAGATTGTGAATATATTTTATCAATACAAAAGAAGGACAATATTATGTATACATATATGTATATGTATGTATACCTATATGTAAGTAAATAGTAATGCAGTGGATGAAATATCCATATAAATACAGTATGTAATGTACGGGAAATTATATTATATTATGATGTGATCAGAATAATCTGCATTTTATAAGTATTTTTGTTATTTATTTATTTAAACTTTTGAAAGGCAGCATAACCGATGGACCCAATTTTATATTTTCCCATGATGCCATATTTTGGGTTGCCCCCAAGCGACATATGTGATATCAAACTTGTACATATATAAATTTAAAAATTATAAATTTTGAAATCATATTCAAATAGTGGTGACATAGCGAGTAGGATAGTATTTTGCCAATTTTATGGGGAACCGTTTCAACAATGAAATCAGATATATTGGTAAACTCTGATTGGAAACGATCGACTTGGAGTAATATCCAAATTTGACCAGCAGCACTATAAACAATACTCGGAATGAATTCTATCCAATCGAGGCCAACCCACGGGACCGAACCCGGTAACCTCTCGGTGGTTGGCACTAGTGCAACCACCAATCTATTCTTCTGGCTGTTTTATGTAATTTGTGGATTATAAATTGAGCGATTTGTGAATGTACATATGTATTTAAGAATATTTGAGAATTGCGGCATAGCTGATAGACCGAAGGGTTTTGATTATACATAAAGTTATAAAAAAAATACAAATATCAAATATGATAAAAACCGAAAAGAAATATAAAGAACTCAAAATAGAGGAAAATAAAATAAACAGCTAAAGCACATGTACATATGTATGTAATTTATGTTGTTTGAGTATTTAAATCGCTTAGTAGAAAAGGCTTCAATATTTAGCTCATGAAAACTACTGGTTATGGAGGGTATTCGAATTCCATTGATATCCCCCGTTGAACAATTTTCAAAACTTACATTTTTTCTTAATTTTATTACATACATACATTCATGTATATTAAATAAATGAAAAATTTACAATCAGTACTCAATTACATAGATAAACACTTTTAAGTCAGGAAGATGCGTCTTTTAAATCCTTAGCTCGAATACGGGAAGCTTATTTATGCGTCTTTTCTGTTTATTTGAAGTTGCATAAGTTCAGTATTACATTTAAGACTTAATAAATATTTTAATCTCTCGATGCAAATTTTTAATTTCTAGAATTATTGTAATTAGGTATAAAATTTTGCATGGCGGTAAAGTTTGAGTGTCACTGTAGCTTTATAGCGAGCTTATATGACGCGATACGGGAATGGAGCCAAAGCTCACCAAAGGAAACAAAGAAATATAATTTGATCTGTTTATGAAGCTACCAATTATGTTTTGACATTGGCCCGTGCGCTCACGGCGTACAACTATCGGCCCTCGCGAATTCCATCACCTATACTTTCCGATGCCTGATATTACATTACAACAGCAATATATTAATATTTTTATTAGATAGACATACTACATTTACGCCAGACGAAACAATCGGAAGAGACACGGGAGCCCATTAAGAACGCTTAATATATTTTCGTTTGCTTCGGAATGTGTGTCCCGTATTTGCGATTGCGTTCGATCCCGACTCGGAGTAAACATGTTAACTGTTTCCGGTCGGCCGCGCGCAATACGTTATCACCACTTCCGCTCTCGGAAGCTGAGCTCGTAAACAGCGTGCTATGTTCGGCATTGTTTCGACGGACGAAAGCTCTGACGTGTGCATTAAATCATTACCATATGTGTGCCTTGGTAGATGCAAATGCAGAATAGTGCAACGAGCGGACATGTTGTCATATACGAAGAAAACAAAATCACCAAAATTCAGTCATGTTAACGTGGAGATTTTTAAACTTTAGTGAGGCGCATCATATTTTAAGCTCAAGTTGTCATAAATGAGTTTCAAAAAAAACTTTAAAATTTCAGTATACAATATATAAAATTAGCTCAGTAGCGCCGACTATATCGACAAGTTGCTGAATATGTACACGATTTCGATTTACTATGTACATACAGTTAACTGATCATATGATTCTCTTACATAACAGTTTTTCTCTAACTCTATGATCAACGGAATTAAATGGAATACTAATGATGATATTTTATTTAGATAAACCAGACGATAATTAATATAATAAACTACTAAGATGAGCTTTAACTAATTTGATATGAGGTAAACGTTGGCGGTGGATCTTGTGGACAGAGAAGCGAACTAATTTATTTATTTGTTGAACACCAAGATGCTACACAAAGTTTTTGTCACAAAGAAGTTTGGAGCGCTATATGCTCGGCATAACGATAGAAAGAAAACGGAATACGAGGGTGAGTATGATAAGGGTAATATAACTTTTTGAAAAAAAAAGATTTTCCGCTGAATTGTCAGGGCGCTGAATAGTCCGTGCGCTGAATTGTCGTCCGCTGAGTTGTCGGTGCGCCGAGTCGTCGGCGCTAAGTTGACGTGCGCTGAGTTGTCGGTGTGCCAGCTAGAAAAGCGGATGAAAGTTGGACAAAAGAGTGCTAAAACGGTAAAAGAAAGGTCGCAAGGAAGATGGGTAGACGAGATCAAAAAAAATGTGTGGGATGAGATGGGTGAAAGTTGCGCAAAACAGAGACAAATGGAAGCCTGTTGAAGAGGCCTTCCTCCAACAGTGGATGGTGAACGCATAATTGACATAATTTAACCCAAAAAGAGGTGCTCTATTGCTTCACACATGAATGCAACAATTGTATTAGGACTTTTGACAAATTCAGGCGGGGAATTGTAAATTTGCATACCCATGTTGAATAAACTCCTTATTTTTTTTAACCCTACTTACAATGAAATAATTCTTATATCTAGTATTATGGCTATGGAACATTTGATACAAATCCATTGTTGGAATTAGGTCAGCATTTTAATATCAAATGCGGGCATTTTATAAGGTACTTTCATAACACAAGAATTGTAAATAGGTTTTTGAGCTCTTTTCCTATTATGCTTTACATGTACGTTAGAATAATATAATACTATGATTACTAACAAAATTAAATTAAAATTGTAAAATAGAAAATGATCAGTAGATCAGTAGCTATTAAAATAGATATAAGATGTGTTGTGAACATAATTTCGTAATAATAAAAAGCATTTAAAAATCATAACAGAAAAAATATTAAGTAACCTAAAATGAATGAAATACGCATTAATTTAAAGATCTCACATATATGATCGGTAATGTCTCCAACAGCAACCGTCAAAGTTGGCCCACTCGGTGGTTAATCTTAACTCGCGAGTTAAAAATTTGTGAATTCAACTGCAAATTTGTTTTAGTTGAAATTATAGGAGTTTTTCAATTATAACTTTTACTGCGTACTTTTTTATTGTTAAATGAACGGGAAATTTTTTTATTTCATACTACAAATAAAATATTTAATTTGTAGTATGAAATATATTTATTTAATGCGCAATTTCTTTTATTCCAATGCGCAAATGATTCGTTCTAAGGAGCAAAATAATATTTTAAATGCACCGCTGTATCGCAACCACTTTTAAATATTATGAATTGTAATTGTAATTTTAAATATTATGAATTGTGTAAATAATTTAGAGCGCTATATCATGACTAGAATAAACAAGGAAAATGAGCATAGAAGAATTATGTATAAGTACATCAGATGCAAATAAAGATGCCAAGTTGAAAATGAAAGCGGACTTATGTATAAATGGTACGTCATTTTCATTTTTACCTACAATATGTATGAATATCAGCCGTCAAGGCTTGCAAATATGACTTGTGTCATATTTGCAACCCTTACCACTGTAGTAACTTCACACATATGTAAGTGTTGATAAGTATGAGGCTATATCTTCCAATTTCAAATTGACATTCTGACCTTTACTTTCATATTGACATATCTACTTTATCAAGTTAGCAATTCATAGAGCTTTCGTCCGATCCGATTCGTTCTAGCACAGCATAGCACTGCTTTCAAAAGTGTGAGCTGGTAGCAGTTTTGGGGTATGGGGTGGTTATGGGGTGTCGGTAAAAAGCGTCAGGGCCGAACTGGTGCAATTACAATAATTCATGCACTAATAATGAGCTAGAGCAAACGCTAATTATGGCGTGAATTAGGCGGCGTCCGTGGCCCGTAACTGGTGTCTTGGGAGGCGTTAGCCCACCCCCGCTATCCGGCCAACTTTATTATCTACTCTGTTATATTTCACGTTTTGCGAGAGATGCCTTTGCCCAGAACTGCCTGGCCTACTACTACTGCCGCCTACCTGCTCCTCTCATCCGGAGTGTGCCGGATCAGCGGTCACGGCGACCCATAATCGCAATTCATTCCAATTTCTGGAATTCGATATGAATATGTGCTTCCGAAAGTTTTGAAGGAGCGTTTGTGCCAACTTTTGGTTTATGTTCAGATTTTAATAAGTATGAAGCGCTAAAACGCTGAATTATATGTCATCAAAAGGTCAAGGTGTAAGTGTATATAGCTATGCTGATTTGTTATATATTCACACAATTGGTCTATAAATTGGAACATTTTCGGGAAAGCGTTCCGAAAATGCATTGTTACTGAAAATTGTTCATATTACATATTTGTTCTGACCATCTAATTATTTAACTTTGCTCTTACTACATACTTCATCTACATATGTATGTACGTAGTAAAAATATATTAACTCGAGATTTTAATTGATTTTAATAATTCAGAATCGATCACTGATTACTAATTACATGATCTAGAAAAAAATGTGTGTGTGTCTTTGTTTGTCTGTTAGTATGTGTGCCTGTGTATTTTGGGGATTTTTTGAACACCGTTAGTCCTATAAAACTGAAACTTAGTATTGGTTACTAGAATGCTTATAGATACGATGAAATTTTTAAGTTTACCGGAAATGGTACTTCCTCTTATATGTAGGTGTCCTCTTTTTTTAAAGTTTTTGAATTCATTTATCTCCCAAGCCACTAACCGAATCAAACTGATTTATTTTACATGTAATAGAAATTAATAATTTTACAAATTATAAACCGGTAAACCAGTATACCGGTATTGCAATTCCTAATTATATTCTAGTATATGTAGTTTGTATATTTACGTTTAGTATAGTGTTATGTTTTCTTTAAAATACGTTATATATGTAGATACGTTTACTTTAAAATATATAATAAGTATTGTAAAGAATAAAAAATTCCATAACAATCACTTACTAATGCAAGTCGCACGAAGTTACATTTCGTAGAAGCGCTACAACCGAATAGTTATAACTCACAATAAAATTTTCTTATACGAAAACTTCGCAATAGCACTTTCTCTACTTTCGCATACGAAAAATACAAAACGAACCGTACAAAAATTTGAATACATTTCGAGTTGCTTTGTGTCGCTGGTGAAAAACACACACACACAATCATAAAACGTAATATAAAAGTGTCTTGTCGTGCGGGGCAGGAAACATTACCAGCTCATTCTTGGATTTTATAACTTGGAGATAATCTTGTGTAATATGGCACTTAATTTCGAATGCGATTAAATAAATTAACGCCAGCGGGTAAGTAAAGGTAGGGACAATCATATCTCATTTATTACGGCCCATTTAATTCGCACACTTTAAGAGAGACCGTTTCGGGCAATAAAAACTTTGAACCGTGATTTAGCGCCGAACGGATGCTAATAAGATTCGCTAATGATTTCGGTGTGCGCGTTAATAACGAAATTATTAACCCTTTCGATCCGGTTGTCGGCCTCATCTCCCCACTGTCAAACTACATGGTTATAACGTTCAAAGTTTTAAAATTACCCAAGTGTGGGACAAAAACACTCGAACAAACTTTGTCGGAATCTCGCGGCTAACGAACGGGTGCGGCAGAGAAACGGGCTGTTATATAAATACAAATGTTTTATTAGATGATTTATTTATTTATTGCATCTTATATAAAATTTAAGGCTATATTTTCGTATTAAACTTCAGACGCAGAGAACGGGTTAAATTCAAAGTGGCATATTTACAAAGCGGCTCCAGTCGTGGGGTACAAATTTCCGTAATGGTACGAAATAAAAGGAAAACGCGGCTGGGCTTCGCGGGCTGTGGGGCTATGGGAGGCATGGAGGGTGGTGAACAGAACCCCCCATACCTACCCCTCAACATTCCCCGACCATCAACAGGTGGCCCATAAAGCAGACATCCGCATATCAGTGCTCGGGGATTGATAGAGTGGCGCTGACGGGGTGAGAAACACCGGCCATCTGCCGACACACTTGTTAACCCAACAAATGCTACTAAATTTCAATTTTCAATTCAATTGAAATGTAATTAAGCGTTAAAAATGTACGTATTACAATATAGTACTGAAATCGTAGAAGAAAATTTTATTTGTTACAAATAAATTCATCTTATCGCAATTATCATAGAAAATAGTAATAATACCATTTGAATTATTGCAAGTAGTGATGTCTCAAATACGTATAATTTCAAACAGTAATGTGTCGTCATTGAACTAGAGGGATTAGGCTAGTTCACGAAAATCTTTTACCTGAAATTTAAAAATATCAACAATTGAATTACAATAAATTCGAATCGTTGTCTATATTGATATTGGTCATTCGGATTAGTGAAGTTCAAAAATTAGTATCGGACCTACCTGAGGTAGTGGTAATGGTAGTGGATTGTTATGATTAGAGGTAGGATAGCCAAGGGGCCGATCATTGTTCCATTGTTGTAAATCCTTTGTAAAAAAGGTTCGGCAAACCTTTAACAATGCATTTACAACATTTGAACAATACGCGACATGCTCTGGGTCCGGGCTTTAGTTATGATATAGTTCCCCGCGTTGTTCACTTGCACGGGCTTGCCGTCTCAATTCTGTTCCCTTCGCATAATGGCAATTTTTTATATGTAGGCGCTCCTTGGACATAACATTTTTAAATTTACTCGTCTCTTCAAGCAATTATGGAATTTTCACTAAGAATATTCTGATTTGTGTCTATCAAACATCATTCTATTTTTTTGTTTTTAAAATATTGCATATTTGCACAGAGCTTCTGAATATAAATATGGCAAGGGGATTCAGCTCACGAAACAATTCCTTCAGAACGAATTAGTGCGGAGCACGCGGAAAGAAATAACGAGGCATTGTTTTATTGTATTCTCAATAGATTGTTCGACAAACCATTCAGAAGATTTTCTTTTGATCACAAAAATGATATTATTAAGAATAGTCAACTACTTGGGATATTTCTGTGAGCACAAAAATGAAAAAAATTATCCATCACTTCAAGACAATTAATAATGAAAAATTTTAAAATGTATTTTTTTTTTTTTAATATTTCTACGCAGTCCCCTGTTTTAAAAATCACGATACGCCACTGCTCTCAGATCTCAAATATGTATATGTATTTGGTTGGGTGGTTGTTTGATTCACTTGATTTAATTGTTGTAGTTATTTAAATTTATAACAAATACTCATCTTAAAGTGACGATCACCATGAACGCCATGAAGAGAATATTTTTTGCATGGTTTTCCTCGCCATCAAATGGACGCAAAAAATAATAGAATAATAATTATTATAGTGACCATTTTGCTATGTTTAATTTGTATGAAGTTATCCAAAATAAGTATGATAAAATTGGCAAACTTCAAATTCAATTCAAAAACGTGAAAATCTAAATTTCACTATAATATGAACTATGGAACTTTACATAACATAAGTATGTATATAAATTCCAAATATAATCCACCCTTAAAATACATATATTCCAATAACAATAAGCTATTCTATATTCAGAAGTAGGACACAAAATAAATCGAATATGTTTCTATGTACTTGTTTATATGTACACACATATATCTTCAATATTTATTAGTCAATCGTAAAAAGTGTGGTGCACGACTTGAATGCCATATTACCATTAGCTGGAATAGTTTTACAAATTTTATCGATTCTAGGTGGGGTGGGTGGGTGGGATAGGGATGAGATTATGGCACTGTGACGCTATGGGTTTTTAGTGTTTGTACATGTAGATTTGGAAGGGCTGGTGAGGGGACATTAACGAAAGTGGAAAGGCGGCGAGCGTGGTGAAGAATTGAAATTGTTTATTAAGGCTGTTAGTGAGATTTGTTTATTTAAATGGGGCACACGCCCCGAATTAATAATAGGCGCTTTTCGTCGAATCGGGGCTAACCGACTTAACCTCCCCCCCATTCTCCCTTCCCCTTCTATGGCTAATTCGCCACACGAAAACGCTATAATTATTGTCGACGAAGCTCAAAACAATCACATAAATGACGAGATTTACTTCCTTGCTGTTTCTGTCTCAGTAGGAAATAATATATTGTATGATAGAATGAGCTTCGTCATAACATTATAATAAAATAAACATTTTTAGAAATTACTGGTAGACTAATTGTAAACCTAAAATAAAATTCTACGTTCATTTAATTTAAATTACGTACAGCTAACTCCAAATTTACCGATTATAATACAATTAAGCCAACAATTTTACGTGCTTCCCGAGAATATCTCGTTGTGTTATTTCTTTCTTTCAGAGCATACTTTATAAAAATAAGTTTCCAAGGAAAAAATTGCATTTGCGGACAGAATTTCAAAAGTTTAATTATACTAGAATTTTATTTAATTTATTTTTCATGCACACAATAATTTTTTCATAGCGGCAAACTAGAGCATAACTAGAAGTGGCATAATTTATTGAAATATACATAAGTACATCTAAATTCTACGACATATACATATGTATATGTAGTACTATTAGTAGTATATAATAGCCCACGATCCAGCTGATAATATACTTGAGATACTGAATAATATACTGAATATATGTAATAGCTGATAATATACTGAATCATACTTGACAGACTAACACAACTGGACAGGGAAAGTAGGAAGGCAGGGCTAAAAACTAATGTAGATTAAAGTAATGTATAAAATATATTTCATGCCCAATAGTTATATATTGCATTAGACAATAGAATAGTAGAAGTAGTAAAAAATTATTTATATCTAGGTGAAATCATTGACATTGATGAAGTGCATTTGGGCAAGTGAACGAAGTTTTCAAATCCAAAATGCCCGAAGAAAAAAACTTCGATTAATGTGTTTAATCAGCAATTACAAATGAATATACATAAATCTTGGTATTGAACGCCAGAATGATGCATTAGGTTAAATGCACCCAAAGAAGTATGGAACGCTGTATACTCGACATAACGAAGTGAGATAGGAAACGGAATACGAGGGTGAGAAGAATGACTAAAGTGGATGGTATAATGGAGAGAATATTAGGACATTGAATGGAAATAGACGGGTCAGGTAGAAATGAAAAAGAACGGACGATAGATGAACGAAAGACTGTTCGAACGAAAACGGGCATTGAATTCTGTGTAAAGTCCAATGCACTCGAATAAGTATAAAACGGTGTATGCTCGGCATGACAAGGAGAAATAAGAAATGGAGTTCGTGGGTGAGAAGTATGACAAGGGTAGTCGAGAATGTAAAAGAGTGAAGGAAGGCTACAAGGGAGATGATTGGATTAAAATTGAAAAAAAAAATTGATGATATGAGTGAGAGTTGCTCAAAACAGAGACGAATGGAAGCGTTTTAAAGGGCCTTCTTTCGGTTGACATTTGACATTTGGCCGAAAGGATATTAGGCCGAATGAATGATACATTGTAAAATTGAAACCCTGAGCCATTGAAGATCATAAACATCTTTTGATTATTAAAGTTTATTGAAAAGTATTTCAACTGATGCGGCGGATATTTAAAAATTATAAATATTTTCTTCATCAAAGAACTTCTAGGTGGTAAATGTTTTTAAGTTTTCGTTCAAAATCGGGATTGATATCTTTGCCACTTAAAAATTATGGAATTTGACGCATTCATTTAAATTAACTTAATAAGCTGTAATTTAAAAATTTGACCGCAGATCTTAATTGATATGTAACCAGCAGCATGGACTAGTGGTTAGCATATCTTATGATCAGTGTGGTTATGAGTTCGAGTTACACTGGTTGCTGCTGGCCAGACTTTGGCTTGTGACCAGGTCGGTCGTTTCCTATCAAAGTTTGCCAATTTTTATGATTTTTATTGAAACGATTCATTTAAAATTGGCTTTCCCTCCCCATTTCTCTCGCAAAATCGTGCGAGTTATTATGTTATATCTCAAGGTTCGCCGGGTTTCTTTAGATGTCTCTGTAGATCAGTGGCGGACGGTGGGTGTTAATACCGGGTGTGCTGTGTATGCCGTAGGGCGTAGGGTATAAAATTAGCAATTAAAAAAAAATACTCGTTTTGCATTACAAAAATGTTTAATTTATTAGTTATTTATACATAAATTCAATGCGACGTTTCTGAGACATAAACTTTTCAATCACGTCTGCATAGAATGTGTCTTTCTGTTTTAATTCCACCAATAACTTTTTTTCTATTGAAATTAAGCTAAGGCCACATAATCTATCTTGACCTTTGCGTACCTCTATAGCAAGTTTTTATTCTTTTCAGCGCCGAAAAAGAACGTTCTGCTGAAGCTGTACTGCTTGGTATCGTTAATATTAATTCTCCCAGCTTAAACACCTCTTTAAAACCAGATTCCAGGTTATTTTTTGTCATGAATTGTATTAATTCATGAACAGCTTTCTCTGAAAATTCAGAGCTGGAATATAGCACAATGAGTTCGTTTTTCAATCGAATATAATCAAACAGTGATCCATAAAAATCTTTTAATTTATTAATTAAAATATTTGGAAAATTTTCTTTATATTCGTCATATTTATCATTACAAAGAAGGTGGAAATATTCTAATTTGGAAAGTGAAGAATATCTACATTCGACTTGTGCGATTATGCTATCAACTATTTTGAAATATAATTGACGAAATGAAGTTTTATCTTCTACTTCTGAATATTTTTTTAATCTTTGTGGCCTACGATCATGATCATCATTTTTTTCATTTAAATAATTATTCCATAACATTTCAAAATTATTATCCCTTTCGTATTTCAGTTGCTGCAAAACATCATTAATTTTTTTACAACAATATAAAACGTCCGAAGATTTAGATTGAAGAATGTTATACAAAACATCAGTTATTCCAAACAGTTTTGAAAACATTTGAAGAAGTTTATTTGTTTGAAAATCCTCTAAAAAGCCTAAAAACCCTCGTGCTTTTATAACAGTATCTGTGTCCCATAATTCACAATTTTCTATAACATGTCGAAAAAAATCTGTAAATTGACTTCTGTATTGTTGTACTGTGCTACTTAAACGAGATGTAAAATTCCACCTTGTGGGTGCTACAGAGGGAAGTCTTTTTGTCACAAATTCCTGTAAAGCGAATACTCTTTTGGAAGATTTTGAAAAGTATGTAGACAATCCATTTAAAGTTTGAAAAATGATTAATTTTCTTTAATATCAGAAAGACCTTGCTGCAATACTAAATTCAATACATGAGCATAACAGTGTGTAAAAAGAGCAAAAGGATAAGCATTGAGGACTTTGGATTGCAAACCATTTACGTGTCCACTCATTACACTTGCTCCATCATAAGTCTGTCCAACCAATTTGTCTTGAATTTTAAATTCTTCAACTATGTTCACCACGTGACGGAATAGACCATTAGATGTTTTATCAGCACTAACGTCTGTAAAACTAATAAACCGTTCATGTACATTGCCTTTACATACAAAACGTAAAACTGTTGAGAGCTGTGATTTTGTCATTATATCTGAAGTTTCATCGAGAATAATAGCAACAAAACTTGCTGACTCTACTTCATTTTTTATATGAACTTTAATAACATGAGCGATTGCTTCGATTATGTCATTTTGTATACTTGGAGAAGTACCACGAAAGGTAGTAGCAGTATTTAAATGAGTATCTAAAACAGAATCATATTCTCGAAGAGCATTTAGATATTCAATGTAATTGCCTTTGTTTACGGAATTACATGACTCGTCGTGACCTCGCAGGGACAGTTCTTGTTTTCCTAGATAGATTATTGCGTTAATAATTCGTTTTAAAACATCTCTATTTTTATTTACTTGTTCATTATGTCGACTTATTTCGGCTTTACGTTGACTGTCAATTAATACGTCGATTCGTTGTTTGCCAAACATTTGTATGGAAAGAAATGATTGAACGTGTGCCTGCGATCCTTCGTGTTTCTTCAGTGCTGCTGTCAAATGGTTGAGATCAGCAAATCCTTCTTTGTTCCACACATTAATATCTTTGGAGAACAATAAACATGGCCAGCAGAAAAGTTTGGATCGAATTTCACAGCCTGTAATCCATTCGAATTTTTTATAATTTGAAACGCAAAAATGTCTAGTGTAAACTTTTGTTTTTTCTTTATGCAAACTGGATAAATTTGGAAGAGACGGACACGGTTTCCCATCTTTAATTATTTTTAATTTTATCTCAAAACTTCTATTTGAAAACGGAATAGTTAAAATGTTTTGAACACTGTTAGCCATTATTAGTTATTAGAGGTAATAATATGACCATAAAAATACGAATGTGCGAAAAAGTACGAGACCACGTGCCGCATCGCATTGGTCAATTGCCGACTGTTGCGCGGTGCTCTGAAGTCGTAGCACACCGTACGTCTTAATATCGCGAACAAACCTATACAAGCGAATATCCGCCTGCACACACCAACCAAACCCACCAATTTGCTGCACGGCATAGGTATTCTCTCGTCGCGGCGCACAAACTACATCTAACATCACACAACACGCTGCAGACTGCACACCACACCATACACCATACATTTAGCGCACGCGGTAAATACACCATACACATCAATGCCTGTTTATACAACAACACATTATTTTGTATTAAAATACTACTTTATGTGGTCTTTGGTTTTCACGGGTGTGCGCCGCACACCTAGCACACACCCAATATACGCCACTGCTGTAGATGATTATTATATAGGTATAAAAAATCGAATTGTTGTATAAATATTGGTTAATCGTATTGTATATGACGTTTGCAATGCACATTGCTATGTTTGAACATAGATGTCATGTATAATTTCGAATTATGTAATAATTATGTATATAATTGGTGTTTATTGATCTGTATAGTACACTCATCGCATTGAAGCAATCTGTAATGACGAGTGTACATAGATTGATTGATTGAATAAAATAAAATAAAATGTGTTTACTTTGTATAATTCCAATAACACTTGTAATATGTACAATTAGTGTTGTACTCGATGACATATGTATTATCGCATGGGTGTTGACGTATTAAATTATCAAATAAAAAAAATATTAAAAGAAATTTGTCGATCGAAAGTTCGATCCCCCACGCGGTCCAATTTTTTTCAAATGCCTTTTAAATATATTTAATTTTTTAATATGAAACAAATGTTAAAAACTACCTACCTATGTACCTACATATGTATGTATAAACAATATAAAACACCGATAGAAAAATTTATTAATTAAATAAATTTTCAATAGATGGCGGTATATTATTTCAAAATTATTTCGATCTATTTTCCTAGCGGAAATATTCATATCGAACAGTATATATATAACTTTTTTCTTTTGTTATTATTCGTATTACATTCGTTCGTCGTTTTGTTGGAAGCGGCCTAGCTTACGTACACATGTATGTCGAATCGAAACGACTATTATAGTACGGCGAGCGTTATCTCAGATACACAGACATACAGACAGAATAGCGAAATTATATATATATATATATATATATATATATATATATATATATATATATATATATATATATATATATATATATATATATATATATATATATATATATATATATATATATATATATATATATATATATATATATATATATATATATATATATGACGTTTCTGGCCACATTGGTGTTACCTGTTAGGTCTTTGTGGTATAAATAAATAAAAAATAAAATAATACAAGATTACCTGAAAAACGAAATGAGGTACGTATTTTGCGTACAAACGTAACATACATACATACATACATATGTATGTATGTATGTATAATGGGATTCCTTCAGATTTCTATCAATATATTATTCGAATATATTTTATTATACGATGCTGGAAAAAAATCGAATGTCGAAAAGGGCGAAAAATGGAATACAGCGCGCGCGCCAAAACTAAAAACACAAATTTACTGCCCTCTACCGGTGGTAGTCGGCATTAAGCGCTTGCCGAACTTTTCCAATTTCGTTTCCACGACTATGAAGTATGTCAATGTTGATCCCGAGCCGCAGATAAGGAAGCGGCCAATAGCCCGTAACGAGTTACGGGGGCGGCCCTCTCGCACACAGACGTTCGGCCACTCTCATCTCCCCGGAGGAATGAAACGGAAGAGGCGAGAGAAGAGGGGATGCTGAGGAAATAAAGTAAAACATAGGTAGGACGAAGTACTAGGGTTCGGGAGTAAGAAGTGGTTTGAGAGGGGGGGGGGGGGAGGGCTTGGAAAAAAAGAAACATCCATAAAAGTCAGTTGGGCGGAATGAGCGACAATAAACTGTACATATAAATCAACCGGCGGGAGCTATTTTCCCTGATTCGCCTCGCGATTATCGTCCCGTGGGCGGCTCGCAGGGCGGGGGAGGACGATGCGGCCAGGGTCGTATTTGGGTGGATGTACGCCTCCCCATTTTTCCCCCTCCCCTTAGCTCCCGTTCACAACGTGTTTTAATTGTCCGCATTAACATTTTATATATATTTGTATTTCTTTTTTTTTTCGAGCGGGGTGGGACGGGCGTGGGGTCCGGTGAGCCGGCAAATATTTGCAAAATAAAAATTAGCAACGGGCGACGGGCGGGAAAAAATCCAATTTGAACGAAGGGCCGTTTTTATGCGGTCGTAATTCGCGCGCTTGTACGGTTACCTCGACGTGCCGTCGCGTCGGCGAGGGAGGAATGGTCACGATTTGCAGCTTCTTTTCTTTCTCAAAATTGCCCCCCCCCCCTTTTTTTTCCTCTCCTCCGACTGTAAACCGGATGTGGTCTTAAATTTAATTTAGAAATGATCGAACTGTGGGTGCGAGTACAGCTTCTAAGTAAACTATTACAGCGCAGAAACAATTGTACATCACGGCGTACCTAGGTGACTCCAGCGGTGATTGGGCGTGTCTTCGTGTCACTGTTAATGCGTACGATCTTATTATTTCGACAAGTTTCTCCAACATTGATTCAAATATGGGAATTACCTTTATAGATCCTGTGAAACCTTTGTCAATACACAGATAAAAATCACCGAAACACTCCAGGGGGTGAGTTTTTGCCTAGATCGCCATAGCATAGATCAGGCATGCTAGCAATTTTTTTTTACAAAAAAATCCTCGTACTGCTGTGTGTCTACGCCCCTGAGCATTCGATTCATCCGTGAATTTAGAAATTTTAAATTGATATCGCGGCGGTTGGAATCAAAAGTGCAGGTGATAACAAAATTAGATAGGTGTTTTTATCGGTTTTATATAAATACAAATGTCGATATGCGGTTGAATCAGAGTCGATTTCTATGATTTTTAGTGATGTCGTAGCTATTGTTTATATCAAGTTTTTGATCCGAAAACTTTGATTAAAATGCAGTAAGACAGTTATTAAAAAAAGTTATTAATGAATAATTTTTTAAATATTAAAAACATTGTTTAATCAAGCATAAAATTTTTGATTGTTGACTGCACCAGTTTGTCAGTAGATGAAGCTATTGTGTTGTATTGTAATGTTTAGTATTTACGTACAAAAATTTGACTGAAAGTGTCGCCTTTGTGTAACTTGTCATCACACCTATGATAGAAATGTATGTATAGTAAAATATTATATACGTATAACATAAAACGATCTTTTTCCAATAATTAAGCATTTAAAGGAGTGATTACAATCAAATTATTATAATAAGAACTACGGTTCTAAATATTTTGTATGTAAAATGAGACGAAAGCTTGGGAGAACATTGAAAGACTCACAAAATGTCTATTCAAATATAATTGCTGGTTTTTTTAAACCTTTTGTGAAACAATCATAGTATGTACATAGGTCTACGTGACGAGACAGAATGTTAAGTGACAGAAAACGCAAATATCGGAAGGCAAAGATCGAAAATCGAAACATCTTAAAACGAAAGATAAAAAAAAAATGGTGCATGGTAAACGGTACATACTCACTTAATTTGCGCGAGCAGGATACAACAGGAACAAGAGGAACATGCTTTTCTTCCCATATAGCCAGCAGCATAGCTCGGACGTTAAGCTTCTGCTTACCGTCAAGAAGGTGCCGGGTTCTATCCCTGAATGAAAATGAATTTTTCAGAGTATGCTGTTGGTCAGACTTGGATTTGTGACTCCAGGTTGATCGTTTCCTATCAGAGTTTGCCAATTTTCTCTGATTTCATTGTTGAAACGGTTCCGGGAAAAAAAAATTGGCTAAAAATCCTTCCTACCTACTATGTCACCACTATTTTGAAATTTGATGGATGTACAATAAAAATTTATGTACAATTCATAGATGTCTCGTTAATTTGCGAGTTTTTTCAGTGTCTCGCAATTCAACGACTTTTAATAAAAAAATGCTGCATTTGTATTTGTAATTGGCCAGGAAGGCGCATTGGGATTTACCTGTAAGGCCTTCCTGGTATATATGTAAAATAAAAATAAAAAATAAAATAAAAATAAAATATTCTGCGCGCGCACAATAATACGGGAGGAAAAGCCTGTTCCTCTTGTTCCTGTTGTATCCTGCTCGCGCAAATTAAGTGAGTATGTACCGTTTACCATGCACCATTTTTTTTTGATCTTTCTACTTAAGATCTTTCGATTTTCGATCTTTGCCTTCCGATATTTGCGCTTTCTGTCATTTAACATTCTGTCTCGTCACGGTGACCGTATCTACATACATACATATGTACATGGAATATAATAATTATTATTATGGAAAAACAAAATTAAATATGTAAATACATATGTATGTATATATGTATACTCTACTACAATTGAGGTCTAAATATATATTTTTACTAATAATATATACTTTACTATCTAATTTAAGTGTATTTTTAATGAATAGCAATTAAAATTAGCATTTCCATAGAATTTTAGTCTGTATTTTTCATCCATCTCACCCCATACATTTTCCTAATTTCGTCCACCCATTTTCCCCGTTATTTTAACCTTTTGCATTTTCCCGGGTACCATTCTAGCCCTTCTTACTTAACTTGGAGTTCAATGTTAAAGTTTCACATCCATACATTATCACTGCCAAAAGACATTGATCGAAGAACTTTTTCTTCAGGCAATGTGGCATTTTTGATTTAAAAACCTCATTCATTCGTTCATTCGCACTCCATCCCAATTCCATGCGTCTCTTTATTTCTTCTTCATCACTACCGTTATGTCTATTATTTGTCCTAAATATAAATAACTATCGACTACTTCTACTATATTATCATCTATTTTGATGCTATTAGGCATGCAATAGCTATTGAACATTAGTTTGGTCTTATCTACATACATACATTAATTTTTAATCCTAATTTCCTACTTTCTCTGTCCAGCTGTGTTAGTCTGTTAAGTAAGTCAGATGAATAGCGAGCTATTAAAACTATATCGTCTGCGAGCCGAATATGAATCAAGAAGTGACCGTTGATTTTTATTACTCCTGCTATATATACATATGTATGTACATTTTTTTTTTTTGTGTTATATTTTTTGACCATTGTGGCGCTTTAGGAATCCCTGTTATGCCACAATGGTCTGTTTAGAATAAATAAATATATATTAAATAAATATATATTAAATATGTTTGTAAAAATATCTAGTTTATCTTTTTGTAAAGCATATTTAAAAATCATTGAACATTTCTATCCGGAATTTTTGTAAATCTTACAAATTTTTCTAATTTGTATATATGTATGTACATACATACATACATCTCGATGAAAACAAAATCTCGACTTTCTCAACTGGATGAAGATTTTGTTAATTTGTTGTACGCTTAGAGGATAGCATGGTTTTTTGGATATGAGTCCGTAAGTATTGAATAATTATTGATTAGTACGTATGTATTGAATAATAACATCTTCACTATCCGTCTTAACCTATTGAACACATCAATCAATCACACAATGCATCAGCACAATGTCAATATCGAATCCATTCATATGCAGAGGGGTGTTCGCATATAAACCCGTCGCGATAATTTCTCCGGCTACAAATTTCGCAACAAAGAAGGCTTAGCCCCGTCGCTGGGGTTGGCGAGGGTGGGTGGGCAGGGTGGTGTCGAGGCCTAGGCATTCCATTAAATAAGACACTGGGTAAATTATCCCCTCTGTCCGCCGCCCGCCCACCCTGGCCCGTCAGCCCGGTTGATTTACTCGCGGGCACTAAATATCGTCCTCAGCGACAACCAGTCTTTCCATAAAGAAGGATCTGTTCCGGAGGCCGAGCTGATGAGCGGGGGATGGGGTGGGCTTGGGTGGGCGTACGGTTCCCCCATCCCATCCCTGAGTGAACCCCCAGCTATTCCCCCTACGCTAAGAAAAACAAAAGATGAATCCCAAGCGCGGAAACAATGCGACGAAAAAACGTGCCACTCGGGACACTCAAATCTGGATTCACTTGCGTTCGAATGCTATATATTGCTTTTTTTTACTTTAATCTATTTTATAGACGAAGTTCTGCAATCTTGGGAAAATTGTATATCATGTACAATAACGTGGATTTTTAATTTTCAGAATGATGAGGTAAGATTCAAATTGCCCGATTTTTATCATTTTTATTTATTTATTTATATATATTTTAGCTATCAAGCTAATTTAAAAATACATTTTGATTATTATACTTAACTCTAAAATTTATAATTAACTTATATGTACTGTCCCTCACAGAGGTGTCTCTTCGCACCTCGTAGAATTTGGCATCGCTTTATAGATTATATTTAAAAGCCTTAACACCCGAAACCTTAATTTTGTTGCCGTTCCTTTCTTCGATATATATATTGAGTGAATGCGACAGTTTCGCTTCGACCAGATAATACGTATTTTAAATCGACAATATCCTATTTTCTCCTCCAAAACTGGACCAATTTAAAAAAAAAATCATCATCGGTATGAGAAAGATATTTTCTGTGCAACTATGCGCGTATTTTTTTTAAATCAACCGTTAAATAAGCACGCTGGACTCTTTTCGTGGGTGTAAAAAAGAGGCGATTTTATAGATGTTTAGCGGCTTCTAGCTGCTATAAAAAATAACTAATCAAAAAAATAAAACGATAGATGCATCCCAATGGTGGATATCCATAGCATATTAAAAAATAATTTCTCTAGTGCCATAATTGAGGAAGGGAGAAGTCTAATACGTTTGTATGGACAAGGCGCTGGTGTCCAGCCCTCTTAAGTATAGAAGAGAAATAAAAAAGATACAACCAATTTAAATCAAAAACACATGTAATTTTGAAGAGAAAATAATAGCACTTTTGGTTTACAAATTCGAAAAAACCAGGTAGGGCAGGTAAAATATAAATATAAATTTGCCTTCTTTGGAAGGAGTAGACTCATTTGCATCATATCTGATATAATTCAGATATTTTCCTCATCAATCTGCTGTACATTCGTTTGGTTTTATAGAAAAATTATTGGATTACAAAAGTCCATGCCCGATCTTGATAGCTTTTTCAACAGAAAACGGGTATGAACATTGGCAACCTTTTTTTGGCTACAGGTCAAAATCAATGAAAACGTGACTATTTAGATGATGTTTCGGGCCAATGGGTATTTTCATTTTAAAACTGTCTTTTCGTGAATATTAAGATATATTTTATTAAAAGACAAAAACTTTTCCATTCCTCGTACATTTTCAAAATTGTGTAGTAATTTCCTTGGTTCGAGTCGTTCGTTGAAATCATTATGATATATTATATATGTACATATAATGGTTCATTATGTTTGTAACAAGAAGACAAAAGTCTTAAAATCATTGAGTTCGAAATCATTTTAATCGATTTCATTAAGAAATATTTGTATGTCATCAAAGCACTCTACAAATCTATCAAGAACTTTGCTTCGACTTAACCATCATATATCAGCATGTAACAGTAAATCTTCGCATTTACATTAATTTTCTTTCCAAAAAGATTTAAAGTGCCTGTGTGTTAATGCAGCTCGTGATACTGTTTTGTTTAAAATCTTAATAACCTTTACATTATATCCTCAATTTTCATAGATGCTTTTGTAAATAAATAGTCTTCATGGATTGCTTATTACATCACTAGATAACACATAATTGTTGACCTGACGCATATTCTTAAATAAATTATTTTAAAATATATATTTTTTGATACTTATTATACGAAAAAAATCTTAAGCCTTGAACGGTTTCCATCAAATGAGAAACTTAGTTTGTGGAATTGACTATTTACTGTTATACTGTCATACTTAACTATAAAATTATTTTGATCTGTTGTTCTGTGAATCGTATATTTGGTGTACGTACATATGTTATCAAACATGTGATTTTATATATTACAAGTATCATAAAAATCACATTGGACATTGTCGGTATGTATGAATGAGGTCCGACGGTGGGCTTTAGACCCAGAAGACCAGAACATACAACAAAGCTCGATAACAAAACGAATAAATTACGAGCCCGGGGAGGATTTCAAGGATAACTGAGAACTAGGAAATTGGATGACTGTCAAACTAGGTCTGTTAATTATCGAATAATCGCATCGAGATTAGCTTTTGTTTGATTTAGCGGTAACTGTTCCCCGGTTAGCCGATTACGGTTTATTCAACCGGTCGACCGCAAGAAACATAAATTAGCCGATATTGCCATTCTGATAATTACTATACACGCGCTCCCCGTTACTATACTAATCAATTTTTTTTTGTAATTCAAATTTATCACTATCGCATTATGACGGAACGTCATAAATCGAACGGATTGTGAAATAAATGCACGCACTCCCTTTACGATCGTATATCATTTAATTTTATTTGCATGGGGTTTAAATTTGCATTCGTTCATTCCGTGCATTCCCGATGTAGATTGTACTATATATTTTGTCTAATATTTTAAATTGAGCTATTATTAATTCATTTTAATTTATTGGTTATTACATTTATTTCTCTCAAATGAAGTATAATGCAAAATGATTACGGTTTTTTTTATAGTTTTTATAAATAGTAATTTTAAATAATTAGTACATATTTTAATTTTAAAATGGCGTTTAAATTTTTTTAATTTTCCTACTCATCGCCGGTGGCGCTAAATGATGTATCAATAATGAGAGCATATCCGGGACATTTCAGACATTTATTTATTTCAGATATTATACATATATGAAGAATATTTTTTTATATATGTATAGGTATTATAGAATAGAATATAAGACAATATTTTATAATTTTTGAAACAGACATACATATGTGAAATTTAGATTATTGACTTGTATATATCTTTATTCATTTATAATACAAGAGTTAATTATTTCTAAATATTATTTAATAATTAATTAAGGTATAATGTATTATTTTCCCGAACATAAAATAAATACAATAATAATTTAAATGTATTCTTGTATTTGTATGTTTGTATAAATATATACATATATATATATATATATATATATAAGATTATTATACTTAGGAATAACTATGGAGGATTTTTTAAAGATATAAATTGGTAAGATATAAATGAGAATAAATTAATACAATATTTGAACAATTACGAACATATACATATGTATTTCAATATACATATGTAAATAATAGAGAAAACATTTTTTTTTATTAATTTTAACCAAGATCACGGGATTGCAACTATGACCAACTTTGAACATACATACATATGAACTATATTTAAATTTATAATATTATTTTAAATTTGAAATTAAATTCAAATAATGCTGACTAATGAGGGTAGGTGGCCAATTGGGTGGGAACTGTTTCAACAATAAAATGAGATAAATTGGCAAACTCTGATAGGAAACGATCGAATTGGATTCACAAATATCCAAGGTCTGCCAGCAACACTGGATCAGGGCTTGAACCCGTGAATTTTCAGCTGTCACTGAGCTACATATGTACATATGTTACTGGTTATGGTTTTATTATGATTTTAAATATAAAAATATGTTTAAAAATCCGTGTCTTTTTATATTTACTCTATTTATATATTTATATGATACCTACATATGTATTAAAATGTAAATATTAAAATAAAAATATTTAAAAATACATATTATTTAATTTGGATTTTTTAGAAAATTATCTCATACTTATATTACAGTTTTGTTCGATATTGAAAGAAAAGCGCAGAAAACTCAACATAAAATGTCTTAAGCTCGCCTCTGCAAAATCGAGATTTTCACACTGGCAGACTTGGACTTGGATTCTGGCGACGAGCCGTCTTCAGGATCCTTATTTATGGATGACAGCTAGGAGTCATTCTAATGCGGACGAGAGTCATTTAATGGCTAATCTATGCAAATTGCATTCGCTAACACCTCCCCCTATCTCGACTCCCCACCCATCCCACCTAAAAACCCCCCCACAAACTCCGATAATGCAACAAAACGCAATAAAAATTTAAATGCATCAAGCCGCGGCACTATAAAGACTGATTTATGCCACTTCGGACGGAAGGGGTGCGTCCGAAGATAATTTTAAAATATCGCTCTTTCTATCCTTAGGGGGGTTAGAAATCCACCCGTTTCGAACGTTTCATCCGAAAGATTACACTGTTACCCCCACCCACCCCCCACCGGCATAGAAAATAAGGCCTTGTCGGTGGGGGCAAATCTATGCACGAGCAGATGTCCGCGATCAGAAGAAGCGTCCGTAAATAAAAAGTAGACCTTAAAACTCACCTGCGACAGGGGTGGATGAAAGCAAGCACGGCCAACGATATAATTCGTAATATATACACATCCTGAGCTTTAAGGGTGGATCGAAACGACAAACACACCTCCTCTCCCCTATGGCAAAATCCAATGACGCAGTTTTTATACTCCCAAGCTCCTATACTACCTAATGGATTTATTATGAACGAGTGCTGGTGTCATCAGTGGATGTAAAAGGAACAGTTGTAGAGCATATACTCTTGTAGGTGAAAAAAATAAAATAAAATAAGACATTTTTGAAAACAAATGAAAACATTTTTTAACCAGTTAGCAGCCACTCGTGAAATAATTGATCTTTACTTCTAGCAAATTTTAAATAAGTTGAACGTGTAAAAAAAAATTGATTTACATAATCCCAGAGGTTGAGTGTATGTACGAGGGTTATGGACGTTTCAGATTTCTCGATATAATGGATAAAGTGGCAGCTATGATAACTAAAGATAGGCATTATACGGATGTTTTTCATATAACAATAGACCGCTCCATTAGTGTTCAAAGCAAGAAAGTAAGAAAGCATGGTTTTTCTAAGAAATTGACAATAGTGAACAATTTTTGTGCGAAAAGCAGTCATGTATATACACTCACCTTACAGATCACTCCAATACGACGAGTGTACTACACAGATCAAGAAATATCATTTACATAAATACATAATTATTATATATTTTTACATTAAACATAACATCTATGGTCAAATATTGTACAGAAGTACATACATTTAAATTGTGAACATTTACACAAGGCAAATACGGTCAACATCCACAGAGACAACTATGGAAAAATTTGCAGCATTTATAAAACCAGCGAAACATCGAGATGCTGAGTAAATCGAAATTCGTAAGAGAGATAGGGATGTCAATTTTGCAGGAACCGTTTCAATGAAAATTGGATAACCAAGAGTCAAGAGTCACAAACCAAGGTCTGGCCAGCAGCATCTAGTGGAAATTGATCCCGTGATTACTTTCTTGGAAAACATTAAATGTAACATCTTTGCTGATTTTTTTTGTCATAAGAATTTTTGTAATGACGTTCGTCCATAGATGGCTGGCATACAAGGTCAGTGCTCGACTCACGGGTGAGTCGTAAGCGTACAAAGGAATTTTTTTCATGAATTTAAATTATTTTTTTACATTTTTGACGTTCTAACAATATCGAAAATGGTTGAAAATATAAAAGTACATATTTCTAGAACGAACATATGATTTTGCATCGTTTGTAATAATGGGGTCTACCTCACGAGCCGGAATGTGAAATTACTGAAAACGCAAATATCGGAAGGCAAAGATCGAAAATCGAAAGATCTTAAGTCGAAAGATAAAAAAGGGTGCATGGTAAACGATACATACTCACTAAATTTGCGCGAGCAGGATACAACAGGAACAAGAGGAACAGGATTTTCCTCCCGTATTAATGTGCGCGCGCAGAATACGGGAGGAAAAGCCTGTTCCTCTTGTTCCTGTTGTATCCTGCTCGCGCAAATTAAGTGAGTATGTACCGTTTACCATGCACCCTTTTTTTTGATCTTTCGACTTAAGATCTTTCGATTTTCGATCTTTGCCTTCCGATATTTGCGTTTTCGGTAATTTCACATTACGGCTCGTCACGGAGACCGGTAATAATGATATGGTCAGATCATCAGATCAGATCAGAAATGAGAATGGTCAGATCATCTTTCCAACAGTAAATTATCATTAATTCACCTGTTATGTGTGCACAAGTTCGTTGTAGCATATTCTTATTATATAATCCGGAACTGAACGTATTGGCGCGTACCATGGGGATGTCGGTAGGGTGGGTGGTAGGTGCCGGAGCCGTACCGGAAGAAGCATAAGAAGGAAAAGAAGAGTCGTAAGGGGGAGGAAAGTGGGACTGGGATGGGATGGTGTGGAGCACTCGGTCCATTTGTATCAGCGGGTCGGGTGCTGGCCGATGGGGGCCCCCTTGTCCCCGCCGGGGGCGCAGCACCCCCGCCAGATAGATACGACGCTGTCGCGGCTAAAGCAAGCCATTTGAATGCATGGTCGTCCGTCAGTCATGGCGGTATTACGCCGCAACCTCGTTGCGACGTCTTCGGCTCGCAGTCGCGTCAACTTCACGGAAAATCGTCTCCAGGGAAAACTCTAGCGACAAATTCAACCTATGCTTATACTAAATTTGATGATTAGACTATCAACTACGTACATGCATATATACAAACAAACATAAAGTGGCAAAATTGTCTAAAATTATTTTCAAACTTATATACAAATTATAACTTGTTTAAATACTTCTTTTAACTTCCATTTTTATCAGGATCATTTACAATTAGTTCCATAAAATGTGAAAAAGAACCAAATTACTAATGATATTCTGTGTTATCATCATAATTTACCATCTGCAGCTGCATGAACTCTCATCCATATTCTCCTACAAATTCTTTTAATATCATCCACCCGTCCCCTTGTGGCCTTTTTGCACCCTTTTACATTCTCTCAGGTATCATTCAAGCACTTATTTTGCCTATTCGTCTAGTTGCCTCGTCCAGTACATTATTTCAAACTACCTTTGTCATACTTCTCATCCACGTATTCTGTTTTCAATCTCTCCCCGTTATACCAAGAATACAACGTTCCATATTACTTTTATTTTATTGGAATTTTTATAATATTTAGACTTGGATATTTGTGACTCCAAGTCAATCGTTTCCTATCAGAGTTTGCCAATTTTTCTGGTTTCATTGTTGAAACGGTTTATTCATTGGCTAAAAACCAATCCTATGCACTATGTCACATATAACTTAGACTGTAGACTACACCACTTACTGAAAAATTTTCATCTCTTTTTTACAAACTTTTGACGGCCTCACCGCCCGTCAAAATTTGTGATCTGATTTCGAACCACTTCCACTCTTCATGTCGCATTGCTATCCTACCGACATACGGCGATTAGCTAACATTGAAGTATGTTAATTTATTTATTTATACATGCCTAACAGGTAAGCCTCAATTTGCCTCCTAGCCAATCACAAACTTTGCAGCATTTGTATTACCTAAATCGCTGAATTTCGAATTATTAATTAATTAATAAATTAATCCATAGACATTTATGGATTTAGACTTGTACATAAATTTTTACATATTGTGCATAAATTAAATTCAAATATTGGTGACATAGTGGGTAGGATGGTTTTTGCTGATTTTAATAAAGGAACCGTTTCAACAATGAAATCAGATACAATGGCAAACTCTGATAGGAAACAAACGACCTGGTCACTAACCTAGGTCTGGCCAGCAGCATCCAGTGTGACTCGAACTCGTAACCACACTGACCATAGCAAGATTTATTTATTTATTAATAGTTGTGGACCATTGTGGCATTACAGGAAGAACTTAATGCGCCACAATGGCCTACATTCATTGATGTATAATACACTAGATCCGCCCTCAAGCTTTATACTGGTCTCCGTTTTGGCGCATGCAAAATACATGGCGCATGCACAGTTTCTCTCAATAGGTAGGTAGGTACCGCTGCGTCGTAGTTAAGCTTCCCCGCTAGTTAAACCCCCCGCACCCCTCAGTTAGTGAAGACAAGATCTCCGACCAAAATCACACGTCAGGGTCCATCTATGTGTATTATATATCTATGCCTACATTTGATAAAGATATAAAAACAAGTAAAATTAGTAAAAAGCAGAAAACATGGTAAAATAAAATAATAATAAAAAAGTAACAAAAGGAAAATAATACATCAGAAAAAAAAATGAACAAAAGTGTAAAAATCCAAAATAAAATCCATAAATCCCCATTCTTTGTTTACAGTGAACAAAATTAAAATAGTACATAAAAATGTTTAAAGGAGAAAGAAAAAGTAAAACAAAATAAAAAAAATATGAATAAAAAATAAAATCACAGCGAGGCCCAAATGGAAGAGAGTAGATTAAGACTCCACTCATACATCATATTCAAATTAGGAAAGTAATGATGAGCGCAGGTTACCAGATAAATATGTTAAAATAATATCCGATAATCTACGCTCACCGAGGTGGAAAATATCGCATTTAGGGACGGCAGCAACGATTTCAGTGAGAAGTCGAATAGCTCTTGGTATAGGAGCCATTCGAAAAAGAACTGTGCGAGAAGGAGGTACAACCATTAAATAGATATGTTAACCACTAGTATCCATGGTGCTGGTTAAATTATTTTTTTTTTGAAAATAATAATTTCACGATAAAAAGATAGTAAATTTCCAAATAGACGAACATTATTCGAGAGCCATTAAAAATAAATTATTTTCAGAATTGATCCGATCGAATAGGGGTGGGTGTATTCATCCTGCAGACTAGTCGGCGAGCCTGCGCCCCCTCGCCGGGGGCAATCCGGCGGAGCGTCGAAACGCCGTCGTAAATCGTCATAAAACTGTCAGGCGGCATGATGTGACGCTTTGCCAGGGGTAATTAAACGACAATTTATAGTGGGCCCCCGCGCGCGTTAAACGAATCTCCTCGGGCCCTCCTCTTCGCACTGTTTCAGATGGCCCCCGGATAGCTTCATTCTCGGCACGGAGGCACGCATACTCTGGATAATTGCTATACACCACCGACCGACCACCCCGTGGAACCTCCCCCTCCCTCCTACGACGATACTGAAGCCACCCCATTTCGACACACGCCCCGTACAAGTGTGTGGGTATGTGTGTGTGTGTGTTTTATTTCGGCAGTAAATTCGTACCTGTCACGGTTTGGGGAAGACGCTTTACGGGATTGCGGAAATAGATTTGAAGCGAAAGGGAAAATCGCACTTTGAATCGAACCGGCTGATTCGACTTTTAACGTATGCTAAGTTTGACCGATTCAAACCGCAAGATTTTACGCGGCAGATCTGTTGAATGTATGCGACGATTTCAAGGACATTTTCTTTTGTAGGATGCTTATGGATATGTAGTTCAAAATAAATGTAAAATTCAAACAGTATTTCCACTAAAATTTGAATGAAATTGTGTCTTTTTCGAATACATATACATACTTATGGGAGTCATTTATAATATAAACATGCTGCAAAGTAGTGAGTAGTGGAAGTAATCGACTATTTAAGTGAAGACGATATTTCATAATTTATTAAGATTTGGTTTAAATATTATTGACGATCTTTAAGTAAAATGTATTTTTTTTTTAAATTTGTTAATCGATCAATAATAAATGAAATGGAAAGACCATATGAAGATGTTTTTCTGTGACACTTTATAATATAATACTTTTGTATTTAGAGTCTATGTATGCAGAATTTTAATATGTGATTTGTTGGAAAGAAGCGTGGTAAAATATATAAAAAATATTTGTTACATATGTATTTGTATAAAATTCTATTTAAAGTATAATAAAATGGTGTTCTATATCAAGAATATTAAATTATTAAATTTAAAAAAGGAAAAGCTTTTCTATGCATATCAAGATGGCACTAGTAACCGAGTTCATAGACAGTACAATAGTAACAGGAATATAAATAATTTTATTTAAAATAAATTTTACTATTTTTGGAAATAATTTATCAAAATCAATAATATTTTTTTATGTATTAACTAATTAAACTCAAAGAAAAATTAATTAAATATTTTGTTATGAAAGTTTAAAGTTAAAGTTTGATACGTACTGAAAAATACGTAGTTTATTATTTTTTAATCATTTTAACAAAAAAAAAATGTTTCTATCCCACACGTGACATTCCGGACACGTCGTCAAATTTACACGTCAAATTTTCACTTTGGCACCTAAATTGAACGTCAAACAACCAAGCGTTGTTGTCGACCGAATTTGCCCCCTTTACGGCGCAGTTTTGCCGCGGTTTTGCCCGGTTACAAAACCAGGAAACCTGGTTATTCCAACCCCAACCTCACCCCTTTCATCCCCTCGCTCGGCCGGGACATTGACGGAGAGTTATAGCCGGCCGTGTGATTCGTTCCAATATCGCGCGACAGTTAACTCCCCGGGGAAAACCGGAGAGGGGGGAGGGTTGGGTGGGAACTTAATGGGGTACTGGGGGTGGGATGAAGGGTAATGGGCAGTCTCTCCCCCCCCCCCCCGGGTGTCGTGTTTTCAGTAACTCAAAAGTAACGACAATCCCCCTTGTGTAGTTGGAGGGGTTGTAAAAGCAGGCAAAACTGTCCACTGTGACAATGTGCCCCGTTGGAAAAAATGTAGGTGTTTAATGTAAATTCGCCATTAAAATTATTAATAAAAATATATATCGATGATCGATTGGTTAACAAATGGGCTAAAAAATTCCCACCGGTAGTAAATAATGTCGGATACGTGTTGAAGGGTTTATAGACTTAGTCGACCATTACAAGTATCTTTATGGCTTATCGTACCATTAAACGAGAACTAAAAAGTGACTTAAGACGACATGTTTTCAAATTTTCGCGCAAGCATCGAAAAGACGTTTTGGCAAACTTTTGAATGGCCCTGTCCATCGCTTGTGACATACATACATATATATGTACATAGTTTACCAGTCTACGACTTTTTTTTTACTATTAATAGTTATACGATGTGTTTGATGTTTAATAATAAATTACAAACATTATATTTATATATATATATATATATATATATATATATATATATATATATATATATATATATATATATATATATATATATATATATATATATATTATATATATATATATATATATATATATATATATATATATATATATATATATATATATATATATATATATATATGTATATATGTATATATATATATATATATATATATATATATATATATATATATATATATATATATATATATATATATATATATATATATATATATATATATATATATATATATATCATAGACAGAGTTTACACGTTCTATGCAAAACTATACGAGAACGACAACGGCCAATTCCCCGCTCTGGAATCGACACACGGCCAAAGGGTTCCTGCAGTATTGCCTAGCGAAGTAGAGGCCGCGCTAAAAACTGCAAAGAACGGTAAATCCCCAGGGGAAGATAATATTCCCATTGACTTACTAAAATGTGGCGGCCCCCCCCTAATTAATATCTTAGCTAGGCTTTTCAGCAAATGCATCCAGAACCAAGCTATACCAGAAGGATGGAATAACGCAACTATCATTTTAATACACAAAAAAGGCGACAAAAGCGATATCAAGAACTACCGACCCATTAGTCTACTTTCAGCGGTCTACAAGCTCTTCACGAAGGTTATTACAGAAAGGCTGAAGAATATCCTCGACGAGAACCAACCTATAGAGCAGGCAGGGTTTAGGGCAAATTTCAGCACAATGGACCACCTCCAAGTAGTTGGCGAACTAATCGAGCGCGCCAACGAATATCAACGGCCATTGTGCCTAGGTTTCGTCGATTATGAGAAAGCCTTCGATACAGTTAGTCATAATGCAGTACTTAACGCTCTAAAAACACAGGGAGTGCCGGAACCCTATGTGGGACTGTTAGCTGCAATATATAAGAATGCCACAGCTTCGGTTAAAATTTTTTCAGGTACAGATAGATTTAGCATAGGAAAAGGAGTAAGACAAGGAGATACAATCTCGCCCAAGTTATTCAATGCGGTGCTTGAGGGAGTTTTCAGGAAATTGGATTGGGATACAGCCGGAGTAAGCATCAATGGTCGCTTTTTGAGTCACCTTCGGTTCGCAGACGATATAGTTTTAGTAGCTCGTGATTCAGCTGACCTACTTATCAGACTAACACAGCTGGACAGGGAAAGTAGAAAAGTAGGATTAAAAATTAACGTAGATAAGACTAAACTAATGTTCAATAGTTATTGCATGCCTGATAGCATCCCCTTAGATGATAAACCAGTAGAAGTAGTAAATAATTATTTATATTTAGGTCAAATAATTGACATGTCTGGTAGTAAAAATGAAGAGATAAAGAGACGTATGAAATTAGGGTGGAGTGCATTTGGACGGATGAATGCTGTTTTTAAATCAAAAATGCCACTCTGCCTGAAGAAAAGGATCTTTGATCAATGCGTTTTGCCAGTGATGACGTATGGATGTGAAACTTGGACACTGAACGCCAAGATGCAAAATAAAATCCAATGCACTCAAAGAAGTATGGAACGCTGTATGCTTGGCATAACGAGGAAAGACAGGAAGCGGAACACGTGGGTGAGAAATATGACAAGGGTAGTGGACATAGTGGATAGAGTGAAGAGATTGAAATGGCAATGGGCGGGTCACGTAGCTAGGAGGATGGACGAAAGGTGGACAAAAGAAGTGCTTGAATGGTACCCGAGAGAAGGCAAAAGAGTAAAAGGAAGACCGCAAGGAAGATGGGTGAACGAAATTAGGAAAATGTGCGGAATGAGATGGATGAGTGTTGCGCAAAACAGAGACGAGTGGAAGCGTGTTGGAGAGGCCTTCATCCAGCAGTGGATGGCGAATGGCTGTAAATGATGATGATGATGATATATATATATATATATATATATATATATATATATATATATATATATATATATATATATATATATGTATATATATATATGTATATATATATATATATATATATATATATATATATATATATATATATATATATATATATATATCCTTCTTGCGCCTTCCTGGCCTATTACAAATACAAATGCAGCATTTTTTTATTATAAGTCGTTGAATTGCGAGACACTGAAAAAACTCGCAAATTAACGAGACATCTATGAATTGTACATAAATTTTTATTGTGCATCCATCAAATTTCAAATAATGGTGACATAGTAGGTAGGAAGGATTTTTAGCCAATTTTTTTTTCCGGGAACCGTTTCAACAATGAAATCAGAGAAAATTGGCAAACTCTGATAGGAAACGATCAACCTGGAGTCACAAATCCAGGTCTGACCGCATACTCTGAAAAATTCATTTTTCATTCAGGGATAGAACCCGGCACCTTCTTGACGGTAAGCAGAAGCTTAACGTCCGAGCTATGCTGCTGGCTATATATTTTATTTTTTATTTTTTATTTTTTTATTTTACATATATACCAGGAAGGCCTTACAGGTAAATCCCAATGCGCATTCCTGGCCAATTACAAATACAAATGCAGCATTTTTATTATAAGTTGTTGAATTGCGAGACACTGAAAAAACTTGCAAATTAACGAGACATCTATGAATTGTATACAAATTTTTATTGTACATCAATCAAATTTCAAATAGTGGTGACATAGTAGGTAGGAAGGATTTTTAGCCAATTTTATATAAATATATATATATATATATATATATATATATATATATATATATATATATATATATATATATATATATATATATATATATATATATATATATATATATGTATGTAGGGATGATTTTTAAACGAGCCGAGATAGAGTGTGTGTGGTATGCATGGGAGAGACCGGATGCGTGTTGTTATGGTCACTTGTTGGAGAACAAGCCCGAAGAGACATGTGTTAATAAATACATAGTTCTGACTTAATCTGCGTTGTATATATACATTTTTTTTTAAATTTATTTATACAGGTTACACCCATTTTTTTTTACAAAGAAATATATTATTAATATTGTACATTAGTATTATTCAAGGCCAATTACAAACATCGATTATCAAACATTACAATCATCATAGAGAAAAGAATTATGAGATGCTGTAAGCTCTTGCTTGCTTATTTGCTATTTTTTTGGAACCGTTTTCAATGAAACCAAATCAATTGGCAACGTCTGATAGGAAACGATCGACCTTGGAGTCACATATCCAGGGTCTGGCTAGCAACATAGCCAGATATAGAACCCGTCACCACAAAATCGAAAGCATTACACGTTCACCTTCTACATATGTACGTTATTGGTTAATATCGAAGTCATAATTATTACACCTACAAAGTAACACTAACTTAAAGTTTTTTTTATTTATTTTTAAGCTAGTGATAATATTAACATAAATAACACACTAATACAGTTATTATTTATAAATTAGTACTAAACATATGTATATACATATGTATGTATGTATATACATATACCTGTATTTTGATTATTTTGATGTAAGCAATCCGAAGTTTTCTTTTATATTTCCGACTTCAATATTAATAATTTTATGTATAGTAACGAAATTCAAAAAAATCAAAATAGAAATGAACAATTTGGTGAAATTTTCAATGCCTGGTGATTAAACAAGTTAAGTTCTACCTTTCGAAAATAATTTGTAAACTATTTTCTCAATATTGTGATTATTTAACATGATATATATTTAAATTTGTTAAAACAATGATGTACCTTATTAATTATATACAATATATACCTATACATACATATACGTGTATACCTTATGTATGCAAGTTTACATATGCATAGGTACATAGGCAATGAATATTTATAATACGTTTGTATTTGCTTTGTATGAAATATTTGTCATGTATTTGGTCACAATGAACTTTCAAACATATTATACATATACCAGTAAAATATTTCTTGCTCTAGAGGGGAGTAGGGAGGGGGTGGAAATGAGAGGAACGGGAGGGAGGGGAGATTTTCCTTTTCGTCGCGCTGTGGGTATTTTTAATCTTTCGGGAGGAAAGACTCAACATAATTCATCAAAAAATATAATAACGACGCTGGGTAAAGTTTCCGCATGCACAGAGAGAGAAAGAGCTCGCCGAGTTGGTTTTTAATGTCGGATCTCGGATGCCTTAATGTGCGGATAATAAATTTGATGAATCGCCCTTAATGTTTTATACATTACTCGGAATGGGAAAACTTGCCCCGATGACGTTATTGTCAATGCCCCTCTCTACAATCCCTCACCCTTCCTACCCACCGACCTACCTACAGTCTCCGGTTGTCTTGAGTCGTTTTGAGTCACCGTTTGAGTCGGCCGTGTCTGGCATTGTGTCTCGAGAGATATTTATCGTCCCAGTTTCTGCCATTAAAACACATTACTTTTGATATATTTCGAATGGTAATTGGCCGCCCTAACAAACACTAACGCATTGTCTGTCTGACGAACTTTGATCTTCACATACGATAAAACGAAATAGAAACAACATATTGATCGACTTTCAATCTCGGCACAAAGATTCGAGATATTTGTGTCTTGTCGCGGTTAACCCTCTCGCCTCGCCTCCTTTTGTCTCTTAAAATATTGTTTTTCATTTAGCTCACTGAGGATCTCTCCCCCTCGTCTCTTTTATCGTCCACCTACCATCCCCTTTCTCTGGACGGGGGAGACGAATACGGATTGGGAGGCTGCGTTCCAAGGGTTAAAGAGAACGAGACTCCGATATGAATATTTCTTTTATTCTATTCGGTTCGTCTGTATCTGCTGTTCGCAGGCCCGTTGTCGGTGCAATTAAATTAACATTAATTCTTACTTTATAAACATCGAGCGGCCGTGGAAAAAATGCCGGCGAGACGATTAAATTTCGTTAATCTTCCGGCGAATTTGTTTATTCCGACGACGACGGTGCAATTGCCTTTTTGTTTTCGGTTAAAATATAAATTTCAAAGACGACTCTGGCGAGCAATTAGAGCGATACTTTAAACTACAATGCGAGAGCGCACAGAAAGTTTTGTGTTACCTTCTAATATAAAATAAATAAATAAAACCACATAAATAGACACACGTTAATATGTGAATTAGCACACCTTACTAATGGCTAAAAATTGAATTTTTATACATTTAAATATAATGTAAGGGTCATAAGGGTTAAGTATAGCTGAATATGTATGAAATGCTATATTTTTATTTCATAGAAATATTCAACTATTGAAGAGAAATAAACTTATATTTGGACAGTGGTAAGATTAGTGATCTTTATCATCATTAATGGTGTGACAAACTTTGATTGGCTATGACCTGCTTCGAGATTGATTGATTTTCTATTGACCTCAAGATATAACAAGTGTTAATAGACAGGTACAGTTATAAAAAAGAATAAATAAATAGAAATTAAGATTGAGTGCATTTGGGTGAGTGGAAGCCGTTTTAAAATAAAAAAAATGCTACTTTGCCTTAAGAAAAAGATCATCGCTCATTGTGTTTTGCCAGTGATGACGTACATATGTACATATGTATGTATACATATGTGTTAAACATGAACATTGAACGCCAAATTTTACACAAAGTCCAGTGCATTTAAATAAATATGCAACGCTGTATGCTCGGCATAACGATGATAGATAGGAAGCATGGGTGAGAAGAACGACAAGGATAGTTGATATATGTATGTACATAGTAGGCAATATATGGATCACTTAGCTAGAAGAATGGACTAAAGGTGGATTAAAAAAGTGTTAGAATTGTACCTGAGAGAATATAAAAGAGCGCAAGGAAGAAAGGTAGACAAAATTAGGAAAATGTGTGAGATGAGCTGGATGAAAGTTGCGCAAAATAAAGCACGTAAAGATCATCATCCAGCAGTGAATGGCGAATGGATGTAAATGATGATGAAGATTAAAATAATTCAGTATGTACAAATTATGATATTCCAGCTATGGATTTTTTGTAGCCTCGTGACTCGCAGTCCCAGTCGTAGTTTACGTTTGTAATTTATGTTTGGTAAATTATTTTGTATGTAATTTAATGTGTATAATAATTTATGAGTTTGTTCAGGTAATATTTTGATTGGATTAAGCAAATTGTCAATTCATTAAAATTATAATTAATTGTAAGCCTCTGGAAAAGACTTCGATAATGGTTTGATGTAGTTTATTGAAATGTAAAATTTGCACGTGGTGGTTCAGCGGAGCGTACGGAACACAAGTTGTCCGTACGCCGTCTGCTCGAACTCTGTCGACCGTCGCGTATTTCCGCTTGGGCCGACACTAATGCCAACTCGTCAATAATGCCAATCGACAATCAGTTAATAAGACTGTTTGCCACACGTCATTACAAAAGTCGGAACATAGTCCCACATAGGAAAACTGTTGAACAATACAGTTATTCTACAGAGTTACAGCATTACTGACGAGTCGTTTACAATAAATCATAGCTCTTAAAATAATTAAATAGAGGGTGAATAATGAAACCTTTGCCTCATCCAGTGTGAGGATAAAATCAATTTATTGGTTCAGTAATATTTCAACTTATAGGTATACCTCTGGTGAATGTTGTTTCTCTTTACATTAAAATTTTTGAAATCTCCTTTGAAGCTGTGAATAAGCATTACAAGATAAGTTTACTTTAAAGAAGAGAGAGTGGACTGTATATGGTTTAAAACTTAAGCATTCCTCATCTTGATGTTAACTTAGACAATACAATGTTGACACTGTTACAGTTGTCAAGACAGATCAGCTATTACCGATCAACTAAACTTGATTAGTGAGTGTAATGCTCCTAAGTTAACTTGATTTCATCAACAAGTAGCACAAACATTGCTAAATTAAAAGTAAATTGGAAAGTCATTCATTCATTCCTACAAGCAGGAAATGAAGGCGAACTATGATTATAGATGTCTCTACGTTAAACATCGAAATGTTCAGTATTATAATATTTACTTATTCTATGATTCACATAAATACTATAAACAGTAAGAGTTAACTTATGGTTTCATAACAAGAAACATAAGACCTGCGGATGACTCCCGGCAGGTTATAATTAAGTAGACATGAAATAATTTAAGATGCTCCATTAAGTGTGGCTTGGAGACTAACATTAACAAATCATGAATCTAATTTTAACTGTCAAATTTGAACAGTTTATTTTAAACTCGGATATAATCCTTCCGAGTGATGACATGAGACAAGTCTTATATTATAAAGACAAAATGATTAGATTAAATTCGGAGATATATACTGCCGAATGTTAAAATGAAAATAGCTTAAATTATACACACAACACAATTAAAGTGAATTACGGAGTACTACTATTAACATTGAATGATTTAAACTCATGATTACATCTAATAAGTAATATGAGTTGGGGGTAGTGTCTTCGGGTTAAACTAAGCTACCGAAGTTGACGGAATTGAAGCTGCTGTTTCTCCTCCCTCTTGCTGATCTTCCTTCCTGTCAAGTGGTCCTTGTGGTAGAATCGGCAATGGCGCCACTAGATGACTGGACCGACGAAACTCTCCGCTGGCAGTAAAGACGTCGACGACTCGAACTCTGCCATCTGGTCCGGGATACAATTTAGTGACTCGACCCAAGACCCATCGGGTTGGCAGCATGTGTTCCTCCTTTAACAGGACCATTTGACCCACACTCAGATTGTTGCTCGAGTCCTTCTTCCATTTGTGTCGTAACTGCAAAGAATGTAAATATTCCGCCGACCAACGTTTCCAAAATGCTGCTGTGGTCAATTGTATCTGAAGCAGATTGGCATGGACATTAGTGTTATATTTAACCTCCATTGGAAGAGCGAGTAAGGATCTGCCAATTAAGAAATGTCCAGGTGTGAGGGGTAAAAGGTCTAGTGGATCCGAAGACAAGGGACTAAGAGGACGGGAATTCATGCAAGCTTCTATTTGAGTCAATACCGTACAAAATGATTCGAAATTTAAGGTGGTGGCCTTTAACACCTTGTTTAAATGAATCTTCATGGATTTAACCGCTGCTTCCCACAGCCCTCCCATGTGAGGCGCCCTTGGCGGGTTAAACTTCCAACGAATCCCTTCGGAGGCTACATACCGTAGTAGCTTCTCCTCATGAGGACGTTCGTAAATTAATTTTACTAAATTAACGAGTTCACGACTTGCACCGACAAAATTAGTAGCATTGTCGGAATATATCGCATTGGGCCTGCCACGTCTGGCTACGAATCTTCTTAAACAATTTAAGAAATTTGAACTCGTTAAGTCTCCGACAAGTTCCAAGTGAACTGCCTTACTGGAAAAACACACAAAGACACAAACGTAACCCTTAATTATCTTAGAATTCTTATTGCAACCACTCTTCACAGGAAAAGGTCCTGCGAAGTCTATCCCCACATGACTGAAAGGAAAATTCGCAGTGGTACGTTCAAGCGGGAGTAATCCCATTAATCTATTGTGTGACAGTGGTTTATTTCTGAAACAAATGACACATGAACGCACCACTCCTTTGACAGTATTATGTCCGGCCAATGGCCAATAGGTCTGCCGCAATAACGACAGTAAGGCTTGAGTACCCAAGTGAATATATTTCAAGTGCGCATCTCGGACAATCATGTGTGTAAGTTTATGCTTATTTGACAAGATAATGGGTGACGTTGATAGAGTTGTTCCCAGAGGAAGTCTACTTCCAACACAAATTAAATTCTCGTGGAATAGAGGGGACAATTTAGCTAATTTACTGCTACTGGGAATTGGATGTCCCTTGCTCAGCAAACGATATTCCAATGGAAATGATTCCATTTGCGATAACCTTATCAAATTATTTAAAGCATCTTTTAATTCTAAAGCGGACGGTTCGTTATTTTCTTTAACGTTTAATTGTTTATTCCTTAGTGGCCGACGAACATATGATAAAACTCGAAGGAGTCTTGGAAGATGAGAATGTTTATCTATCCAATTATTTTCCCTCACAAGGGTAGCGTTAGTGACTACCCTTCTCTCTGGAAGATCTATTGTGATCTCAGGAGGTCTTCGAGGCCATCGTGATTCGTCTAATTTCAACCAACTAGGGCCGTCCCACCATAACGAATTATGATTTAATTCTGATGGTTGAGTCCCTCGAGAAATTAAATCTGCTGGATTGTCTGTAGAGGAGACATGGTACCACTCAATGGGTTGAGATATTGATTGGATTTCGGCCACTCGATTGGCAACGAAGGTGGTCCATTTACATGACTCTCCTCTAATCCAATGCAATGCGACGGTTGAATCCGTCCAATAATATTTTTCATTAATATGAATTGTTAATTGGTCTATTGTTGACTTCATTAACTTTGATAATAACATAGCGGAGCACAGCTCTAAACGCGGAATAGTTACAAAACTGAGCGGAGCGACTCTCGAACGAGAACACACAAGATGACATTTGGAATTTCCCAATTGATCAGTACATTTTACATAAATACAAGCACCATAAGCTTTCTCGGATGCGTCACAAAATCCGTGTGCCTGTATATTAATGACATTATTTAGTATTATCAATCTAGGAATTTTATAAAGTTTCATGACTGTATTGGATAATTGACAATCTTTCCATTTTTTGAAGATTGTCTGAGGAATGAATTCATCCCAACCAATGGTTTGTTGCCAGACAGATTGCATTAATATCTTATAATTAATTAACAATGGAGATAATAGTCCTAATGGGTCGAAGATCTGACTAATTACTGATAAAAAGTTTCTTTTTGTTATATTTTCAGTCTCGACTTCGGTTTGAACCTTAAATACAAAAACGTCTTCCCGCGGTTTCCAAAATAAACCTAAAGTTTTGTGTGATTCGTTAGAGAAGTTAAAATCTGAACAATCGTCAGCCTTAACATCCGTGATTATATCGGAGTTGTTCGATGTCCATTTGCTTAAGGGCATACCGGCTGATAATAATATGGTTTCCAGTTGAACCTTTAATAATTTACCAGCTTCAATAGTATTAGTTCCCGTGAGCAAATCATCAACATAAAAATCACGTTCGATCACTTTACTAGCGATGGGATATTTGTTTCTATTCTCCTCTGCTAACTGATTTAGACATCTAGTAGCTAAAAATGGGGCTGAAGCAGTTCCGAATGTTACTGTATTAAGTTTGTAATGCTTGAATTTACTCTGGGGATCTGTTCGCCAAATGATTCGTTGTACATTTTTATTTTTCTCTGCTATTTGAATCTGTCGGTACATCTGCTTAATATCCGCAGTAATCACGTATTTATGGAGTCGAAAGTTGAGTAGTAAACTTAACAAATCTGATTGGACACTAGGTCCCACCATCAAAATATTATTTAGTGAGATATTGGACGTTGTCTTTGCGGACGCATCAAAAACTACACGATATTTAGTGGTAAGGCTAGACTCCTTAACCACGACGTGATGAGGTAAATAACAATGAACCTCATGTGCCTCCGGGGGTTCACACTCTGACATATGTCCTAAATTTATGTACTCTTCTAAAACTTTATTGTATTCCATTTTTAAATTATTATTGGCTAAAAAACGTCTTTCCAAAGTTTTGTGTCTTTTCTCCGCAATGTGCAATGAACTTCCTAATACTACCGGGGAATTTTTATATGGTAAAGCTACACAAAATCTACCGTTTTTATCTCGTGATGTGTGTGCTTGGAAATGTTCCTCACATCTTTTCTCCTCAAGAGATTGATGTTTTACCATAGGAACCTGGTCGATCATCCAAAAGTTTTGAATGTGACTGTCTAATTGACTTAAGCCTATGTGGCTCTTCCCTGGAGCATTATTTACTTCGGGATATGGACCAACTATTGTCCATCCGAATTCGGTATCCTTTAAGATAGGCATACCTTTTCCTAACTGGATGGTTCCTGCTTTCATAGCATGAACGCAAATCTCGGCGCCGAGCAATAAATCGATTGGCGTCGGTTTATTCCAAAGGGGATCTGATAACTTGATTCCCGCTGGTATTGAAATTAACTGTTGATCCAGTTTCACAGTTGGAATTTCGCCAGTAATTTCTGGTAATACCAAACACAACACTTTGGTTGAGTAATTAGTGGTTGAAGACCTTATGGTCACCTTGGTGATGTGACGAATGCTACTTTCTTGATTAGCGATACCTACAATTTTTTGAGAGATTTTCTCTAATTTGAAGTTATTCTTCTTAGCGAAAGATGTGGTAACATAGTTGACTTGTGAGCCGGAATCTAATAATGTGCGACCCTTAACGACCGTTCCATTGGACGTTATAATGTCTACTTGTACCGTCGGTAAAATTATCTCCCTTTGAGAGAAATGAGTAGAATGAGCATTAATTGACTTCCTTCCCGTATTATTGGAACTAAATGTATCGTCCTGATGCAACAAAGTGTGATGGTTTTGTTTGCACCTTAAGCAATTATAGTTAGACTTGCAATTTGTTATCTTATGCGATGAATTTAAACATTTAAAACACATGTTATTAGATTTAACGAATTCATTTCTTTCCATACTGGATTTTGCTTTGAATTTATCACATTTGCCTATGAAATGATTATTTCGACAGAATGCGCATGCGTTTACCTTACTTGATGGGTTTTTGTTCGCGACATGAGTTCTCATGATTCTTTGACGACTATGAGGGAATTCCTTCACCGTAGTTACAGATGCAGTAGATTGTAATACATTACATCTATTCTGCAAGAATGTCTCTAAACTTTCATATGGTGGCATTTCTCTGCTAACCAGCGATATTTCCCAGTCTCTTACTATATTAAAAGGTAATTTCCTTAGAACTAAACATGTTACCCATGGATCTAAAATTTCTCTCGCGTAACCCAACGATTCAATGTTTTTAATACACACTGTTACCTGATTCAATAGATTTCTCAATTCGATATGTGATTCTCTTGTGATTAATTTTAAGTCACAAAGTGAATTAATCCTAGTTTTGAGATTAAGTCTTGGTAAATTATATTGCTTGTCTAAAATACTCCAAGCTATTTCGTAATTGTCTGAGCTAATATCTAAACCTGATACAGCTGCCAAAGCGGGACCGATTAAGGATTGATGCAAATATTGCAATTTCGTGACATTCGAATATTCCGTTTTGTTTCCTATTATATTCTTAAAAGCTTGTTGAAACGATTGCCATTCAGATGGATCTCCCTGAAATGTGGGAATGGTTAACGTCGGTAACTTATCTCTAGCAAATTTAATTGTTGCTTGCTCTACCTTCAGTTTACAATCTTGAATGGATTGTCTCTCTAATGCTGCTTTAAGATTTTGAATTGTCATTGTGATTATGTAGAACTCTTCGTCTATTTGATCCGCCTGCTCTATATCTGTGATGTTGTCTAAATACTCATAATGGAGTTTTTGGAGATAGTCGTATGCTTTTTCAATAAATTGATACTGTCCTTCATTTATTTCGGAGATTCTGTCTATTTTCTCCTGTAGTCTTTTAAACGCGCCCGAATACCTTAATTCTATTGACGTCATTGTAACTTCTACTTTATTTTCTTTCGCTAATGTTTTTATCGATTGAGTCTGACTTCGAGTCTGATGTATTCTAGAGCTTGACCTGTCTCTAATAGGTTCTACGTCCCTAGTTGGATTTCGACCTTTATGCGACTGGGAAGTCGAAGCTTCTATTTCCTCGTTTTCAGCACTTGACATTTGTTTCAGAAAGTTGCACTATTTCGTCTCATAAATACAGTTATTCTCTACTATAGCTGTCAATTGAACTATTCGTAGAGATAAGGTAATAATATTCAATGATTCACCGTGAATCTTAATATTCTACTTTAACTATTATCACCAGAATCTATCCAACATATTTTGGAAGAAATAACAACCCTAAATTGGTGGGTGCTTGATTTAAACCACTTTGGGGCTACAAGTCTTGTGATTTAATTTAAATCACCACTGTTTCATCACACATTATGAAACAAAGAGATCTACCGATGTATGAATATGCCGGTATGTACTTGATTTAATCCACTTTGGGGCTACAAGTGTAATTCCACATTTATCGTGGAAGGGGGGGGGGGGGAGGGTGTTTCTACACACATTAAGAAACAAAGATCTACCGATATGCATATACCGGTATGTACTTGGTTTAAGCCACTTTGGGGCTACAAGTATAATTCCACATTTATCGTGGAAGGGGGGGGGGGGAGGGTGTTTCTACACACATTAAGAAACAAAGATCTACCGCTATGAATATACCGGTATGTACTTGGTTTAAGCCACTTTGGGGCTACAAGTATAATTCCACATTTATCGTGGAAGGGGGGGGGGGGAGGGTGTTTCTACACACATTAAGAAACAAAGATCTACCGATATGAATATACCGGTATGTACTTGATTTAATCCACTTTGGGGCTACAAGTATAATTCTCCACGTGCTTTGCTAATTTTACACTACATCTGATTTTACACTTTTAATACGAAATTCGATGCGACCGATGAAACATTCCTTCGTAGCGCGATATTATTTTATACAATCGCGTTAATTAATTGTTATACTTTAAAACATATTTTAAAACTGACCTACCCACATGATTGCCTTTTGAACAGATTGCCTGAGATTGAATACATTCACTTACTTGAATATCCTTTACGATGTTTATGTGATCGTTCCGATAATTTTGGATTACCTCTGTGTCCCATGCGTCTTTGTAGGTTATGTTTTTATTTATATATTTTCTGCGTCAATCACGCGGTCATGTACCTCTGTACATCAATCAATATATTGCTGAAATAGAAGCAAACATGTTATTAGTATTGGAAAGGTATGGATAGTAACAAAGGAACGATACCGATTTCTTAATTGACATCCATTTTTTCTCGACCACGTTTTTTCCTATTGGTTTGTCCGTTTGGTGTTGTGGCCTAGGTTACTGGTATCCGGTTCGAAGGACCATCATGGAAAAGACTTCGATAATGGTTTGATGTAGTTTATTGAAATGTAAAATTTGCACGTGGTGGTTCAGCGGAGCGTACGGAACACAAGTTGTCCGTACGCCGTCTGCTCGAACTCTGTCGACCGTCGCGTATTTCCGCTTGGGCCGACACTAATGCCAACTCGTCAATAATGCCAATCGACAATCAGTTAATAAGACTGTTTGCCACACGTCATTACAAAAGTCGGAACAGCCTCCGAGTTTTCAAAAAAATATTTCACTATACATACGTGATATCACATCTTTCATATGTAAAATTCTAACCGACTCTCAAAATAAACTGGCAATTTAATTAAACTATTGATGCAAAGCATTTAAGGTTGCTAACCAATTAAATTCAGGTATAATGGAAATAATTTTGCTTGATATTGCTGACAAAGTTGAACAAATTTCCGAAAACTCCACGTGAATTTGTTTGAGTTTTAAATTGGACGCGTTGTATTTTTTTCGTTGAAATGAAATGAATCATAATAAAAGTCGATTGTTTGCCGTACGAGATTTTCACAATGCGAACTTTATGGGTATACGTACTATAAGCGAGCTAGGCGTTTGACGGTGGAGAGCGTGCATAATTCATTTGGGGCCATGATCGAAATGACGATTGACGGTATTGGAAACTCGAGGGTATCGGAGCGCTTTTGTTCAGTTCTTTTCTGAACGGGGTGCGGTCGTGTGGGTGAGAAGGGGATGGGGCTGTCGAAGGGGTGGGAGTTAGGTTGTTGCCAGATGGCATTAGCATACAAACTGCCGCCGCCCCTGATGGAGGCCCGTCACAACTCCTCGCTTCACCTACATTTTTTCTCGCTTTTCACCTTTTGCCTCGTCTGCAGCCTGAGAGAGGGGTTTCAGACATAAAGAAACAGAGAAGCAAGTTTCAATATTGTGATGCGGACGAAACACCCCCCCCACCCTACAGTAAAACGAAAGAAAGAAATTCGATTTGGGGCTCAAGTGAACCTACCTCCCCTCCACCTCTCTGCTACTAATTTATGACACGTGCATATTATGTATACCGAATACGTAAGTTGAAGTTTTTGCAGGCATGTATAACTGCGCTCAGGTTATAAAACTGCATGTGTATGCCCCAAGGGCAATAGTTATCATATAAAGAAAAACAACGAAAGAAAAGACAACGAATTTCGTTCATACCATTTGAAACAAATTTTCTTTAACGTAGTGAGTTTTAATTTAGGAAATTTTTCAAATAATTCAAATTACAAAAATACATATACATATATATAATATAATACACATATAAAATATAATACAAATATAAAATATAATACACATATAAAATATAATACAAATATAAAATATAATACACATATAAAATATAATATAATACACAAATAAAAAATACACCCATATGTATATAATTTAAATATAATATACAATATAATATACAGTATATAATATAATATAATATACAATATATAATATACAGATAGGCTAAAAAAATCAAGTACGATATACATGTGGATTCATTATTAGATATACATATGTAAAGTTAACCTTTAAATTAATCGCTATATCTAAATTCTGCAAGAAAATGGAAAAAAGTAGGAAAATAAAAAAAAAATGAAAATATAACAAAATGTGAAAAAGGATTTAGCGTCCTCTTACATTTTTACTTGTTTTATATTTATTTTCTTCCCTTTTTACAAAAAGGCATTGTGACGCTCTGGAGTAATATCTGCAATTTCACCATGGAGAAATTGCAATAATGAAATAAACAAATTTTTATGGTGGAAACACAGTTTGCGCATGGAAAATAAAACGCTGCTAGGTCGAATCTGTACAGTTGTTTATTTTCGTAAAGTTTTGTGTTATCTTGTATTGACATAGATTTGATCAAATATTTGAAAAAAAAAAATAGGAAAATAATAAGAACGTATGAATAAACAATGATACGAAGACAAGCCCATCACAGCTGGAGTCTACCTAAACGCGTCGAGAAACACTTGTCAAACATTACAGAGTGGTACGTGGTACGTTTTTTTAGTTAATTTAGAACAATCAAAAAACTTTGGCATGCCTAGTCTGTACCGTCGCGATCCTTCTCAAAACCCACCCTTGGAGTGATGGCCAATTAAATTTCGTTTCAGTTTGCCATTTATTTTTTGTTAGTTTTGAGTTCGGTTTTCGTATTTCGAAATATTTACATTATTAAAATTTTAATATAAAATACGTAAGTTGTTGATATTATTCATTTATTTGTGGAATACGTACATATATCTAATATTTAATTTCGAACGAGAATTTGTAAGTTTGTAAATATTTTTGGTTGGGAATCGAAAACAAGTCAGTTTCTTTGACGACGATTCGATTGGTTGAATATTATTTTTTTTCGTTATGTTATGCTGCGTATGGACCAAACCAACGACGATTTTGGTCCAACGTTTTAACCAGCAGGATAAAACCAGTAGCGTACAAAATATCGAAATAAAAATTAAATTTAAAAATTGAAATTAAATATCAAAATTAAAAATATTATTATTATATTAAAATTAAATTCAAATATCAAAATAAAATTATAATCAATATATTAAAATTAAAAAAAATATTGAAAGTTAAAACAGAACATGCTTAATTTAAATAAATTTTCTTAGATTGACCTAAAAAATAAATAAATTAAATTTTAGATTGACCTAAAATTAGATCATCAACAATCACATACAGGTAGTCCTCGACTTTTGTTTGTCGAAGATGTTTTGACTTACGAAGATACGCACTAAGATCGAAAAAAAAATCAAAGAATTATTATTTTTACTTCCCCGTAATGCGCAGTTACTGAGAATATATCATGTGTTAGTATGGGTGACCGAGCGATGGTCCCAACCCGGTACGTAGTCGGTTTATCAAACGAAATTTTTTTAGGCTTCAATTGTTTCTCTCGTCGAAATAAATCAATTAATTAAATCATTTCAGAGGTAAATTTTATCGGATAATGTGTGATTATTAATTTTATCTCGAGGAAAGAAAAAAAACCCTTTGACACCGCGTTTTTTTATGAATTGTTTTTTTTTATCGATCGTCGACGGTAGAAATACAGTAACATCTCGTGACGACTTTAACAATATTTTTTTTTCGCTCGTAAGCAGATAAATTATAATATTTCTCTGGTTTTAAATGCGTATCGTCATAATTCAAAACATTGTTGTAATTCAAAACATCAACGATGATCTAATTTTAGCTCAATCTCGCTCTTTAGCTTGATTTTGATATTTAATTTCAATTTTCAAATTTAATTTTTATTTCGATATTTTGTACGCTACTGCTGGTTAAAAAGTTGGCCCAAAATCGTCGTTGGTTTAGTCCGTAAGCACCATTATGGACATCAAAACTTATAGTAATATTAATAAAGACCTTGCATTGAATTATGTATATTGTACATAATACTATTATATACATAATTGAAAAAATATATATAAATTATTTTACGTCCTTACAATGTTACTACACATAACAAGAATGCGAAAGCATGCTCGTTTATGTCTTACACTACATCGTATTGAGTATACTATTACGCTTTTATGCTGAAAAGATATATCGCGTTATAGGAGATTTGAATGTAAATTTACAGGTGTGTATGAGGTTAAATTATAAATGAGTCTCGGTGATTACAACAAAATGTATATACCCTTCAGGCATAAACACAGATTACCTAAACACAATCTGATTGAGGTCATCGACTTTAGAGAGTCTTTAATTAATGTTATGTATTAGATGTATCAAGATATAAGTGTAAAAATATGTTATTGTAATATTTATGCAAGTGAGCAATATTTTGTTTTAATATTGAATCATGACATCAGCGCCACAGGCATTCGAATATGACGTCTATAGCGGTCATCCGTGGGGAAAGGGTTAGTAATCAGAAATGTTTTCAATTATTTTTTATTAAAAAAACTAACGTTATTCAATCATATAGACAATAATTTGTGTTGGGATTCGACGAAACCGTTGGCGAATATATGTACATACATATGTAGTACGTACACGCATGCGCGACCAGTGTTGCCAACTGTCGCCTGTGCTCATTAAGCGCTTTGGCCAATATAACGGACGCGCCGGCCATGGACGAGTACGCATTATCACATCGTATCCCACACCCTATCCCCTTTACTCCTCCACCTCCACCACCACCATCACCATTCCTCCGTTGTCCGGCATATTGCGCTGCCTAGCCCGGAAATGGGAATGAAGACATTCATTCGGATTATTGAAGTTTCCCTCCCCTCCCCTCCCTTTGGGCCATTGAGAGCATTTGTTTCTTCCGGATAGTGCCACCTGTCGCCGAGGCCGTTGCTAACTGCCGCCGAACAAGAAAAAAATTAATACAAACATACACGTGTGATTTGTGCGACCGCCGTCAGATGTCGCCACCGTCGCCAAATTAGCAGCGTCAATTTTTTACGACCCATTTGTTGCATGTGTCGGGACACCCTTGCGACTATGTGGCAAAGGACGCTTAATTACCTCTGTCATGCGTGCTTGTCGTGGACGACAGTGAACTAAGTCCCAACGTCGAATAAAACGCTCAATCGCAACCAAATAAATAAATTATGAACGTGACTGAAGTACTGTTTTACTGAAACGCGTATTGTTTCTAGGCTGCGGCACATTTTTTTAATACACTCTTATTCTAAAATAATTAAGTAAATGAAAGTATGCAGTTGTTTTTATTCTTCGATACAATACCTCGAATATTTTAAGTTTCAAATAGTATATTTTTAATTCAAGAAAATAATTCAGAATTGATGAAAATATTTTATAGCTTGGATCAAATTAAAGGTACATATATATATAACATGAACAAAATGATGATTTTCTGAAAATAACGCTGAAAATAACGTTGCGCTCTTTATACTTGTAAAAAAAGACGAATCATTCTCCATCATGCGAGCTCTCACACATCAGCTCAAACAACCACCTATTTGAGCACTCAAAACATCGAATTGATGGGTCATCCACCGTACAGCCCTGATTTGGCACCCAATGACTTATTTTTATTCCCGCACATCAATAATAAATTACGTAGTCAACGATTTTCGACGCCCACAGAAGCGCTTGATGCGTTAAAGACGCTTGTTTTGGAGGTACTTCAATCGGATTGGAAAAAGTGCTTCCAACGGTTCCAACGCATGCAAAAGTGTATTAATCTTCATGTAGAATATTTCGAAAAACAATAAAACCAATTTCGATTATAAATATTTGTTTTTTCATTATTACGCCAGAAACTTAAAGAGCAACCCTCGTATGGGGGATATTTGAGCGACTTTTATCTCTCGTTTATCAGTCAAAACATATCACAATCGATTGATTTTGATTTTTAAATGCTTTTTATTATTACGAAATTATGTTCACAATACATCTTATATCTATTTTAATAGCTACTGATCTTACTGATCATTTTCTATTTTACAATTTTATTTTATTTGGTTAGTATTATATTATAATCGATTGAAATAAACTTAAATAGGTGAATATTGAGCTTTTTTTGATAGTAAATAAACCTAAACTATTATCAAAAAATAGATGTTTAAAAAAAAAAATCTATTTTTTAGAACTTTTTGTCGAGATTAGTTGGAAGCACAGGACATTGTTTAAAATTGATACGACAAAAGTCTCCATCGATGAAAATCCAAAATTCGCGTTTTTTGCTCCGACCTAATAAATATAATTTATCAATGGATGCCTTTAATATGATGTTAATTACATACTTCATTACATAATGTGAAAATTTCAGCACAAGCTAATCTTAAAAAAATATAATATATCACGGTTTTTATGCTTATATATCGAAATCCATGTTATTATAAATCTTTCTACAAAATTTGGTCTAAACTAGGCATAGAGATAGAATATATTGGCGGTGAATGGCGATGGGCTTTATGCTCACCCCTGCAATATATTATATAAAATTTCAATTAAAATATAAGCACGGTAAGGGCAGTGAAGGGGTCAACGTTCATGTGTTTAGGTTCTTTCTAGCACGTGCACTGGCTGGTGCATCCGCGCCTATTGTTTTAATTGATTCCCAACAGCTATTAGAGTCCGTCTGCACCCGAGCTGCATATTAAACCCATTGGAAAATATCAGATATCTCGAACCTCTCGTCGTCTTTCAACCCTCGGATGGTCTCCTCCCCACAATTTCAACCCCCTCCCATACAATCCGTGTGCACCGGTGAATCCGTCCACCTAGCCGATGGAACGTGAAGAGCTTTTAAAGTTTCTGCGATTGAATCGAGTACCGGCACAGGTACCTGCCTTTAATTTTCTATGAAATTCCACGATGAATACAAGCGAAGGTGTTAAATTGTTTAATGAAAAAATACCGGGGCTCAAGCGATTCGTTCGCTTTCTCACTTGATTTGAGAAAATTTTTGAAATTAATAAAAGTTTTGTTAATTTCGGTCATTTATGAGAATTCATATAAAATTTCATACATTTTTGCAACTAACTTAATTATACCACAAAACCAATTGATTACACTGAACAACAAAACAACACATTTTTTGCTTACTGGAAGGGAGAATAATCGATCTTTACTAATCGAATTCGAATATAATAATGATTTTTTTTTGTTCCTTCTCGTTTATGTGATATGAGCGAATACTTGCCTTACTGTGCTAAAAAAAATCTGCTAGCCACTGTGCTGGACTCCAAGTGTCTAGTTAAAAATGTGTGTTGTAAGTTAAAACAATGCAAAATCTGCGAGGCTAATTATTTTAATTAGCTATAAAATCATTTTATCGTGTATTAAATGTCGAAAATATAAAACGGCAAGAAATGAAAAAAAAATGACAGTTGAAGTAGAGCCATTATTCCAGGCGGATATCATTATAAAACTGACCACTGAGCGTGTGTGTGTACTTACATATGTAAGTCCCCCCCCTTTTCTCGCATCTGTGAGGCAGGTGTACAAGGGGCTCCCCGCGAAAATAATTATTTCTGTCTATATTGATTAATGCCTTTATTTCGTAATGACATCATTCGTATTATAGAGGTTTTGTCGAGGAATACATAAAATATGAAGATCAATATATTTGGAGAAATAAAATAAAATAAAGTCCTGGTCACTTGTAGAGCAATTTTTTGTGTTAAAAAAGTGAGCAATTTTTACAGATTTTTGGCTTTTGCAGACTTTAACTCAAAAGCTAGTATTGATGTACCAAAAGTGAGTATTGAAATTTAAAAAGTAAGTAGTCAGATGTTTTTTCTATTGATTGGGATGTTTAAATAAATTTAGGTTTTTTATCACAATATTTATTTTATATTTATATAGAAAGTCTATATCACTAAATAAATAAACATTCATAAATTTACTCGTTTTTTTTAAAATTTATTTTTGAAATCGGTTGAATGGTATAGGAACGCATACGTGACAGACAGACAAACATTGATTTTTGTGGTTCCCGGAAAGATGCACTAAATTGCACTGAATAGCAGCGCAGTTTGTGGAATTCTATTGCGTTAGTTCTCTTTGAGCATCTTTGGAAGTTTGGATGTCTCGAGAGTGCAACTATCTCGAGTGCACTTTTCCGGTTACCGATTTTTATATATTGTATATAAAGATTAGAGATAAAATCTTGTAATTACATAAAAATACATATCTTATCCTAAAACTTCGGGATTGATTTGTAAATTAAACCTTTTCAAAAGCATAAAATATTGGAAGCTAAAACTTATTTTCTGTTAAAGGGAAATTACATTTTAAGAAAACTGCATAGTGATTAATAAATAAAAAAAAGTATATATTTAACATAATAAAAAATATGGTTTATACGATGTCTATTTCAATGCATAAAGATGCATGATATTATCAAAGTTGAATTATTATTATCATTATTGAATATTTTTTTCAAATTTATATTTATACAATCCACAGTTTTCCTACTGTAAGAGCTTGAACGAGAGTGACTTTCGGACGAATCGAGAGCTTTTAAACCGCGCGATATTTGAGGGTCTTCGGTACGTTGTTCAGGACTGGGCTTTGTGTTTTACATATTCCATTTAGACGCCCATAACAAAGTAGTTTGACACGGAATTAAATTAAATTTCAAAACGTCGGTCGGTTTACCGAACATACCTCCGAACGAATCTAAATGCGTGACCACACTTTAGCATTAAATTTTGAATCGGAACAATTTCCATGCAATAATTTAATGAACACTATTCAAAATATGACCGATTCAAATGGTTTACAACCAATGTAACTAACTAAATAGTATTCGAGATGTACATACGTTTGAAATTGTATTTAATTAGATTAAAGTGTGTGGTCTCATTTTAAGCTTCATATTGAGTGCGATGAAAAAGGTGTGAGATCTCTTATAATGGCACTTACAGGAATTTTGATTGTATTCCTCGCTGTACCATGAGCAGGGCTGTCAAACCTTTTGTATTTGGCATACCACGAGTGACCTTTCTGCGTATCTGCAAACACAATGAAGGATCCTGTTCCACTCTAAGTTCAAAACCAATCCCACTATGCATATAAGGTATTGCAATGATGCAATCTAATTCTAATAGATATTGTATAAACAATAAAAGAAGTTCGTTAACGATCACGAGTTTGTATGTATAAACAAAGTTTTTAAATTCATTCCATTTATAGAAAATTACGGTATATTTTACTTAAAGAAAGGTATTACTTTACTGTCCTGGAATACTATGAATTACACAAGATATTTTCGATAGGGCTAAAATATGAACACATTTAGTTTATTTTGCAATAGTTTCCATTTGAATTATAATAGTAAAAGGATGCTCTTTGATAGTTTTATATTAAGACTAGCTGAACCCGACATGCGTTGCAATGCTACAATACGAATGCAATTCCCGTTCCCGTTCCCATTTGTCGGAAAAACGCAGGCAGCGAACACATTTGAAATTATTGCGATGCAATGATATTAATTCCAGTTTTTCCCGTTTTCGTTCCCGTTTTTGGGCGATTTTTTTTCACAGTAATCTTTCCAGACATGCATACAACAAATTTTGAAAGTTCCATCGTAATCGGTTTAGTGGTTTAGGAGCTTATACGAGACACACAGACAGACATTAAATTTTATATAGATATATAGATAAAACAAACAAAAGAAATTAATTGTATGCTTTTTTGATTAGCAGAGGTAGTACTTTATATACATAACATATTTTACTTAGGTACTTTAGAGCTTATTTCATTATAATATACAAAATAAAGTAAAAGCATAAATTCCGGTTGACATAAAAAAAATTGTCTCACAAATTTCGAGTTTTTCAGTATCTCGAAGTTCGGTGATAAATAATAAAAAAAATGCACATTTATCAAAACTTGTGAAAATCTATAGATGTCTATATGATTCTCTATAAAATAACTAAGAGATTTGTAATTGACCAGGAAGGCGCATTGGGATTTTTCTATTAGGCCTTCCTACAGTCGAAGTATGTATGTATATCTTCCAGTGGGAATCAACTACCGTTATAGTTGAAGTGTATTTTCAGTTGTGATATATTTTGACTAGTTGGAATATATTCTGTCTGACCCATTTAAGTAGATTCATATGGCGAATACATTCCTACTGGTCAAAATGTATTACAACTGAAAACACATCTTAGCTATAAGTTGGGATCAGGTTAGATGGAGAGGTGAGGTTTTCGTGAAAGATTAGTAAATTGAGTTAGAAAGTCACATTTTGTTTTGAACTCATTCTTAGAGTTATACAATAATTATTACCACAATTCGTAATAACTAGCAAATATTAACGCACTATTGAATTCTTAAGCATTCGTAAAATATCACAGGTGTCTTAACTGTTATATTACAAATGGCGCACATCGTTTAAAGTGTATTTGCGCTTGTAGAGTTAAATTTACTAGTTGAATTGTATTCTAGTATGAATGACGTAAAACACCAGTTTGAATATATTACAAATGAAAATAGACCTCTACTGTAACATCTGTATTTACACTATCAAGCACGAGTATCACTTTTTTCGTTAAAATCAATACTCATAATTCCAAAGTTTTCGGCAGCCAAATTCATTGCACTCTTCTTCGAGGTCGGATCGATCGGAGACGATCTTAACAGTTGCAAACAGTTTGTTTTCTGCTGTCTTGTCTGTTGTTAGTTGCTTGAAAGGATTTTTATGTCATGGATATCGTGTCGAATTCTGGGACTCTTTGAGGAACCGGTACACTGTTGACATTTTTTATTTTGAGAAGATTAGCGAGATTTTTGAATTTGTCTAGGCAACCGGAATTGGTAGCTATACTGAAAATAATTCAATTAAAAAGATATGCATACATAATAATAGTACATTGAGAAATTGAATTTTTAACTTATTTCTCCGGTGTATAAGTATTTTAATATCAGTAATTTTAAATTTTTATATAAATAATTTAATAAGTCAATGACTTCATCATCGAATCCAGTAAATATGTCACTCAACAAGTATTGATTGTCTTTGAAGAAATTGCTCGAGGCTGATAATACAACCATAGGGCGGAGATACTGCAAGTAAAACAATTTATATTATATTCAAAATTTTGGTTACGTTTATGAAAAAAAAAACAGTATTACGTAGATATACCTACATATGTATATACCAGGAAGGCTTGACAGGAAGACCCCAATGAGCCTTCTTAGACAATTAATTACAAACAATGCAGCATTTTTATTACATAAATCACTGTATTTCGAGAAGTAGAATAACACGAAATTAGCAATTAATTAATTAACCCATTGAGACATTTATGGATTTACATAGACTTGTACATATATTTTTATAAATTGTACATACATTAAATATAGAAGATTTCTGACGGAGGTTGGATGATTTTTTTTTCCAATTTTGAGGAACCGATTCAACAATGATAAGATAAAATTGGCAAACTCTGATAAGAAACGATCGACTTGGAGTCACAAGCTTCCAAGTGTAAGCAGCAGTATTAAAGATTAGCCCGGGATTGAACCCAATAATCTCTTGGTGCTAAATATAAACGCAACCACTGAGCCATACTGCTGGCTTTAAGTAAATATATATATTGTTTCAACTTACATATTTACAAATATCATGTAATAATTGCGTTTTCTTTGTCGGTTAAAGTGCATTTAGTTTGAGTTTTTTTAAGCGTTTATTTAATAACAATGTGCTACATACATGACATCTAATACATAATTTCGAAATATTCTTTGTATATACACTACCGTCCATATGTTCCTTCTACATACATACATCTAATACATATATAATTTCGAAAGATACTTTGTATATACATATGTATGTATGTATGTATGTATGTAACCTTCGTTCGTTGGGTCGTAGACGACACGTTCGATTTGTTTTTTTTTCGATTCATAGGCGTCAATTCGATTTTTTTCGATTCAAATGATTCGAAGTACCCGGGGGTGAAAGCGCTGAGGGTGAAACCTTCGCGCCGGGGGCGAAGGCTCCGGTAGCGCAGGTGCCAGATTCTGGTATACATATAATTTTGAAAGAGACAGTATATATAATATGTTTGTTTGTTCGCAACAGTCAATTTAATAACAAAAAAAAAAACAAATGAGTATTCAAAAAAAATTATTTAAAATAAAACTATTTAAATAAATTTAATAAAATGTTAACTATTAGATTAGTCATGTTTAAGCGGTTTATATTACAAATACCGAGCGAAGCCGGGTAAAACCACTAGTATAATATAAATTGTGTGATAAAACAATATACAGACAGCAAAATGAATATAAATCTATAAGTATATACATATGTATATATTGTATGTAACTAAATTGTTGGCACGTTGTATCATTGTCAAGAAATCGTATTTCAACACTTGTGCAATTGTCTGTGTACACATTTTTCAGATCGAAAATGCGAAATACACACCCATTAGAGATTTGATCGCGCAATTTAAGCCGTACCTATGCGTCTCGATATCAACAAATCTAATGGCCGAGAGCAGCGGGCGCATAAAGACGCGAAAACGCCAGATTGGTTTTGAGCCGCCGTTGAAAACTGGAACCGGCTCCTCTGAACACCATCTCATATGCTGAACGTTATTTCGAGCCGCATACATATGAATGGGACGTATGATTTCTCATGGGTGCAGCAAAGAAGCGACGCCCCGTTTCCGGGGGCCTCTGCCTTCATCGCCTTCGTGTACATTACAAGCCTCCACCGGATACAAAAAAAAAAAGAAAAAATACAATACAACCGCCGGGGTAGATATCACCCCATTACCGCGGCGTAGGACGAGTCGGGGGTGTGGTGGGTGGGGGCTCGGTCGGTTTTGAGTTTTTATCTATCATCGAGGCCGGAGATTTCCATTAGGCGTGAAAAAGTCGGCGGGAAACAGCGCGCGCAGTGCCCGCTGTTAAGCCTATATTATCTCGGCAGTAATAATAAATTAAGCCCAAATTGTACACATTAACTTTTATCTTTCGCGCGGCGCTCTCTGCAGCGCAGATACCATCTAGCGCGGCCGCCTAAACAAACGCCCCAAACCTAAATAGCTAATGAAGGCACAGATGAGCGAAACGTCACATACATTACGGTTTATGGGACTCCTCTCTCTTGGATGCTGCGCAGTCGTGGGGTTGTTGTGCGTGAGCGACGGTCGACGACGTATTCCGAGTTGATTTTCGCGAATCGGAAGCTTAAAGGCGAAGAAGTAGGGTGTAGGGTGTTGACGGATACAAGCCTCGGTACTGGTATAAATCAGAACAAAACAGGAATTTATTGAAATGAAACTTATTATATCACGGCTCGAACCGTACAGAGAACAAGTTGCACCCGGGATAAAATATTAAATTTGGCGCCAACCAGTCACGGATCTAAGACTTTTTGACGGAACCAGCACAAGAGGGGGGGCGGGGGGGGGGGGCAATCTATAAAAAACATACAACGGGGTTGCCAACTGAGAAGTAACTATTAGTGAAGTAAAAATATATATGATAGATAATGCGAGCCTATAATGCAAATTTCATAAGGTACTATAAATTTTATAAGGTAAGGTGCTGAACCCGGCATGCGTAGCAATACAACAATAGCGGGTCTAGGTTACTGCCAGAGAAATGTAATATTAATACAAGTGGCTTAAGGTGTTCTTTTGTTGTCAAGTGACATTCTGTCCACGGACATATCTAAATAATTTTAGCATCAGTCGTATTTGACGCTTAGTGCTCGACGTATGTTCGATAGAAACTTCTCTGTTTGTTTATATTACTTGCAAGATGGGCAAGCATCGGTAAAAATTGCACAATACATTCAAAAACACACAATAAACAACATGGGATACATTTTTATAAATAAATTGATTCGATTGTATTCCGTGCGATGTAGCGTATTTATAGAGGCGTACCGCGTAAAATTGACAACAATTATTTATTCGAAAGGGCCCCTCTATTCTTATTACATCTCTCTGGTCACTGCATCGAAACTTGATCGAAAGTCGAAATATCGAAAAGCAAAGATCGAAAATCGAAAGATATTTTTTAATCAATTACATTCAATTACAATATAACCAAAATTAAACGATATAATCGACTTAAAAACTTTGACTTAGACCACTTTCATAATTATGGGCACATATAGTGTACCCGCTCTTTATATGCACGCATGGTAAACGGACTATTTCATACATCGTCATAAAAATCGTGAAAAAATTTCGATCTTTCGGCTTTCAATCAAGTCACTTTTAATGCAGTGACGGCCACCGCACAATAACGCATCCAGAATCCAGAACCCGTTCCTGTTCCTATTTCTCGATGTGTTTCGGTAAGTGAATGTTTCAGTTTCAAATTAAAAATGAATAATGAAATTTAATTACTGTAATAATAATTTCTCGGAAAAACGCAGGCGGCGAACACATTTGAAATTATTCAATTGTTTGTTTATTTTACCCTAAAAACGCAAGTGGTGATGCGAACGCATTTGAAATTATTGCGTTGCAATGCCACTCATTCCTGTTTTCCCGTCCCCGTTCCCGTTTTTGGGCAATTTTTTTTACAGAAACCATCGCGGGCATGCACACAATAACATTTGAATTCGATATCCTACATTCTTCCGATCGTTTTGAAACTCAACAATATATGTACATACATATATTCAAATCAAATCCGCCAGTATGATGGTGAAAAATAATCGTAATAGACAAGATTAAAAACTGCTACAATTTTGACCATCTTGTTAAATCTCAAATCTCATATTTGTTGGTGTATTCACTTTCACTTTACCATTAGAAAAATCTAATCTACCGAGAAGCGTATTGTTTGAAAAAATAGTTATGTATTTATTTAGCACTCATAAATTAAAAATAATCAATAAGTATAAATATTGGTTAGATCAGATTTTAATTTTTGGTAAATGCTTATTCAATCATTACAAAATATATTTGACAAAAAAGAGAGGACAAAAGAATTTTGTTAATTTTGTATAGTGCATGCATATGCACTATACTGGGAGGGCTGCAACCCATATGAACGACAAAAATAGCATTAATATGTATAGGTACTATACTGAGAGCCACTGATTATTACACAATTCCAGTAAAGATGAATTGCTTGATGTAAATTATATTGCTATTCCAACTAAAACGAGATTATTCAGTGTCTGTTGATTTTTTTTTTTACTACTCACATATTCAATCTTCCTGAACCCGTAATATGACGACATAAAATTTTACAGAATGTTAAACAAAATTTTTGATTTAATTGGTATATACTTTTTCTAATTGTTTTATGAAATTTTCAAAAAAAATTTTGCTTGGATTTTATTTTAAAAATATTACTGATATAAGTACCTACATATGTAGATACATATGTATGTATGTATGATATGTAACACTAATTCTCTCACGTTGAATATAATTTTAATTAAAATTTGTTTCAAAATCAATAACTAATTTTACAATATGAATGAAAATTATAGCGCACAGCCTGATCAAAACCGAAACCAAAATTATGAAATGTTGCAGTAAAACATACTAATAAACGTGAAATTAAAATCGTTACGATGCCACTACTATTGCAATCAACGTATTACAATGGTTCGTTGATAATAAGGATGTTGGAACCGCGTTCATCGATCTAACCACACGATAACAATAGATAGACACGTACCCCGAAATAACCCAGCAACCAATTGCAACATAATCCTTGACGAGCATCAAAATTAAATTTAAAGTTCGAACCCAAAACCGCTGAGAGCAGTTTAATTATCGACTTGATTTGACGGTGTAGTCATGGCGCTTATTAAATTTTACGCCGTGTCGTTATCGGGCTACAATATAATGACACTAACAGCCGAAATGACAACGATGATAATGACAATAATAATATATAATAACAATAATAACGCTAGAGGCAACCGCTAATAATAATAAGCATTTATCTGTTTAAACGGCGAGTCGTTAAAGTGTGATCCCAATGTAACGCCTTTCAATTCCTCATAACTCGCTCTCCGCACGGCGGGGCTTAAGTCGTGGGGTGAGCGGGTGGGTGGGTGGGTGGGTGGGTGGTCGGGATTCATCCTCTGTATCCCCAGCCACCCCCTCGTCGAGCAAGAAGCGGCACATTTTCATTATTTATGACATCAGAGGTCTTCTCTATTGCCAAACCGAGTTAAAGTTAGTGCTAATAATTGTTCTCGGCTTGGCGGTCGGTTGGCTTACGACTCCCCGCCTGTCTCTATCTTTCATTACCTTATCTGGAAGTTGGTTGGAAGGTATCGGGTTCGATTCCCGATTCCTCCGCAGACTCAATGGAGATTTTCTTATCGGAACGACGTTGGGCGCAGATTACCAGCCAGCGGGACTTTGGGATCATCCCGAACGAACAATGCTCGTATATAATAATACGTGGGTTGTAAAAACTCTATGCTACGATTATGATTGGTGATTCTGCCGAGGAGATGATAATTTAAGTAAATTTAACAAATTTTAGGTATAACAAAATCTATGTATAACTATTGTCTTGAACAAATTGTTCAACGTTTGGTTTGAAAGACACATAACGTATGCATGTAAATACATACAAATGTATCGGTTTTGGGTGTAAGTAAATATGATATGTATATGTATGTGTTATATTATGATTAGATTTTTTTGTTGAATTTTACTATTTTGAATCTTTACGTGCTTACAATTTTAAACTATTAATAACAAAAAGGTAGATATGTCCTTTCAAATAAGACTAGTCAAGTTTTATGGTTAAGAACTCGAACTTATAAGTATGAATTGAATATAATTATTTTTAGCATTCCTTCTGGACTGTTATTATTTGTCGTAACAATTCAGTTTAAGAGAAGCTTTTGAATAATGACTAATTTCGAATAGTTTTTCAGAATCATATAAGAATCGTATATTATTTTTATTTTTATTACATACTATGTATGTATGTACATCGATAAATCATATGTGCCATGATAGGAATAACGCCAATGTGATACATACGGTTAAATTATTTTTGTACATATGTAAATACAAACAATTTTTCAAACATAACATTATTTTTTATTTTATTTATTGAAAAATCAACAGACAACAAGATGTAGACATGCATAATAACAAAGAGTAAATATATAATATATATATATATAACATCCGAGTCCAATTACAGATTTTTACAAAGATAATTAAATGAAAAAGATAAATACAAGATAAACAAATGAAAAAGAAAAGAATAAAAGCTATAACATGACAAAATAGCACATTGCATAACTACACTAAAGTATAAAAATATTGGAAAAAGGTTATAAAATAGAATAGAAGAAGAAATGGATCAATCGGTCAAGATTCTCTTGATGTTAGTCCTGAATTGATGTAGGGAAATACCAAACAGATCAACCTCATTCAGCTCCCCGTTAAACATACGATAAAGACACTGCAGATAAGAATATTTTTGGGAATTAGTATTGAAAGGATTAAGTGAAAAGAGTGCAACGTATCTAGAATACCTAACTGGGATTCTGAAATCAACCTTATTCAGCATATCAGAACAATCAAGGAAACCATTTATGAGCTTAAAGAAGAATGTAGCATCAGTAAGTCGTCGCCTGACAGAAAGATTGTTAAAAGATAGGATTTTTAAAATATCGGGAACAGTAGAATGGGTATAGGTAGGAAAAAGGTAGCGTAAGGATTTAATAATTTTTTTTGTACTTTCTCAATACAATTAATATGGGATAAATAAAAAGGTGACCAGATAATTGAGGCAAATTCAAGGTGAGACCTGACAAAGGAAACATAAAGTAATTTAAGTACATAAGGATCATTAAAGGGTTTTGTTGAGCGGAGTAGGAATCCAAGAGATTTAAATGTTGGTAATGAAGGAAATATGTTCAAAGAAATCGAGTTTATTATTCAGTATTATACCAAGATCCTTAATAGAAGATGATGTGTTTAGAATTGAATGATTTAATTGATAGTGATTGGTGATAATTGACTTATTTCTACTGAAATTTAAAATAGAGCATTTTTCTAGATTAATAAAAAGGTCATTGTTCAAACAATATATAGAAAATCTATCCAGATCTTCTTGTAGCTTATGGCAATCGTCTATAGTGTATATAGGTTTATAAATTTTTGTATCATCAGCATACAGAAGTATAAATGAATGTTTGAAAATGTATGAAATATCGTAAAATAAAAAAATATTATACTTGAATACAACAAAGAACATATGTACATACCTATTTTATGTATGTTACAACAATTTTTTTTTGAAAAACAGAAAATTTGCGAGAAATACATCATGTAGGTAGCGTATTATTATAAGATTCAACAAATTCGAAATGCTAATAACTCAAATTTGCAAGAAACTTAGGGGGAAGATACCGATTTATTGAATTCATCACGAAAATTTGTTTATTTATTTAATAGCAAATTGCTAATTAAAACATACAACCAATAAAAAATTAAACTTAATAACTTTAATATAATATATCATACATATGAATTTTAACTATTATAATTAAGCTAGAAAAATTAGATAATTCTAGCAAAAGATGGTCGATTTCTGTTTTTATAAACAAAAGCGTATTTGGTCGGGACTGAACCCACAACCTCTCTGGTATGCAATAGCTGTAACAATGCACTACGTTGAGACTATGTAGAAGGATGTTAATTTTATAAGAGTAAAAGTTAATGCTTTATATGGAAACAACTCAGGCATATACATACATATTATTTTAATATTTTAGTTTTTGTACTTTTGTACAAATTTTTAAGCTTACTCTATATTTAAAGATCTACAGACATGGAATATCGATAATACAATTTTTTTCATATAAAATGAGGACCACTCCAGGCCTACATATTATAATACATATAAAATGTTTATGTTCAATTCGTGTTTATTAAATCACTAGTTGTTTTACCCGGCTTCGCTCGGTATTAGTAATATAAACAGCTTAAACTGGCAAAACTATCTAATAGTAAACGTTCATTTGTTTTTTTATTAAATTTATTTGAATCGAAAAAATATAATACTCAACGATATCGATACCGTAGTCATAGAAACGTTGATTTGTTTACACATACACAGATACATAGTTACAAAGTCTCTTTCGAAATTATATATCAGACTAGCTGAAACCGGCATGCGTTGCAATGCCACAATAACGCATGCAATTCCCGTTCCCGTTCTCGTTCCCGTTCCCATCTGTCGGAAAAATGCAGGCAGCGAACACGTTGCTCGCGACGCGAAAACATTTGAAATTATAGCGTTGCAATGACACTCATTCCCATTTTCCCCGTTTCCGTTCCCGTTTTTGGGAGAGTTTTTTCTCACAGTAATCTTCCCGGACATGCATAAAACAAATTCTGAAAGTTCAGTGGTTTAGGAGCCTATTCGAGATACACAGACAGACATTCCTTTTTATATATAAAATTGATAATTATTCGAACTTATTACAATAAAATTAATGAAATTTTATCTAATTTACGTTTTATATCAATTTAAGCAACAATTACGGAATTTTCCATTGCATCCGAGGTAACGCACTTGAATGAATGAGAGTTTCGCTTAGTTACGACTTTGTCAAGGAAACTATCGATACTTATTATCCAGAAGATTTAGTCTCAGTGTCGTTCAGGTTGTAGACAAATACCATCCGAAGGCAGACTCGACGTCTGCGCAGGGTCATCTCCTGCCGGGTTCGCAGGGATAGTGTCGGCACAGCGGGCGCGCTTCACAGTTTATGCACTAAACTTGGTTGTTACGCCTATTAAGTAAATAGTAAAATATTGTTTATTGTGTAAACGTCGTGCGGTCCGCAAAGCTGGATGAGGAGGGAAGAGCAAACAGACGAGCTTCTGAGCAGTGGGCGGCCCAGAGGGTGGTGGAGGGTAGGCGGAGGGCGGTTGGCGGCCACGCTGGAATTAACACCATATATTACTTGTAATTCCCCTTCGGTTCAAGTTATTACGACCATCTACCACCATACCCATCCCTTCCAACTTCCCTTCATCCTCTGACTCACTCCCCCCGTTCGGTAGTCAGGCTCGTCTGTCTCCGCTTGCCTCACGAGTTAAATGTGCCACTGTCTATGTATGTCTTGTGAAATTTACATCGGAGATATGTCGCCGATGAAATGTTAATATGGGTTTGAACTTGGACAACCTTAATATGGCACAGTCTCGACAAAAAGTGTTGTATGCTCATACAATTTTACGCGATTGAGATTTTTTTTTCAACTATTTTCTACATCGAATGGCAATTCGTCATTCAAGAGTCCTATTTAAATGACGTATTGCCATTCGAATGTTACAAGCTTTTTATCAGACACATTCAGTTCAGTGAAATCCCTGCCTGTCAATATATTGTGATCTGATTTCGAACCACTTCCACTATTCAGATCGTTTGGGTATCCTACCGACGGGTCAATCTCACGGGACCGAAAGTGAAAATGTCGAAAAAGCAAATATCGGAAGGCAAAGATCGATTATCGAAAAATCTTAAGTCGAAAGATAAAAAAAGGATGCATGGTAAACGGTACTATGTATATATAATATATATCAGTGGCATGCGGTGAAATTATCTCTTTTTTGTCATACAGCCTTGTTTAATGTGCGCGCGCAGGATACGGGAGGAAAAGCCTGTTCCTCTTGTTCCTGTTGTATCCTGCTCGCGGAAATTAAGTGAGGATGTACGACGGGGGGGAGTGAGAGTTTTACTGCACGCCACTGATATATATATACTAACCATTTTTCATACGTATGCATGGTAAACGAACATTTTCGACTTTTTCACGGCCACCCCTTACCGACGTAGATTAGCTAATATTGAAATACATAAGTTAATTTCTCCGAGATGACGCTAGAGGAATTAAATCATCAACGAACTCATTAAAATTCTATCAAAATTTTGCATCAGATTGAAACGATGACAGCTAACTACCCAAAAACATCTTTCTTCCACCCCTTCACAACTCGCAGGCTAAACAGTTATACCAGCTACTTTTTTCACTCTCACCTCATATAAACTGAATATTACAAGCTTTTATACTTTCTCACATATGTTTTAAATTCACGAATAGATTAAATAAAGTTTTATATTGGTGAAATTCATAGCCTAACTATTGAAGTATTTTGGCCATCAGCTGTCACTTGGCGCAGATGGTGTTAGAGAGATGTGTTTTGGAGCATCCACACTCCACATTGGAAAACCAATAGAATTGGCGATCCTCAGCAATGAGGATATCGACAAGAATATATTTAGGATCAAGACTCTTTGCTGCAAGGCAAGCCCACGGTGACATTAGCAGAGGGAAAAGTATTAAATGTACAGCGCATTGAAGAAGTAGACTGCTCTAAACGAAGTAACAAAACACAAAATTTTGGAACTTAAAAAAGCATAAAAGAAAATAATAATTTTATTCAATAAAATGCTTAAATGAAAAAAACTGAAATTAGGAAACAATACTGGCCATCTTTAAGAGCCAGACAGACTGAACCACAGATGAACTGGATGGCTGCTTTAAACGCAATTCTCGACTTCACGAATGATAGATTGCACATCTGATGACGAGTAACCTTTCAATATGTGCAGATGCAATTATTAAAATGGTAATTATTAAAATTGAGTTGGATCTTTCTGGCTAGTTTAATAAGTCAAAATTCAGAACTAATGTATCAGAAGCACAGAACGTATACAGGGTAGGTATGTCGGGCCTTCGGGTAGATTTCACTTAGTGTAAGTGCGAGCAGTGCGCACGCATAAGGTACACGTGTTGTTAATCTGTGGTTCAGTCTCTGGCGCTCGTCAATCGTTTGCACCGCATCGCATACATACATACTTTACGTTTTGCATTTTTGTACAGTTATCTTATTTAACAAATTACATTTTTGTACTATTATCTATTTTTTATTATATATATTTTTATTCATCTATTATAGTGGCTTTTCTTTAAGGCTGGAGATTCCTCTTCAATGACCGTCCTAATATTAAGACATATTGATAATACATACATATATTGAAATACTTAATAGTGTACATAAAAAAGTATGGATATTATATAAATTGTGTACATAAGATATACATACATATGTACATACTCTGGAATATGAGAGGTAATAATCTAAAAAAATATCAGAAGAATTAAATTTTATCTCATCTTTTCTAACTGCCAAATCAGTAGCGAATCTATCATATAATCCCAATCTAATCTTGCTGAATTATTATAGTTGAATTAAACTTTATCGAAAATGTCTTCAATAACCTTTAATGGGACCCGGCTTAATATAAATCACAAATATGACTATTTAAACACGGGCTCGTTCAACTTCAAATGAGGTGTTTAAAAAATAATACAAATTTGCAACAAATCATCCAAGTTTATACAGTTTGGTAAAAACATTAAATTTCTTCGGACAACTTTGTGTTTCGTGCACGTTCGCTCATCATTAACCTCCATCCTCTTTACTCCAGTTAAAATGGGGAAGGGGACCGCCTAGCCATCGGGTCACCGGGGTCCTTTTTGGACCCAGAGCTTGATGTGCCCAACCGCGACTAGAGAGAGGACAGAGGGAGGGATCGGGAGGACGAAGGGTAGGCAAAGGGCCAGCACCGGGCACACAGCGGCCCGCGTACTTTTTAATGAAGATTTAGCACTCCGGCCCTCAGATGTGCGCTCCCCGTCACGTACCTACCCCAGCAGTTTGATTGTGATTTTTATGGGTGGAGGGAATTAGGAAAATATATCTGGAGGGATTCCGCACATATAAATAATGGACCATAAAAAAGAAAATTATAACCCACCTTTTCGGCTTCATATTATACATATATTTCGAAAAGAGGGGGGGAGGAGGCAGAGAGAGGAGAGCGTACGGAGTGACGTGGGCGACTTGGCCGCGGCGATACGCAAAAATCTAATAATCTTTTTTTTTTACCGGCTTTATGGTAAAGGGGGTACACACCCTCCCTATCCCCCTCCCCTCCCCCTTCCTCTCGGTTTGGCCGTAATTTATTTCTTTGTTTTATGCGCGTTCGAGTCGCGAATGGGTTTGTTTGCGGGGGTCGAAGCGCGCCCGCCCCCGATCGTAAATTACGCGAAAAACAACAAAATACGGTTGTTTAAGACAAACGTTACATGATGGACGATGAGCAATACGAAATTTAAATCCATTTGTTTCCGGTTTCGACCGCGCGTTTATAATAAAGAGCCGCGTCCAAACAATGACCGCCGCGCCGATACGGTAAATCCGCTTTAAAAATTAAAACACAGAAAAATTTATTGACTGCGTCTAATATTGAAATATTTACATGCGGCCGATTGTTTTTTCATGTCGGTACAAATTTGGGTAGAAACAAAAAAAAAATAATTCGTCAATGTCATACAGCTCGAAAGAACTGTCTTATTTTTGTTTTATGTATGTACGTTTTGATCATATTATATCTACATATCATTTTGTGTCTTACTGTTTACTGCTACAACGATATTTCACCAAGTAGTACATATGTATGTACATACATATACATAGGTGTAACTATTGCATCGACTGTATTTAATTCCAGAAGTGTTTACAAAAGGCAAACTTTAAGTTACGATTCCTATTGACCGAAAAGCTTTGTTTCGAAACTCTAGGATATGCAAACCTAAAAATACGTGACTTATTATTCAGAATGTCGTAGCTGACTTATAAAAGTCATGTATCTCCCTGCTGCAAATAGTCAATAATGTCAAACAAATTATGGAGTTTTTTCCACATGGGTGTGCAAATTTTTAATTTCTGCCTGAATTCGTCAGAAGTTCTAAGAATATTGTTGCATTCTTGTGGGATGTAAGATAACACCTCTGTTGAAGTTAAAGTTATGTCAAATATACATGCTTAGTAGCTTTTATCTAAAATTTACAGCCGTTCACCATCCACTGTTGGACGAAAGCCTCTCCAACACGCTTCCATTCGTTTCTGTTTTACGCAACCTCACCCATTTTATCCCACACATTTTTCTAATTTCATTTACCAATCTTCCCTGCGGTCTTTCTTTTACCCTTTTGCATTATCTTGGGTGCCATTCTAGCACTTCTTTTATCTACCTTTCGTTCATTATTATTTGTCGTATTACACGTTGTCTGCCACCATTGCCACCATTGTCCAACATCCTCGTTATACTTCTCACTTATGTATTACGCTTCAGCATACAGCGCTCCATACTTCTTTGAGTGCATTGGACTTAAAAACTCTAGGAGTTAAATGTCCAAGTTTCATATCCATACGTCATCGCTGGCAGAATGCATTGAGCAAATATTTTTTCTTCAGGCAGAGTGGCATTTTTGATTTAAAAACAACATTCATTCACCCAAATGCACTCCATCCTAATTTCATACGTCTCTTTATTTTTAATTCATTACTACTGGACATGTTAATTATTTGTTCTACATATTTTTATTTTTTCTAGCACCAATTATATTTATTTATTTATTTACAAATATACCAGGAAGGCTTAACAGGTAAACCCCAAATGCGCCTTCCTGGTCCACATAATTATTACATAGATACATGTAAATCTAAACAATATCTGACATCTATGGTCAGATATTACAAACATCGTATTAATACGATAAATAACAATGAATAACTTTCATGTAACAATACGAATTTTTATATTCGATAAATAACCACAGAGACATATATGGTGAGCAATATGGCGAAACCTAAGATATAACAATAACTAAAAGTTCGCAACAGAAAATTGGGAAGGAAACGCCAATTTTTACAGGAATCGTTTCAATGAAAATCAGAAAAATTGGCAAACTCTGATAAGAAACGATCGACCTTGACAAACCAAGGTCTGGCCAACAGCGAGACATGTAACATCAACTCGTAACATCAAGTACGAAATAATTCAACATTCACCACTAGACCACGCTGCTGGTTATATATAACCAGCCATAAATACTGGCTGTAGGTGCAAGGCATTCCTTATGTTATATTTTATATTTGATATTTTTACGTATCTGCTATTATAATTGCTATTGTTTTTTTATGATTATGTATAAATGTATTTTTGTCTGTGTATATACATATGTATGTTTATATTCCCTTCTTTGTTGTTTTTTTATAATTTGTAATTATTATTATTATTATTAGTTGTTTGTGTATATATGTATGTTTTGCTTTTGTTATGTCTAATTTCTTTATTTATTATTTTGTTTCTTTTCTTTTCTGTTATATTTTTACCATTATGGCACATTAGGAATTCCTGTAATGCTACAATGGTACAAACTTTAAATAAATAAATATCTATGAATATATATAAACATCCCCGTGAGGCCCGAATGTAAGATAGAAAATCAAAATTCCACTAATATATCACATTACATTATAAAACATATACATTATTAAAATCCACCGGTGTTTTTAAATACTGTGAAACGCAAAACATTATATTTAATGTTTTGAGAGATATTTCTCAAAATGAAGAAAAGTGCACTTATGCCACTTTCAATTGTAACAGCTCATATTTAGTATTTTCTCATGTTAACTTGTCAGCGGCTATTGATAATTTCGAGAATTATTTTCAATAATTTGTAGTACATTTTTCAAATTTGTGTAAATTGAAAAATGTGTTCACAACGTATCGTAAGTCACGAGTTGAACGTTGAACATGAGGCTTATCAGACTATGCAGGTATATATATACATACTTATGCGATCGTAATGTTTCCGTGAAACTTTCGTAATGTGAGATGACAAAATAAAGTAAAATTCGCCTAGTAGTACTGTGACACGTCTGTTATTGATTTATGCGGAATTATGAGCGGAGCGGACGGATTTATGGACGATTTTGACAGTTGGCGGGAAAAATTTCGCGCCAAAAGTTAGTTTTGACGTTTGACGTTCGGTTTCGGTCGTTCGTCGGAAACATCTCAAAAAGCAGGGGTGATTCAAAGAGGGGGTTCGGATGCTGAAGGGGTGGATGAAGAGAGGGTGGTTGGGGTGGTCGGTGTTGGATTTTTGCGGCACAGTTGCGTGGATGGATGCATAACTCATCATGCCAATTCCACGGCAGCCATTTACTTTATTTATGGTTGGCAATTTATCACGAATCGATTTGATTGGTTTATGGCGTGGAATTTTAGTGTTGCCATATCTGGCGGCGGCCGAGGGCGGGAAATGAACAGTCAGACGTCACTCATCTTTTCACTACTTTTCTAAACATTTTTCCGTATAGCATTTGCAAATCCAAATTTTACTCAATTTTAAAAGTCTTAGACATCCCTGAATTAGCGGTATACTCCGATTATGAAGTCCTTCATTGATTTTTGAAAAAAAACTGACATAAAAACACTGAAAATAAATAAATAGCCTATTATCGTTTTTACGTCTGTACGAACAATCAGTGTGATGTCAGATGATGCCCACTGTCGGTTTAACTTCTGTGCGAACTCTCAGTTAGACATAATAAACGTTTCATATGTATTGATACATACATTAATATGTCATAATATTATAATAAAAAATATGTCATTAATATTTTTTGAAATTTTTCTCAATAACAATCAACATGATGTTCAAAATTAAAAGCTATTCATATCTATAATTTTACTGTCATATTAAAATTAAATTTTAAGTGGTGTTTGGTTTTTGATTTTTAATTGCTTTTTCATCATCATCATCTACAGCCATTCACCATCCACTGCAAGATGAAGGCCTCTCCAACACGCTTCCACTAGTCTCTGTTTTGGGCAACTCTCATTCTCATCAAATCTCTGTTTTGTCTCTATTTGGGCAACATCAAATCACAGCCTATACATTTTCCTAATTTCGTCTACCCGTCTTCCCTACGGTCTTCCTTTGACCCTTTTGCATTCTCTCGGGTACCATTCTAGCACTTCTTTTGTCCACCTTTCGTCCATTCTTTTAGCCACGTGGCCCGACTATTGTCATTGAAATCTCTTGACTCTATCCACTATATCCACAACCGTTGTCATATTTCTCACTCAATTTATTGATTTTCTCACGAACATAATTCTTTGTATGTACATACATACATACAATATGTACATATATAAAGTGGTGTCACCATAATGGTTTGCATGGGTTTCCAGAAGCCTGTTGTTAAAAATCAAAAGTTTCCGGAAACCCGTTATTTAATCTAAAAATTCATATAATTCTTGTCAAAACATATATAAAATCTTGAAAATTTAATGAACTCTCATGTAATAGTGCCTTGGGCGAAAAAAAAATGTATGCACATATATACATATATATATTTTCAAAATAATTGTAAACCCGTTGTTCCAAAATTGGGGTGACACCACTGCATATATACGTATATGTAGAAAAAGTAAAAAAATATTAAGTTGGGAAATAGTCACCTGCAGTGACTTAGTTTCGGAAACCTGTTGCGATGACTCGGAGATGCACTAAATCATGTTCTTAAACAATATTGGAGTTTATTCAACATGCATTAATGAAACTAACCCACACAAATTATACTTCGACATATGTAATGTAAAATATATTTTTATATACAGTAATTATCTGGCTCATATTATTTAATTAAAGACTGTAGCTAAAGTAATATGTACATATATTAATGTACATATGTATACAAGTTGAATCGCAAATCGCGACCCGTTCGATGAATCCACACTGAGCGGTTGCATCAGCAAGTTCGTTTGGATACTTTGAAATCGAAAATCACTGTGGCAATGTTGACGATCCCTGGCAACACTAAAGCTTGACGTTTTTATGTTGGCAAGTTGTTTGATGGCTCTCTCGTCCGTTACACACAGCCGTAATCAACACGCGGCCAACCGGTACATATACACACGTATACGAAAGTTACGCACACGACCGACGTCTAGCGTCCATATTTATGATTTATGTCGAAAAACTAATACGAAATGACTGGTGGATGAAAATTTATGGCTTTTTGTGTAAGCAAGTTTGGTATTATCTATCAGGCGCCGGCCAGGGGGCGCAGGGGCGGCGTCTTGAAGGATGCCCGATGGGCGACGGACATAGGTGGTTTTGCTGGGGTAGCCAAGCCCCTGGACGTATTATCGCGCCTGTTTCTGGCAATATTTCATACATCTTTGTTTCGACATGCTGCCCTGATAGATAAAGAATAACCCGGCCGACCTAAAACCTAGACGCAATTGTTTTTTTTTTTCGCCTCGGACATGATCGATGTTTATGCTCCTCTGACCAGAGCGCGCTTGATAAACTGGCGCATTTATTACGCATTGTTTACCCACTTTTGTTGATGGTCGTGTGGTGAAATTTGTTCTAATGGCATCTCTAACACTTACTTGGGTATAATTGAGTGCGAAAATAGCATAAAAGTTAAAAATAATTTTCAATACTAAATGTCATCAAAATCAATCGTACCAGGATCAGATAATTGAAACAAACACATTAAAAATAAAACGTACATAAATACATGATTGATTGGTTTTGTAATATTTTTTGAAGATTTGAAAATGTTAAAAAATTGAAACCACACATAAATAATATAGGTGTATTACATAATTGTAACGAGCATTGATAGAGTCACCTATACTGTACATACGCTATGCATATAATATACGTACTTGAAATAATATCATACTAAATGTAATATGTAGGCATAATGGGAAATCAGAGTGTGCGAACATCCGAATATATTGTCGTCGTGTACATGTACAGGGTTGTGTGTGCGTGTTTTTGATTTATTTTCGATATTATTGCGCGAATTCAGCGCTTTCTGGGGGCGAATTTAAATTATGCTTATGCTAAGATAACGAGCGCCGCAAAACTCGCCAAATTTAAGCCGTTGCGAACGAATTTTACGATTTTAATTAAAAATATATATCATTTAAATGAAAATTATCTCGGAAACAATAGCCGCATGAGTCATAATTAGCGAAACACGCGCGTTACGAGCGAACGCACGCTTCCGGTGGAACATAGCGCACGTTTTATTACGCACATCCGGTTTGAAAGTGTTGCCCGAGCTTTGGCGAGCGAATCACACATGACTTTTTAAATCTCATTTAAAATACCGAAGGATTCGTTTAAAACAATCTTCTTGTAGCCGCGGAGTAAAAGTCTTCTATGTGTGAGCAGTGAGCTTTCAGCTAGAAAATTCGTGGTTAAATTTCTAATGACATTTTCCTATAACTTTGAACGATTGAAAATATGAATGCTTCAATGAAATATAAAATTCGATCGTTGGATTCAAATTATAAATAGACAACAAATGAAATAACTAAGATTCAAATATTTATTACTCGCTTAGATATACGTTTAATATTATTGTTTATTAGTAGTTTAGTTGTATGTAGAGTGATATTTTCTGATTGATTTTAAATATATTAAAATTAGATAAATACCTCTTCTGTTATTTATTAGCTCTAAAATTTTGCTGTACTAAGGTGTTTTATATTTTATGATACATTCTTAAAAATTCGACTGTAGTTTAGTGTCGAGTTTATTTATATAAGAATAGTTATAAAACTGGCATAGGCAATGAAGCCTATGAAAGGATTTGCAAATACAAGCTATAATACAAAAAGAAAAACTCGAAATGAAAAATAATCAAAAAGAGGAAAATAAAAAATAAAAAATAAGAAATAAAAATACAAATGAATATACTGAAAAAGGAAGAACTATAATAATCCGTTGTATGTATTTGATATTTTGATACTAAAGCTAACAGAAATCTTTCATCTTGCAAGTGCTTAGAATTATGATACAACTCCCAAACTACCTACCATTTTTTATGTGCACTTCAAGACAAAATTTTGATCAAATGTGAAGATGAGGAAGATTTAAAACAATATATATTATTTAATTTCTGCTTTCTTCACTGGAAGAAATTATTTGAGCAATATCCTCAAAGAATGCTGGAGAAGTAACTATCGAATTAATTACGTATTTTAAGAAAGCAAAATCTTCCTTTTAATTTAAACGCCACATACATATGTATAGAGTTGACAAACTTTTAAATGTTAATAAATACAATGATTCTTGAAATTGTAAGTATTATATGAAGTTACTTCTGATATTTATTAGCTAATGAAACTTGAAAATATCCTTTTGAGAATCGCTTCAGGTTCCGATATCAGCCAGTAGATTTGTCCCTCGAGGTGGATAGTACCAAAAGTCGTGCTCACGTACAAGTCTAGGTAGCGAGAGAGGAACCGTGGGAGGTGGGAGAGAATGTAGATGGGGATGTAGCATTGCAGGGGCGTCGGATGGCCATTAACGATTTAATATTTCAATTATACGTAAAATTGCTTATTATGGACGTGGCGCGCTCATTGTATCCCCCGAACCTCCCCCCGTACAATTTCATTGTTCGTCCTAATCCGTTATTTATTGCAACATGAATTACAATAACATGACGCAAATGTTGAGCCCGCACAAAAGGTTCGGTCGAGGTATTTTCCATATTATTTCATATGGTTTCTAATTAAGTCTAAAAACATTCACGGAACGGGCCCAATAGGTCGGTGCTTACGGCTAACGACATTAGGATCCTGAGAGCCGCGCCGGCCCAGCAGTTAACATTAAAATTTGAAAATATATTTTAATGAAAGTGAGGATGCCGTGCGACACGGATGTGAGGGGGTTGAGGTGAAATCGGAGTGTGAGGATGTGAAGACGCGGTCCGAACCGATCCCGGTGTACCCTCGTTGTATGAAAAGGGGGCGAGAAAAAGGCTCACGTTTTGTACTTCATATCTGTATTGCACGTAAATCAAAGGAATACTTAAAATATTAAAGATATCGGAACGGTTAAATGGAATTTAAAAATATATCAAAATGGATAATTTTAATCTTAAACATATTTACAGAGAAGTTTATGGTAAGGACACACTCAAAAGTGCGCCACGGCACGTCTAGGTAGACTTCAGCTGTGATAGGCGTGTCTTTATGTCATTCTTAATTCGAACGATCTTATTATTTCGACAATTTTCTCCTACATTTCATAAAATGGGGGAATCACCGTTATCAATCACTGTCAAAACTATGTTAATACAAAAATAAAATATGCCTAGTGTGTATTTTAGTGGTATGTCAGTATTTATATTAAATGGTCGGTATTTATATTAAACTTCCAGTATCCATTGTTCAGTATACAAGTGGTCAGTATAAATAATAAACTGTCAGTATTTAAACATGAATGGTCAGTATTAATGTTAATGGTAAGTTTGATTTTGACGAATGGCCAGTATTACTTTTCGGCTAGTATGAAGATCAACTCAAGGTTGATACGATCTTGATAGACAATTCTATCCAACAGACATTGCAATTCGTTCTGGCAAATGTACGTCAGATTTTTGCTATTTTTATACTGTCCATTTATTATTTATACTGACTTTTAATAATATAATACTAACCATTTTGTTAATAAAATACTGGCCAAATACTGATTTATATATGTACTTAATCGAAATTGATTGAATACTAGCCATTTAATTTTTTGCCATAAACTATCACCGAAAACACTCCAGAGGGTGAATTTGAGAAGGATCGCGACGGTAACGACTAGGCATGTCATCATTTTCCTTGCATGTGACTAACTTATAACTAAAGGTCGGTTAGTCATCGGTGCAATTACTACAAAAAGTTGCACTATTGTTAATAGTGCTTTGAACACTAATGGAATGGTCTATTGGTATTTGCAATTTTACCGAACATTGGCCTAAGTCTAGTTTTTATAATAATATCATTGTAACGGGTGATACTCGTTTAGTTACACACAACAAAATAGATTTATACTTTTGAATAAGAGTACAATTTTTATAGCAGGAGTAGTGTATATTCAAAGTACATGTGTATGTAAGAAAAAACAATAAAGGCAAGAGGGAGCATATCCGTAATGTGCCATAATTCAATTAGTTATCGCGCAATAAAGGAGCACCCTCTGGCGGGGCAAAACGCGAAACACCATTGAGCTGGACACAGACATACGCACAGACACCATGGACGCAATTAGAAGCAAAACGCTTACGAGAACCCTGCGCCAATTACATATGTAATTTCTGTACATACATTTATTAATTTTTCCACTCCATTAAATTCAACCGTAAAATGGACTGTTTTCTATCAAAATTTAATAAAAATATCCGCCAGATTGACATGGAAACTTTGTTTTGTTTTACAGCAAAAGTTCTTTTGACATGTTACATTCAGTTGTATTACTCTGCGGTCTTTTGACAGGATTTTCTGTCAAATTTTCTTGAGCAGTGATGCAACTCGGTTAATTCTACACAGAACAATATCAGACAATAAACGTATGTACATTCTAAAAATTACTTACTTGACTTTGTGTATCGAAGACAGATAAAATTGCATCATTTTAAATTAAATGCATTTTATAATAGTTTTTTTTAACACCGCACATTTCTCGTGTGAAATTTAATCCTGTCTATTTTAATAGAAACATTCAATTCACTGGTTAAATTAAAAAAAATACTTATTCGGTTTTTCGGTTTTCTTTTTTTTTCGATTTTTATTTTTTCATTATCATATTTGATATTTGTATGTATGTACTATGTACTGTATGATTACGCCGAGCTACAAAATAAAATCACGTATTTTACTTACCAGAGCGGAAACTAATCAATTTTACTAAGTTTGACCCACTAAATTCGAATACGATGACTTGTTGATTTTTGTTGACTTCTTCTCGTTTATAAAATAAAAGAGTTTTAAAAAAACGCAATTTTACATATTTTGGTTTTTGCAGTCTGTAACTCAAAATCTAGTATTGTTGTGCCAAAACTGAGTATTGGAATCAACAGTCAGATGTTTTTTCTATTGATTGCGATTTTTTATTGCTTAAATATTAGAATAATTTTGCCATTTTTAAGATTTTGAGATACATTGGTTTTTGTAAATGCATTGTACATCAATTTACTGAGCAATCCAAACTTGCTTTTGATATACATTTTCAAAAACGATTTCGGGGATTTTAATTTAGAGAAAACTAAATTAAAATATAGAAATGCTGATGGAATTTATGATGAAGATCGTATACTTATAAAGGTAATATAGTAGTTGCATTCATAAAAACAGAATTGTGGAGTCTTAGCTTTTAGTTGGAGACATGTTTTTTTCAACTACTCCAAAGCCTTAAAAATAGTTAGTGCATATGTACATGTCCTAATATTTTAAAGCAGAAACAAATTAAAGTTTTGAGCATCGTTTTGTATTTTCAATGTTACTTTAAGAGTAGGTAACGTTGAGAGCCGCATTTTATCATACAAAGAGCCGGATACGGCATAAAATCTTCCAGTTTCCTAAAACTGATATAGTTTGCTTTCACTATGAATAAGAACTATGTAGTTTTATTATCATTTTTAGTGAATTATTTTTAAAATTACACCATTCAGTGTTTTCCAATTTGGACGGAAAATGCATTGGTCTAGTGCAGTGCTACTCAAACTATGGTCCGCGGCCCATTACTGGTCCGTGACCCGGCGGTAGCCGGTCCGCGGAGAAAGACATAATTAAAAAACTAAAACAATATCTTATGTCAGAACTATTTCAAAATATAGACTAGAAAGCCGAGCTAGCTTATTTGACAGATATTTTTTGTATTTTGAATGACCTTAACTTATCCATGCAAGGAAGAATGTCATCTTGTTTCACAATGGCAGACAATACAGATGGGTTGAAACGAAACTAAAAACATGGAAGATTCATGTTTCAAATTTGGCTGATATTATTTACGAAGGAGGAGAGGAGCATTTAATATGACGTCTTTGCGCGATATAATCAGTTGTCATTTGACAAACTTATCAGAGTTATTCAATTTCTATTTTCCACCAGATGACGATCCACGAAAGGGAAAAGGATGGATACGAAATCCATTTTTGCCATGGAATGATGATATATCACCTAATTTGGAAGATAAACTAATTGATCTGACTGTAAATCAAGAATTAAAAAAAATGGTTTGAACCCACAACTTCACATGCAGGCTTTTGGATCAAATTAAAAGTAGAATTCCCATATATTTATGACTTGCAGTGGAAACTTTTTTACCATTTGCAACAACTTACCTTTGCGATACTGGTTTCTCAACCATGAGTATAATTAAAACAAAACATCGTAATAGTGTGGATATTTATGATCCATTGCGTGTGGCATTGTCTTCGATTAAACCACGACTGGATAAGTTATCTAATAACAAACAAGCTCATATGTATGTCTCATTAGATTCTTTTTTCATTTTTTATCTTTGTCTAAGTATATAAATATTGTACTTCTTTGAATTCAATAAAATAAATTTTGCTACTTAGATTTTATTTTATTTTTATTTGTTACCATATACGTACATACATATATAACCTTTTTATTTTAAAATATGATGCTGGTCCATGATAATTACTGAAAAATATATACTGGTCCGCCAGCTGAAAAAGTTTGAGTAGCACTTGTCTAGTGAGTACGAAATTATTTTCTAGATGTAAATTGATTGACATAAATCCAAAGGATTTTTTTTAAATATTAAATATGTAACTTCGGGACAAAATCGACGCACTAGTCGACAATGAAAATGTCCCCGAGTCCGATCAGTTTTTTTCAAGCCCATTACAACATGCGGCCAGTCTCTGTTTCAATTCCAATCAGATGGCGCCGCTGACTGTGCGCTAATTAACCAGGCGAGCGCGTTACGACGGTTACGGCTGTTGGCTCCAATAATTTCCAATTAGCAAACATCGTTGGAGAAAATGAAAGAAGTGCCGTTGCCTCGCATACTCCCGAGGAGAATTTAATTTCGATTTTAATTTTAACCCCCACCCCCTCAATTTTCGCGAATTTACAATTTTACCGAAACCCGAATCGCGAACGTGCGGTTCGCTGTGTGTGTGTGTGTGTGTATACGTACTTGTATATATACATATTTATGTGCTCTAGTTGCTCTTATCAAAGTAAACGATGAAGCTGTGGATAATCTGGCAGTTGTGGTATTCATAACCGCTGACTGTCGACGCCTATGAGGAACCGCGAGTCGTGTGTTGAGCGTCTCTGAACGGGAATTATCACCTTGTCATAACTAGTGATCGCGTGATATGTATTGCATCCGTCTACGATAAACAGTCATTGATTAATTCAAATATTTCCGAATTTTAATAGTTTTATTTTAAATATGTCAAAGAGAGTGATAAACTATGTAAAAATTGTTTCTGAGCTGAGAAGAGGTTAGTAAAAAAAGAGTTCGATATGATGATCACAGTTATATGGATTTTATTTCTCAAAATCTTGAATGACACTCTTACGTATGTACGTATATAGAACTAAACTTATGGAATTTCACGTTCCTGAGGTACATATTTGAAAATTATAAGCTATGTTCTGTATATTCTACTCACTACAATAATGCATTTTCCTTTCAAATAGAAAACACCAAAAGTGTACTAAAATTGTGTTTAAATGGCAGACAGGATTAAGCTAGTTCATATTCGTATTGTAATAAAACCATCTATATAAACTCTTATAAATGTTAATATAAGGTAGGTTGCGAAAATAAACCACATAGGTATATATGTGGCTAAAGAGGAAAACATTTTTTAAACTATTTAAAATAGTTAGTGTGAAATGTTTTATGCTACATATTCTAAATATTAAAAAAAAAACTGCTTAATGTAGAAGGTATTTTGGATTTTATACAATCTTACCAACAAAAATACACGTAGAAAAGTTTCAGCCCAATCTGTTGAGAGGTTTAAGAGGCGATTGAATCATCTATAAACTTACAAAAAAGAAGAGACCATTAATAAGGATAGGAACCAATTAAACTTGACGTAAAATTAAAAAAAAAATTGACAATTCATTCACCCATATAAAGTTAAGACATACACAGACACACATGTTTCGAAAACCATAGAAATGTGATCAGTGAGCTTTCTCATAATATTGATACTACGTATGTACATACATATTAATGTGGATAAAGTAATTAAGACAAGGAATTGTGATGGCATATAATTTTTGTAAAGATTCTCTTTATACAAACATATGTATATCATGTTTTGGCTGTCAAATTTTAGCACATTAAAGCCTTATATTATATCAATAATTAGTATTATGCCCGTTGGTGGTATTTTGAATTAAACTTTAATATAAGAACAGTCCTTTGGAATTTGTCACAATTGCAGTTAGTACGAGTACCTCTACATAACAATAGCATGTCAATGAAATACATTTAACTCATTATGCAACGTGTAACATTCGACCGATGTGGACAAACGTTTCCACTTAACCCGTTAACCGCCGGCTTTGTTGCCGTATCTTGCCGTGTTTACAGCGCTGTCAGTTGCTGTGTATGAATATTATGAGCGAGCGTAACTTTGACACATAGCTTAACCGTCTCACTAAAGAGAATATGATTGCGATGATTAAACGCAACAAACACCAAAGAGATATCACATAATATGTATAATACAATAAGGGAGCGGATTAACGCTCAGTTGAACGGAGCACCTGATTATGTTTATATGTATTTTTTTTTAATTGTGTAAAGCGAACAAAAGGGCGTTGGAAAATATTGCATCCATTTGTCACAATCTTATATCCTCAGTTATACCTTTAATGGGGTACCCCAGAAAGCTGTTTATTGGAATCCATTCACATACAGCCGCTCCCAAACGGCCGTATTTAGAACAACCGGTCGCCGACGAGGGAGGAGTAGTGAGAGAGGAGCCTGGTAGAGATTTGGAAGGGGTTAGAGAGGGTGAAAGGCTAAGAGGTGTCTTCTGAACAGCCTCCTCTCTCACCTCCCCATTCGCATCTCCCGTGGACCCGGGACCCGAAAACAAAATAGTAATTAAAATATATACGAATATGATTTCGCACATTTGAACATACGGTCGCTGGAGGTAACACATATCACAGTTAGCATTATGTTATGGGGCTAATTAGAAAAGGGATAACACACAGCGTAAAGGTAATATCGAGCAAGTGGCGCTCACCCATTAGACATCTGGCTGTTGCGAAACATACACGGGCTCATTTTGGATGGGATACGAAGCGATAACCCTTTCGTTCTTTATTGTTTATTGTTTAACCCCCTTCAGCCCCCTTCGGTCCTCTCTCGCAGTCGTTGAAGGGGAGGAAACCGCCCTCTGGTTCAAGAGGGTGGGTAGGGAACAGGCGGGTCCTCTCTGGCGGTCGACGAGTTTTTGCATATTTTTAAGTGTGCAAATATTACAGCGTGTGTAATTTCAATTATAATATTCAATATACATGTTTTTCTCGTTCAAAATTAAAAAGTATCTGGGTAATTACCCAATTACAGATACTTATTGAAAATGTGGTTTGAGTTAATTTTAAAATTCTTATGTAACCAATATGGTTACAAAATAATAGAACCAAAGCTTTATGCTGCATTCATATTGAGCAATTTTATTTTATTCAAGATTAAATTATATTCACTATTTTATAATTGTATAGCATTTATATTTGACAGCAAATATAACTTATTTCATGTATGAAAGAAAATCAAACACAAGCTCATTCCGGCATGAATATTATTTAGGTTTGTTATGGATTATTTAATCAAATTTTTTTTAAATTATGTACATTCCTAACGATGACTTTTTTAAAAAAATATATTAATATTTTACAACATATGCATATATATTTATTTAAAAAAAGGAAACAAACAGCATTACAACGTACATAACATAGACACCAAAAGAGTTTCTAACTATGGTTAATAACTATGTTAATAACTATGAAAAAAAACAAAGAAGAAAAGCATTGAAAAATGGTAGAAATTTATTTATTTATTTATTTATATATATTTTAGCTATCAAGCTTATTTAAAAATACATCTTAATTATTATAATTAACTCTAAAATTTATATTTAAATTATATGTACTGTCCCTCACAGAGGTGTCTCTTCACACCTCGCAGGAATGCATCCATGTTCTTAGCAGACATACATACATATATATAAAAATTTAATACAATAGAAATTTAAAGCAAGACAAGAACATAAAGTAAAAAAAGAGTACAAGATCTATTTAAAAAGGAATTACAGGAATATTTGGTAGAACAGGGATTAATTTAAAATAATGGAGGGATCTGATTGGATAAATAAGGTCTATCAATTATGTAATTCGAAAGCTTAAATAAAAAAAAACATAAATTTTCCTCTTGGATTGTACGGAAACAAAATGATAAGCGATTTCAAACATTTGTAGCAAATTCCAAATGACTTCTTACAAATGAATTGAAAAGTAAAGCACTATGGGATTTAAAGGGCTTGGATAGTCTTAACATGAAACCCAAGTTCTTATATTCATTGCTTATTATTAAATCAATATGAAAAAATTATACCCAAGTAAAACGCCAAGGCCCCTCACACGATCAACCCTAAATAATTTTACTATTTAAATAAAATAATACTTACAAATAAAATGTCTAAAATAGACAATGACCACTGGATTAGTAGCTATTAAAATAGATCTAAGATGTATTGTGAATATTATTTATGAACAAAAAATTTAAGAAAATATGTCTGTTTGTTTTCCAACGAGTGACTACAGTCAAATATTTCCGATACAACAAAGATCGGTCGACGATGGGGTAGTAAAGAAAAACGCTTTCGCCATTATTTCAACACGCACACGACGAGCATGTGTGGAAAATCGCAGCGTAACGACATTATGAAATACGAAAATGATTTAATTGGATACTACAAGTGAGCAATAAGCGCCTACACGAAGCTACTGATGGGAGGCTAGGGAGCAAGGAGAGATATACAGGGGGAGGAGGAGTGTTAGGGAAATGAACACGGAATTATTTGTGGTGTTTATGGATTCAGGGCACGGCGGCACTACCTGGCTGGCACTTAGCTGCAAGTGTCGGCCGATTTATTCGCTAGGATGCGGATGTAGGTTTGTTCCCGTCCTCGCTGTGAGCTAATGCCCAACCCATGCCATTGTCACATGTATACAAGGGAATTTGAATCCATTGCAAGTGTCGTAAACATAGTGAGCTAGGCTAATTTAGACCGATTGAGTTTCAGCCGTTTGATGATCGATTGTTTCATTGTGGTTTGTAGGATTCATTCATTTTACCATCTTTTACGGGACAAAATTATATATTTATTATGTCATAACAAGTTGCAACAAATCGACACATTTGGCCAAACTTGTACGCAGTAGTGTAGTACTAAATAAAAAAGAACCAGGGCGGTGTTTAATTTTTATGACCCCCCCCCCTCTTTTTTCATTACCTAAAAAATATATATTCTAATATTGGTAGTTCAAATATTTATAAAAAAAATCAAATGCTTATTAACCAAATATTCTTCTTGAAATTATGATGTTTTTTTATATTTTATAAAAGCTTCCTTCCATACATCCTCCTTGATTTTTCAAATCCGTGTATGTATGTCAAAAGCAACATTTGCTTTTAGCAATGCCAAATCCATATGTATGTCAAAAAAGTATAAAATGTAAACATGCGAATTTAGAGATGACTATTTATTTAAGCTCAGTTCCCTTATTTTATCTATCCTCAAGTTTATCAAAAAAACCCCATAAATTTCATCAAAACGACTTTTAAGTTTTGAATATCCTCGGATTATTTTTCGGTTGTGGTCACCAAATGTTAGAACGAGAATCTGCTCACAATATTTGGTATACAAAAAAATTAGATATTATTTAATAATACATGGGGAATTCGGTAAATCTGATAGACCCACGGGTTTGACTTAATATAAATAATAAAATAAAAACAAAAATATTCATAACAATAATAAGATAAAAGAAAAAAATACGAAATAAGAGAAAATACCAAAAGATAAAAGAGAATAAAAATATATGTGACGGTAACATAATAACTAAAAGAAAACAAAAATATAGAAAAGATTGGAAAAGAAGAATTACAAAAACCTTCAAGTTTTAAAAAAATTTCTAGCTTGTTTTTAAAAATATTAAGGTTTTCAGAATATGCTACATTGTTGGGAAGACTATTCCAAACTTTAGCCACTCTGGAAAGAAGATATATCTGATCAATTTATTCGATTTTTATTCTTTTTGGAGTCTGAGAGTGTGACCTCTGAGATGAGTGTTTTCATTGATCGTGATAAGTATGGACATAGGACAATTATGACGGTTATTTTAAAGACTTCTCAAGTGTTATTAATATTAGCCAAAATCTTTTTTTAATTTTACTAATAAAACAATTTTCATATCAATCAAAGTGCCAGGGCGGCGACCTGGCTCAAAAATAAGTACCAGGGCGGCGACCTGCCCCGACCTGGCCGGACTACACCACTGCTTGTAAGTATGTACATATTCTTCTTCTAATGCCGAATCCGTATTCAGACATGGGCAGACATCGTTTATGGCCCGTGCGAATTCTTCCCTATCATGGGCAAGCCGAAATAGCTTTTCGAGACCGAGTCCCATCCATGACCTGATGTTCCGGAGCCAAGATGTACATATACTATACTATCATGTACATATACTATCTAATATATAATTTCGAAAGAGACTTTGTGTGTTTGTAAGTATTTTTGGTTGGGAACTTCGAGAACGATATATATTTTTTGTATGATTATATTTTTCTACGATAAATATTTATTGTATGATTCTTTTTTATACAGGATATAAGTCCAGACAGCTGGAACTATTTTATAATGATTAGGATGATTACGATTATCAACACTCTAATTGATCGACCCGGAGTCTTGTGATCTTGTGATGTCCGGAGTGATGTTTTGACTATACTTTATCTGTTGAATTAGATGTTATGACTAACTGTCGCATTGAAGTACGGTTTATATAATCGATTCCTATCGACTTGTTATGACCGATGTCTGATATTTCTGTCTTTTTGCCAATATTTTTATAGCTTTTTTTTATTTTGAAATTAAAGCAAGAGAGCATGATAAATAGGCATGGTATCAATACTATGTACATATATATGTACATATCTAGTTACTAGTTATAATGAATATAATACGATGAAATTCTTTATATCAAATATGCATACTGAATATTGTTGAGGTAAACTCGTGAAGTATTTCGTCATCGCAAACACGGTCTTTAACAAGTTTTCACGTGTGATTTTTTGGGTATTTTCCAGATAGACAAGAAGAGGAAGGGGGCAGGGGGTGTCTCGAGGCAGATTGGTTGCGTGAGTAATCGTGGGGCCGCCACCGGAGCGACACTCGACACCGTCTACATTAAATGACACAACTTTGTCTCTACAACCGCCTTCATCTACTTCTAGACCCATTCGTTCACAACCCTTGGTTCTTGAAATACCAGTGACTCAAATTAAATAAAAAAAATCTTTAAAATCTTTAAAATCCTCTTAAAAATTCCAATTTTAAATCAGGTTTTTTAGGTTTTTTGGTTTTTTGACTTCAGGATTGATATATTGCACATCAGATGACGAGTAATCTTTCGATGTGCACAGATGCAATTATTAAAATGGTAATTATTAAAATTGAGTTGGATCTTTCTGGCGAGTTTTTAATAATTTAATAAGGCAAAATTCGGAACTAAAGTATCAGAAGCACAGAACGTATACAAGGTAGGCATTTCGGGACTTCGGGTAGATTTCGCTTAGCGTAAGTGCGAGCAGTGCGCACGCATAAGGTACACGTGTCGTTAATCTGTGGTTCAGTCTGTCTGGCGCTTGTCAATCGTTTGCACCGCATCGCGCTAAATTGTACCACCATATAAAAATGATTGTATTTCATGAAATTTGTTATTGCAAGTGTAATTAGTATTTGCATTGTATGAAATGTAAAGTCGCAATGGATCTGTTTGTTAAGAGATTTTGTGGAAAAAAAGTTATTTGTGGAGTCATAATAGTAATATGCCCAAAGTTTAATATATTTATCTACTATGTCGTCATACTTCTTTTATCGATATATGGTTTTAATAAAAACACAAAACTACAAAGTACATAGAGATAATATATTTTCTTTTATTAAGTAAATCTCCTTACAAAATAAATTTAATGAGATTCTTGTGCTTTTTCCGAGTTTCGTTTAGAGGAGCGTTTTTTAAAATTCGGTTCAAGTCTGGAGCTGCATTCAATCTATTTCTCTTTTATTAAACGGTATTAATTGCCGGATTTTCGATCATCGACTGTACATATTGACGTCAACTATGATTAATTAAGATAATGTTTATGAATTATATAAAAAATATTTCTATTTATGATTACATGTATATAATTCATTCTTGCATGTCCACCATTGCTGAGTTTTTTTCGCGTAGCACCAACCATCAACCGCGTACCACAGGTTGGGAACCACTGGTGTGTATAATCAGTTTTCCAATTTAGCAGGAGAGAGTATAAATATTTAATGTGAAATGCACAATAGTTAGCAAGCTATGTATGTATTAGGGTTTCTGATCCGGGTCGATCCGGATCAGAAATTTTCACGTCTGAAATAATAAATCAAATACACAAAGAATTGTAAAATATTCTCAAAAGGTTTGTTGTTTAGCACTAAGTACAGCGCATTTCCCGAAAGTGGAAGTTTTATGAGCATAATGGCCAAAATCGTTTCTTATTATTCTATTTTTGGAAAATCTCAATACCGAAGGATTTGACCTTACCGATGAATTATTCCGAGAGTTGAAAATTAAAATGGAAGAAAGAAGAAGCCTAAAACTTTTTTTAACACAGATTTTAAATAATTCTACTTTTATACCGAACAAAACATTCTTGAGTGTTGTAATAAAAGCGAATGTGTATCCTACGGTGAAACTATTATGAAGCGAGTATTGACGATTCCACAACGGTAAAAACTCTTTTAGATTCGGATGAAGATGAAAAAATTGTGTGTTTGACGATGAATGAATAATTAAATAAGGAGTTATCAATGACAAATATACAAAATAATGTAAATAAAAATAACCTCGACTTTGAAAAAGAAATTAAAATATATTTACATGCTGACAGGAGAAAAAACCGATAATTAAAAAAAAAAATTTCGTCCCTTTTAACAATAAAACCAAGTAAATAGTTTTTTTCTAGTTATAGATGTATCATGTACTATTATTTTTTTTTTATATTTTGTAAATACATAGTTATTTTTTTAGTAATAAAATATATATTAAATTGAAAAAAAAAGTTTTTTTACATGTGTCCCGGGATCCCGGGAATCCCGGGAACGATCCCAGGCTCTGTCCCGTGTCCCGGGAATTGAAAAAGTCCGGGAAATCAGAAACCTTAGTATGTATTATATCGGTCTCCGTGGCGAGACAGAATGTTAAATTACAGAAAACGCAAATATCGGAAGGCAAAGATCGAAAATCGAAAGATCTTAAGTCGAAAGATCAAAAAAAATTGGTGCATGGTAAACGGTACATACTCACGTACATACTCACTTAATTTGCGCGAGCAGGATAAAACAGGAACAAGAGTAACAGGCTTTTCCTCCCGTATTAATGTGCGCGCGCAGAATGTTTTCTCTAATTTAACTTTCTGTCTCGTCACGTAGACCCGTATTATATGTATGTCTTGAAATATACATTCAACTTTCGTTTTAATTTTTATTCATTCATTTCTTCATCTAATATATAATTTCGAAAGAGACTTTGTTTGTATGTAAGGTTTGTTGGGAGCTTCGAAAACAAATCAAAGTTTCTATGACGACGATTTGATATGGTTGAATTTTTTTTTTCGATTTAAATAAATTTAATAAAAAAACAAATGAATATTTACTATTAGATTCACCATGTTTAAGCTGTGTATATTACAAATACCGAGAAAAGCCGGGTGAAACCACTAGTATTATATATAACGAAACAAGTTTTTCAATATTTTTGACGGTTTTTTTTAAATGAATTATTATTTATTTACAGCATGAAAGAAACTTAAATAAAGCTTTATAATACTGTAATGTAGAGATTTCGTGATTGGCGCTCGTCGACCATTGGTTTACTAGCGATGATCGCATGATCTCGCGTTCGCGTCAAAATGGCCTAGACGTATGACAAAGCTGTATACAACAGCCAAGAAGGTCTCGAGACCCATCAAAAGATGATCTTTCTGTGTGAAGAGTACCCGATGGGTATATTTGGCGGTTTTGATTCATGCTTCATTCGGAGCTGGCAGGCTGACGAATCAAGAACAATGATATACTGCCGCGTCTTTCACTACGATTTCGGAAACTCCTCACACGCCCACGCTACAATACTTATGTATATTATTTCGTTAATGTGTCAATTCAGTTGAGATAATATAAACATATCGTAATAACTTATATAATATGTAGAAACCCCGGTTTGATAGAAGCTGTAATTGAGTGCAAGAGTTAATAATCAAACAATTTGTATCACTTACATATTTTTGTTATGTATACAGATTTATTTAATAAATTTATTGAATTATGTTATACAGTGTACATTTTTTAATTTCCGATACAGTATAAAATGCACGAGAAAAATCATATACGCAATATCTAGTTTTGGATTTAATTTCAATTAAACAATGGAACGTAAAAAAAGGAGGTATGTAAAAACCGAATACTCAAGTTAGACAGAACGATTTCAATTTATTCAAGACCATAAATAAAATAAAATAAAAAAATGTTATCGAAACCTTAAGCTAAAGGGGCTTCACTCACCTCTACATCGAGCTATCGGTAAAAGAGAGAGAGACAGTTAAATGTACACGGGGCAAACCGAGTCAGATATAAATTTTAAATGTTCGCAAGTTCCCAGCATCCAGTACGGGAGTACTCCCATAATTGTAATTAAATACGAAGCGGGGAACCTATCTATCGCTTATGGCCTACAAATTGGATACATTTGTTTGACTTGATCAGCGGTTGTCAAGTTCGTGCCTTTGTTCCTTTATTGGACGCCTTGAATAATGTATATAAACCACTATGTCTTAATTTGACTTCGAGATGATTACATAGTCAAAAATTTTGACTGCAGATCTCCTCAAACACACGTTTTCATACTTGGTTGATGATTGATAATAAGTTGAGACATATTACAGTCACATGCTTGCGTTTTAGTACATATTAGATTCTTATTATCTAAACGTGTAATAAAAGCAACATGTTTTAGTAATAGACCAATACATATGGTACGACCATGATGAAAGTATAGAAGAGAACGTCATACAACTTTTTTCGTCGTCGATTTTTCGAAAGAATAGAATTGTGTATTATTGTATATATAGGAGGGGTTGAAAAATGGAATCTCGACGCGTCGAGTAAATTAATTTAGAATCTCCGATATGAATATGCATGGAATAAATTTGTTTATTTAGCGCCGAGTACGTCCCTATGTTCGTACGTACATCACTTGTTTATTTTACAAACGTACCGACGATTTTCCATGGCTGCAACACGTGTCAACAATAGGTGTTTGAATCCCTTTTTATTCCATCCCCACTACGCACATATAACAAACAACTGAAAAGATTTATGTGCCGATTGTCGACGAAATATTTTTACCATAATATTGACCGCGATTTTATTTTGATCAAATTTTTTGATGCTGATGAAATTTTTGCTCTGAATATTACTTTGTATGAGGTTTGGTACATAAACTACACCAAATATAGGTCAATTAGGGGAAAAGAACAGGGGTTTGGATGGATGATATACATATGTATGTATGTATGTATATGTATATGTACATATCTTAATATACAATAAAATACTTATTTCTTCACAATTTATTTGTTATTTTAATGTTATTGAAATTCTCTTCAACACCACTATATTGGGTAGTTTGCGTTTACGACTTTTTGGAGATGAAATACGAAGAGGCAGAGGCGAAAATCGAGTAATCTTTTCGAGTGAAAAATTATGTTTTCAATTTTTTATCAAATGCAAAAATATACAAAATAAGGCAATTAAACTATTATAATATGATCATATTTTATAACCTCTAACTAGATAGTTTAAAAGTATTTCAGTTAAGATGTAGACAAAAAAGGAAACATGTATTACTTATGTACACATAATCACTTTGTAGAAGTAATATTTTAATCTTAAAAAAAATTAAAAAAAATATTTCTTGAGTCTTCAATCAATACAGTAGATCTGACAATATTTTGTGATATGTCTATCATACCGGTCTCCGTGACGAGCCAGAATGTTAAATTACAGAAAACTCAAATATCGTGCACCCTTTTTTTTAATCTTTCGATTTTCGATCTTTGCCTTCCGATATTTGTGTTTTCTGTAATTTAACATTCTGGCTCGTCACGTAGGCCCCTATCATACATTCATATATGATCACAATAATTATATTCAATTTAGTAGTAAACTCGTAATATATATACGGCAGTATTTGTGTATGTTTATTATATATTAAGGTAGCAAAATTTAGATATATAAAAATGTAATTATTGTAATATTGTAATATAGAAAAAAATTATTTTTGTCAAGCCTAAGCTTCTAGATATAAAATTTTAGTTCAATACACTGAAAGATTTCTGAGATAGACATAAAAAACCTCGATTATCTAGAGTAAAAGTAGTACTTCCGTTTGAGGTAAAAAAATTAAAAATATAAAAGTTTACGTAATTTATTATACCAATTAAGTTTTTTGATTTAATTATTGAGATAATTTAATCCAAAAACTTTCGAAAAGAAGACATACCACTTCCAATCAATTTGAAAATTTGAAAATTTGAAAAAAAATTTCATTAACTGAAACAAAAAAAGCTTCTAAATACACAGACATCATATTTTTTATAAACCATGAAAGTGTGATCAGTGATCGATTCCGAGTTCAAATCAGTCAATATCTCGAGTTTCGATTATTCGCATGGTCAAAAAACTTCATCTATTGTTACTACGTATGAACATAGATAAAGTAAAAGTAATATTAGATGGGGGAATATTCGACAAAAAAATCATTCACTTACAATTAGACAAAAACGTTGTATAAAGTGCGAAATTTATATACGTAGAAAGGCAGAGGTGAGACCGTGGAGTTCTTCCTTATCCTTAAATTATTATAGCAATCGTCCCGTCCCCTCCCGATTCGGGACTAATTAGACGAAAGATCGAGAGGCAGGAGGAGAAGACCGGGTAGGTAGGACGTGTAGGTACACAGGAAGAAAACGCTTTTAATTAACATTCCAGGACACCTCCTCTCGTAGAGAGCGAGCATCAAACAGCACCAAATTAACGCCAATATCATTCGTTTACCATTGATGGCTACCACCCTATCCCAAACCCCCCTAAAACCCCATCCCGGTCCACGACGTTGACTGGCACATCTGTCTTATCGGCCTCTCGTAAATTTGTATAATTTGTACACGTAAGAAAATCGAACTGCCATTCGTCGCCGCCATTCCCATCGAACGTATACGTAATTTCTATCGAATGGCGTTATTCAAATTATCGGTTCGTTCAAAAGTCGACGGCCGCGGGGCTTTACAACTCGGGAAATCTCCCTATACCCACAATTTCACTACTGCTCCCCCCCCCGTAAATATTCATAACTCGCCCGTAACTCATTTTGCATTATTTCACCATCGACATTAAGCCGATAACGACATGCAAATGCCTCTCTTCGACCACCACCTTCTCTCTTTCCCTGTACCGTCACCTACCCCCACTCTCTTAGAGTCTGTTGCCAAAGTTACCCCTCTTGTGTCAATGTAAGAAATATTTATTTTTCTTAATATCTTTTGAAGATAGTCAGTGTGGTCGTAAGATACTGGAGCTTTTTTTTTAATTGTTATTCAGTTTTGAATGATTTTCTATGTACAAGCTTTTTATTAGTTTAATTTATGTAATTGTTACAAAAGCAATTATAATACTTGAGTCTTGCTTAAGTATCATATCTGTTTAGGTGGCTGTTTTTATTAAGACAGAAATTTGAATATAGCATTAGATATATGAAAAATGATATACATATATACATACAACATACATATACATACGTACGTATGTACAATTTTTTAATATTCTTTTTACATACATACATACATACTTCACTCATCTGTATACGCCATGACAGAAATTACTTATTTAATTTGTTAGTTTTTATTCATAAGTACTAACAATTTTTTCCAACACAACAGTACATAGAATACAAATCGAGGCATCTATGAATAATCAACAAATTTTTTGATACAACGCAAATTTGTGAGAAATATATTATGTAGGTAACATTTTATAAGGTTCAACAAATTCAAGATGCTAATGATAAGAATTTGCGAGAAACTGAGAGGGAGAATACTGATTTATTGGACCCGTCGCAACAACTAAGCTAGAAAAATTGGAAAATTCTAACAGGAGACGGTTGATCTGTGTTTTTTTAATAACCACAAGACCTCGCCAGCAGCATATTTGACCGGGATTTGAACCCACGACCTAGCCACTGGTATGCAATAGCTCTACCAGTGAACAACTCTGTGGCTATATACTTATTAATTTATTAAAATTTTGCCATAGTGATTGTACAGTAATTATATGTACATATCGTTAGCCTAATTTGTATATCTTTTGGTAAAAATAATATTTTTATGATAAAGCTTAAATATTTTAGAACCGTTTTTAAATCCACTTCTATTAAAAATTTTGAAATCATTAATGTAATCAATGTAACATGATGAATGATAAGTTTTATCATTCTCCCTAGAAAAATAAAATTTTTGAACTTTTTATGTAACAATATGCAAATTGCAGTATGCAATATGCAAATTTTTAAAAATAAAAGTTGCTATTAAAAATGACATTTCTTGTACAGTTGTTTTAACAAGCCACATATGTATGTATGTATGTATGTATACACATATATTGTATTTAATATGGGCGGTAAATATTGAGTTTCTTAGTCATTATTATTAAAATTATTGGTGATTCTTAATATTATAATTTATATATGGAATAAAAGAGCTATGGAATTATATGTGGACTGAGAAAAAGTTTATTTTTTCGGGTCACTCGTTTTATATATCCGCTGTTTTGTTCGTCATTCAATCTAGCGTAATATTGCGCTAGGGATATGTCGCAAAACGATAAATCGCCACAATGTCACATTTTGTCACAGACTATTCCGTCAATGTGAATAAATTACGCAAGCACACACTTCCTGAGGGGACGAGAGTCCCAAGAATAATAAGGAGTATTGCAGAGTTCAGACGTAAGGAGAATGAGGAAGGAAAAACGAGTAGGGTGGGGGGCGGGGTAATATTGAGAATTTTTTCCGCGCCGTTAAGTTCGTGGACTTCGCCGATAATTTATCCCGAATGATGGTTGTTGGTGTAGAAGTAATAAAAAGAAAAGTAATTTGAAGGTGTTGAAGGCCCGAGAGCGGCATCAGCACGCCGTTACTCAGCGCTAATTCCTCTGATTACGTTTCACGGGAGAGAGGAGGCACTCGTCGGGAAAAACTGTGACCGCCACGAAAATAAGGGAAAACCTTTAAAAATAATGGAGTCCTTTTCCTCATCCCCCAACGCCTCACACAACCCCTCAAGCCACCTCTGAGTGCGCGAATCCGTGAATAAGCATTTCTGCGGTCAAGCCCTGTTTCCTTCCGGGCGAACGAGGAAAAAAATAATTGTGTAAGTGGCTCTGGGGTGAAGAAGGGGTTAACCCCTGCGACGTCATTCGAGTTAATGTCGCGTGTTTAATTGTGAACGTTTTTGATCGGAGGGAGAAGTTCTTATTCGAAAATCTCGCGCGTAAACAAGACGGAGATAGAATTTTTCTTAATCGATTCCAGAAGATTTTACAGGCTGATTTTTCCATAAGAAAATATACAATGGGGTGTTATATATAGCTTTGACCGATACCATCCCCTTTCTTATAGCTTTCAATGGTGAAGATGAAGCGGTGGGCGTGTGCGAACATTTATATCGTCATCAAGGGTAACGATCCACCAATTTGGCTGACATGTCGAAATTTTAGATGAATTTCGGGTGAAATCGGCAGTCACAAAATGGTTATAAATACGCTAATATGTATCCATCAATTGTAATCAACTTTTATTAAACATTGATTTTCTTGAATTTTCGTTATATTTCAAAATCTTATTTTTACATAATATTTTTGTAACCACTTTTCTTCATTTCGAGAAATATTAAATATAATATTTTGCGTTTAACGATATTTAAAAATACTGGTAATTTGTAATACGTTTATTCTGCTTTTTTGAGATTCTGGACATTAAATAAGTGATAACAACTTGTGAATTAAGAAACAGAAATAGTGTTTTTGGAACTAAAAATTGCACTTCAGCCACTTTCAAATATAACGGCTCGTATGTATCATATGTAAGTACAAAAATATCTATTGGATTATTGCGCAAGTTAGTGCCCGATTTTCATACATGGCGTTAGAAGTTTTTTAAAGCTAAGCGGATACACATTCATGCAATCATGTAAGAAAATAAAATGAAATATGTATGTTTTTTTTAAATATTTTATATGTACATACATACATATGCTCATATTTAATGTGTGTGTTGTTCTATGTATTATATATGTATAATATTATCTGTGGTAGGTATATGTTTATAAAAATAAAATTAAACAAAGAAAAATATTTTCAATAGCTTCAGAAAAATGTGAATAAATTTAAAATACAGATAAATCAGCGAGTTAGTGTCCAATTCATTTCAATACGAAAATAAAACTTAATATATTGTTAATATGTACATATGTATATGTATATGTATGTAGATATATTAAACATTTAAATGACTCAACATAAAACTGTATCATATCTGTACTTATTAGTCAAAAACAATCACTTTTTCTACGATGATTCCTTTTGAATCCTAGCCTATACACATATATGTATGTATATTATCTACAAGGCTGTACAAAAAACGCTGAAAAGTTTGTCACGATTTTCAAATCAAAATAAAAGGTTTTTCAATTAATCTGACAATCATCGAAAAGTTACTAGGAAGGAGTGCACTCGAGTTGACACTCGTCAAGGGATTTATCTCCGTAACCCTTACACCTCTTTCGAGTTGCCGGAAGCGTGAGACGAAAGCGGGAAGATGTCAGGGCGAAATTGGGGGAGGAGACGGGTTGGTCGGTGTGAGTCGGCATAAAAACGGGATTAAACGCTGGGGCAATAAGTATCCAGGGCCGCAGTGGCAGATTAAGCTTGGTCCGTGGCCCCTCCAGAGGTGATAAGGAAACATCGGAAGGGAGGACAAGACATAATGGCGAGCGGATTTCAATTAACTCTGGCTACAAATCAAACAGAGTTAGCGTCGCGCGCGCCTGATGGCATCTATTCACCCCCGGAATACCTGAAATGCTCCAGGATATTTCAGAGCTCGTCGACGATATTCTGGTCGATGGCTCGACGGTTATTTCCCAAAGATATCGAGTGCCTCGCGCCCGACATCCAATTCATCTGCTCTGGAACTGCTACTCTACCGTATTGAAAATATATTTTTTAAGTATATTGAATTACTACTTGTTATTATATAGAAGACATATTATCTATGATATTATAATTTCACGTTCCTCCATAACTATTGAAAGTGATTTCTTCACGCCGGTTATTAAAATATAACAACTCTATATATATCCTAAATACGGTGATTAAATATTGTCATCTTGATCACATTAAAATAATAAAATAACCAAATATATATGTATGTATATATGTGAAAGCCACTGAAGATGTTGAAGTAACAGCAAAAATCTAACACTGATGAACATTCGTAAGAATTTTTAATAGAGTTTTGAGCTTTTTTCCGATTATGCTATATACACTAGCACTAAAATGAGATAATGCTAAAAGTACTAACAAAAAAATGTAAAATAGAAACTAATCACTGGCAATTAAATAAGCCTAAGATATAAAATTATTCTGCTCAAATTATAATACAACTTCTAAGCCTTTCTAAAACTTCTACACTTTTCTAAAACTTCATCTAAATAATTTAAAACTGGCTTTTCGATATTCCCTATTCGAATAATTTGAATATTATTCGAATACGGAATATCGAATCACCCTAATATTTAAGAAATTTGTATTGTACATAGGCAAATTGGGAAATAAAAACTTCTATGAAATATACATAGACTTTCTGTCATCTAATTTCAAATGTGTACAATTAATTTTACTATGCTTTCAGTAATATAACTTCATTGAACAAGACTTAGTAATATTTAACTACTAAGTATTTTAGAAAAGCGGTAAGATTCATGTACCTAAATTTTGTTTATAACATTGACACTTTTTACAAACCTCCTTTACGTTTCACTTATTAGTGAAAGTTCAGTACTTTGAAGTACTGAACTTTCAACTAACTATGAAGGTGTGTTGTACATACTTAATTTGGCAAAAATAACAGGCTATTGAAACGATTTTAAACGGGTTTTTTTTTAATATCGTAAAATATTGTATAAAATATAAAAAAATCATTGATTTCAATGTGTTTAAAGATACATATGTACATATGTATGCTTGTTGACTAAATCTTTTGGTTTGCGGCGAAATTTAAGTCACGCACGCACATTCCTAGGCCAAAGGGATACAATTCGTATAGGTACTTATCCAGGTAGTTTGTGTGTCCGAATGTTGTATGGCAGGGAATGGGATGGGTACTGTTTAATTCGCGGCCTGCGAAGATGATAAAACGGGAAACAGTAATGCCGTGAAATATGGAAGTAGTTGAATTATGGCGGCGAGTGCGGCCCTGCCGGATTAGCGGGGACTCTCCTTAATATTCGAAAAAAGTCCCAAACGGCTGGTTTGTAAAGAGGGGGAGAGGAGGAGGGATGGGATGTATAGAGAGAAAGGGAGGGTGGGTCAGGACAATATCAGCATAAATCAGGCTTAGCGTTCGCGAGCGTCACGCGTCCTTATTTATGAAGTGTCCTGCGGCCGAGCGGGCAATTAAAATACAAAGAATTTTCCAAAAAAAAAAGCGGTAAAATTTTTACAATTTCCTTCCATGGCCGTTTAGGTTTGAGAATCACTGATTGTTCAAAATAGTTCACAGGTATTCAAAAACCGACATTTACTGCATCGTTCATTTCATCGTGAGTGAGTGAGCAGAATAGTGAGGATTGTATTAGTACCAGCTGTAAACAAAATAAAGTAAAAACATCTCCGCGAGGCACAAATGGTAGAGAGTAGATCATTGATTCCACTCATACAATGCTTCCATTTATGATGATAATAATGAGCACATGGTATCAGAGAAGTAAATTAAAATAATTTCTGACAATCTACATCCATTTGGTAAAAAAAAAAAAAAAACAATGGACCTAACACCTGCCGAAAGAGGAAAAATGGCAAAAAACGTATTTCTCGAGACAAACGAATTTTAAAGAGAATATCACTTCAAAAATTAGGTCTGAAATCATTGAAGTTGGCAAAAATGGTTAGCCTTAGAACAGTTCAATATAAACTAAATGAACTTGGGCTATTTTCTCGGCGTCGTGCAAAAAAACCTTTCCTCACGAAGAAAATGCAACATATGTACTCGTTTTCGGTGGGCCAAAGTGAAGAATCATTGGACAGCTCAATACTGGAATACGGTTACTTTTTTAGATGAATTCAAATTTAACCTGATAGGACCATATGGGATGGCGATAGTAAGACGAAAATCAGGCGAACGCTATTAAGAATCGTGCTTAGCGCTGATTGTTTAACATTCGCCATGGTATGGTATGGGGGGCCATCACACGGTATGGTGTTGGGTCAATCATTATACTAGATGGGATCGTCAACTCAGAGTAGTATAAAAAATCATCGACAAAGGCATTAGAAGGCTTAACGGAAATGGTTGAGTATCCTGTCTTTCAAAATGATTCAGCACCGGCGCATCGGTCAAAATTTGAGAGTATTCAAATTGTTTTCACAATTATTTTTAATGCATTGATACATAACAATTTGTTTTTTTTTTTTAAATATCGAGCAATATAAAGATAGTTTAGCTTTCATGGAATAGCCAGGAAACAGTCCGGATCTAAATGTAATCAAAAATATTTGGAGCATAATGGGCCAAAAAATTAAAGATAAAAAACCATAAAAGAATTAAATGACATTATTTATGATGTATGCTACAATGAAATAAGTGATGAAATATTAAAGAAATAATATGAGTCACTACTAGGTAGATAGTTTTTACTAACCTCTTCTTACTTAACTTTCGATTTTTATCATTTTTTTTTCATGTTAAAAAATTAAATATAAATATTAAATTAAATATATGACACATTTCTTGTAATTTTTTTTTTATTTAATAACTTAATATGCCAACACCGATGCACTAGTATATCATAATAATCGATGAAATGCTTTTTGCACCAAAATTTTCCACGATTATTTTCCAAAGTCACCCATTGATTTTCAACAATTGTATGTTTTTTTAATTAATTTAAAAATATATGTATACAAATTTTCTAGAATAAAATTCCTGATTCGACAAAGCGCCGATTTTCCATCCCACCCGTTTAAGGTTTTCATTAAAAGAAGAAACGGAGACGGAGACGGAGGATGGGGAGGTGTTAAGGGGGTGGCCGTAAACACGTTCGTCGGCGGGGGCGCGACAGATTTTAATGTTATTTCGAGTCACAAATTGTTTAAATAGCGCCATTGCTCACGGCCGGGAGACGTTAACTGGAACTCATTAGAATCGCGCCTCAGACGCGACTGCTGCGTGGAGGCTGAGGGGTTGAGGGAGGGACCCGCGGGGACCGAACGGGTTAACGGCAACGGCGATGGCCCATTCAGAATACGTCTATATCTCTTGAAGGTTGTAAAAATTAATTGCAACCATTGCTACGCATTTCTATACGCGATCCGGTGTGTTTGTCATTTTGTCCAACTAATGGGAAAGTTCCGTTGTAATTATATCAGATTTACATTGATTAAATGTCGCAAAAAAATCGTAAAAAATTATGATGATGGTCTTATTCGATGGATCGTATCACAACTTTCTCACTTATATTTATTTGTTTACTTACATTTTTCTAAAATCAATATATGTATGTATGTACATAAGTTATAATTAATTTAAAAATGACTAACTAAGCAATGGGTTAAGCGAAATTCGATTTATGGTCTGTTCCTACCTAACCAGCACAACCCGTATCCTGCATGTGTCATTCAAGTGCGGATAGTATTCTTTGGTACATTCTATATGGACGCGCATGAATGCGTAAAGGCGCATGCGTGAATGGAGTATGAATACGTCCATATAATGTACCAAAGAATACTATCCGCACTTGCATGACACCTGCCGGATACGGGTCGTACTGGATAGGTATGAACAGACCTTTAAAAGGATTATAATTTTCTTTTGTTTTTCATTATCGTTTTTGTTAGATTTAGTCTAAACAAATAAACGCTTTAAAAATGCAATCAATATTTATAAAATTTATAGACGTTTAAAAATCAAAATGTGATTTGTGTTACATTCTGTAGAGTTCTTATATTTTAATAGTGCATTCGTTTCTTATGTCACAATATTAAAGTCGTTTTTCTAACTATATTAATAATGGTATTCGATTCTTAATCAATTAATTAATATATAGACTTGGAGACTTGGGAAGGTAATGATTGTTTTCATTAATTATTTTATTTAAAACGATATCAAATAAAATTGAATCAAGTATCGAATTAACATGGATATTTCCTGTTTGTATTTTGAATAGAGTATTTTTTAATATAATCGACTTTATCATGTCTTTTCCATTATATATAAAGAATCTTACTATTTCGATTCTTACTTGCGAATTCGTCAATAGATGCGCAAAAATGTTTAATGGAATTTAAGTCATTTTGTGATATTAAAATACAAAATTTACAATAATTTAATAACTGCAGCTATCCAACCTAATCAAATCAACCTACATACATACATATGTAGCTAGAAGCGATGCACAGCATCATTCATTGAAATATTTTCAGGAATATATGTATGTATCATCAAAGCTTCTTCAAATTTGTTTGTCTTATTATCAAAAATTAGTTTATTTATTTTTGATCAAAAAATTACACATTATTTAATAGTAGCCCAGATATTGAACAATAAGCCAAAGATTGTACGGGTCATATCAATTTTGTTCGAGCTATTTCGTATTCAAAATAGTATGGGGTAAATGTAAAATCATCAATCGAGTCTCCGTTAATATGTTATTTCCGTAGTGAAAATATAACTACACATACCTATTGAATGAGTAGTCGAATATGAATTCACTGAAATTGTGGTAGTAATCAGTGGCCATACAAGCGACATTGCCTAATGGCAAGTGGGCCCCGCTATCTGTTAGAAAATATGGGCCCTCAGTAAAATTAAATAACTTTTTAACTATTCCATTTTACGTGTGTAAAAATTTACAGGATATTGTACTTTTGGTATTTCAACAAAAAAAAAAATTCTTACACAAATAACTAATACCTGCTTTTACAACCCAAGGATCGGTTAACTTTTTTTATAAGGGTCGAAATGTAAGTTATCAACATTTGCGTGGGCCCTTTTGCGCGGGCCCATTTCCAACCTCAAGATTATGTATACATATATCCAATCAAAATTGTTTTAAGCAATTCGCAACATATTTACTGAAAACAATTTTGATAGGACGATTCATCATCAACCAGCGATTTAAATTTACATTATACTTTCAAAATAACATTTGATTATAATTGCACTTTTAATTTTTGATTTGTGCATTTTTGAAAATTTTATTTAATTTTTTTTCCCTTGATTTTAGCGCGATAGAAAGAAGAAAATTTTGTTATATGGTGGGGGGGGGGGGGGGGGGAGAGAAGACAATTTTTTTAGCGTTGGGTGGGCCCCCTTTGACTCCGGGCAAGCACTGATTTCAGTCCCAGTCCGCCAATTGGTAGTAATTATAGTTTCACTGCTGTTATAATATCTGTAACATACATATGTATACATACCTATGTATATTATAAATGGATGTGAACTTGAACCTCGATACTAAAGCATTCTACCGTTTGATATGTTGCTATATCCAATTGTTCCAAGTCTCGAGCATTTTTCCTTTCAACATGAGCGAACCAAAAGTCATACACAACGATGCGATGCAATCAAACCCACATCGGAATTGCTCCGGCAAATTCTTCGAAAATGATACGCATCCCACGGTACTTACGCCGTCTTCGGTATTCTAGGTATGTCCTTTGTGTCGGACATAACACCGGTGTCCTTAGCGTTGTTTGTGCCCTCTGTCCCACCACCATGTCGATAGACACATCTTACCACACTATAAACGCTGCCAATGTGTAGTAGGAGGAATTGTTTGCTTAGCCCTGGCGCGCGAACGAATACCGTGATATACGGTTGTTTGGAGAGAAACGCTTCTTACCGGCCGAGAACAGTTTATAACTTCAACAAGATATGCACACAATGGAGGTCGCACATTACCACGCCCGCACAATAATAAGACGAAAACCGAGCAGTAACTATTAGAGGTAAACTATGCCTCCATCTTTACCCCGGCGCACAGTGGATCGCTTATATAGAATGCTCCGGACGAAAATCTTGAGCAAAATAGTCAAAACATACATTTTTACAAGGCTATTCTATGTTTCACTTCGCTAATGGTTTGAAACTTTGACATTTTGAGTGGTTTGGTCACTGATAGAAATTTAATCGATTCCGCCAACACGATAGTGAAAAATAATCGTAATAGACATGTATAAAAATGCAAAACTTTTGAAGACTTTGAAGTTTGATAGTTAGTAGCTTTATATGTTTGACTTTCCGCCACCCACTCGACGGCATTACATTTCATTTATCGTCATTTTATATACATAATATACAACATTCGCGCTACTGCATGCCGCCCGATGAATTATACTATTATACTATTCAGTTTCAGAACATTTTGCAGCCGGGCTAGCCTCGTCGTCATTTTGAGTTTATTAGTATTTAAAAATAAAATTCTGTACACACTAAACATCATAAAAAAAACTATTAAATCTGTCTTAATATTTTTATATACAAAACATAGAATAGCCTTGTTTTTAAATTTTTTTTTTTCATATACAAACATATGTATGCAGAGGTAAACAGCAAGTGTTTATTGCTTTCAACATATAACAAACTCGTACTAGCCGAATTTGACGGTCAATCTGGACTCCAAAGTCGATCGTTTCCTATAAGAGTTTTCAAGTTTATCTGATTTCATTGTTGAAACGGTTCCTCATCAAATTGGTATAAAATGTCCTACCCACTATGTCACCACTATTTGAATATGATTTCAATATTTTTGATTTATTAATTTATGTATGCACAAGTTGGATACCATGGATAAAACTGTAACCATCAGGTATGCCGCCTTTCCTAAAGGATTATAAATATGTAAATAAATATATAGCATCTTTATATACTAAAATTATTTTTAAAACGATACATGAAGGTACTAAACCATACTTCTTGGGTAGTAAAATCATTAACTATTGATGAAATGAGAGGTGGAGGGATTCAAATATAAATATGTAATTACTTTATAATACAATAGAAGCATGGGATAAAAATAAGTTCTTAGCTCGAGTATTTGCTCGATTTTAAAAGTGGCTTTCTTAGTGTTATTTTAATTTTATATACATTGTATATAAAATTTAGTATACATACAATCTATATTAAATTATTTAATTAATAATGTATGTATACATATGTATATGTATAGAATTGTCAAGATATAGATTTATGAAGAAGTAGAAACACGTTATCATATTTATAGTTTTTCATATCAAAACAATATACAAAGTGCTCTACACTAACAATATGTACATAGGTTTTTGAGCTATTTTTCCTATAATGCTGCACATTAACATTAAAATAATATAATACTATGATTACTTACAAAATTAAATTAAAATTGTAAAACACAAAATTATCAGTAAATCAGTATCTATTAAAATAGATATAAGATGTATTGCGAACATAATTTAGTAATAATAAAAAGCATTTAAAAATCAAAATCAAAGTGCTCTCCACTTTGTTGAAAAATAGACTATTCACATTTCACCAAGTAATTTGTACTTGTTTCTAATAAATGAATGTAAATACGATGCAGTGCAAACGATCGAAAAGCGCCAGACAGACTGAACCACAGATTAACGACACGTGTACCTTATGCGTGTGCACTGCTCGCACTTACACTAAGCGAAATCTACCCGAAGTCCCGACATGCCTACCCTGTATACGTTCTGTGCTTCTGATACTTTAGTTCCGAATTTTGCCTTATTAAATTATTAAAAACTCGCCAGAAAAATTCAACTCAATTTTAATAATTACCATTTTAATAATTGCATCTGTGCACATCGAAAGGTTACTCGTCATCTCATGTGCAATATATCATTCCTGAAGTCGAGGATTGCGTTTAAAGTAGCCATCCAGTTAATCTGTGGTTCAGTCTGTCTGGCACTTTTCGATCGTTTGCACCAAACCCATTTAAATACCGTATGAATTAAATAAAATACCATCTACCATCGTATTTATTCGAAAGTAGAATTTTGGAAGAATCAAGAACACTAGACCAAGTAGACTTAAAAACGAGCCACTGTGCACCACTATAACAGCGCTAAGTAGTAGTAAGTCTCGAAGCACACAATCCGCGCTAGGCAGAATCTCAGAGGGGTGGTTGAGGAGGCCGCGCTTTAAAGGTTTACCTAGCATCCTCCCCCCTCTCTATCCTCGTACATCGTAATCTGAACGCAAAACAATGAAATCGGTCGCTGTAAATCACCGGGAATCTGCAAAGTTCGGCCGCGTTCCCGATGTATGGAATTATTGCGGGGCCGTGTGAGGCTGGAGCGTCTCCGCGGAACAAACCGCTGACTGAACTAATAGCCCACCCCGATCTCACCCCTCGTCGAATATTAGTGTATTGTACACCATCCATGGTGTGGTGGGTGGTATCGTTGTAGTTTGCCGACGACACTTGCGGCTTTCGATGCCGATAATGCGCCGGAGAGGTAATTAGTAAGTATAGTTTAAATCAGGGATTGAAAATATGTATGTTTATTGATTTTTTTTACAAAAAATTAGATGTTTGGTGTGAATTTGGGTGTGGTTTTGTTTGATGGAATCAACTTTCGTTAGCATTTTTTGTCATTGTCAAGTACACGAGTCAATATATGTATGTATGTAAATATGTATCTATAAGTATTTGAATGAACAATATTATATACAGGAAATTTATGTTACGTTTTCATGTAATCGTGTAAAATGTTATTAAAAATAATAATTTATAATTTCTAAATATACACGAGATATAACATACAATATGAATTATGAAAGTCTTCATATTGTATGTAAAAGTGAAGATACTGTTGTAATTACGGATAACAATAAAACATTAAATATTAAAAGTAGGAAAAAAATACTAATGATTTAAGTTTTTATGGTACAGCAAATATTTTTAAAATCACAAATAATGTGAATTATAGGTTTATAAGTTTCTTGGATATTAAATAGATTGTGCGCACGTTTTATATAAGAAGATTTGTTTAAAATTAAATTAAAGTATATGTGTAGGTACTTGATTAGCTTGGAGATCTTATTTTAATTTAAAATTTTGTCATTTTTTCATGAAATTATACTACTGCTAAAAATTCAGAATAAGATTGTTAAGAACTTAATATAATATTTCATTTTATTATACATATATTATTTAAACACATTCAATAAATATGTAATTTTATTTTATTTCATTTTGCATAGCCAGCAGTATGGCTCGATGGTTGCACTTATGCTTAATACCGAGAGGTAAGCGGGTTCGATCCCGTGCTAATATTTAATGATGCTGGTCAGACTTGGATACTTGGACCCCAAGTCGATCGTTTCCTATCAGTTTGCCGATTTATCTGATTTCATTGTTGAAACCTCCACTAAATTGGCAAAACCATCCTACCCGCTATGTCACAAATATCTGAATTTGATTTATGTACAATATGTAAAAATTGAAGTATACATCTATAGATGTCTCTATGTATTAATTAATAAATTAATTAATTGTTTATTTCGTGTTCTTCAGATTCTCGAAATACAGCGATTTATGTAATAAAAAATGCTTCAATGTTTGTAATTATTTGTCCAGGAAGGAACATTGGAGTTTAATTGTTAAGCCTTCCTGGTATACATCTATGTAAAACAAATGTAAACGATCGACTTACCGTCACATATCCAATATCTGGTCAGCAGTACCGGGCAGGGATTAAAACCCAGACCTCATGGTCTGAAATCATTAAATACATGCTAACCACTATTCTAGGCTGCTGGTGATATAAACTAAATCAGTAAATGATTCAAAAATAGTTTTAAATTGAATGGTTTATTTTGTTGGCCACCACTTGGAAATGTATTGAAGTAATAATAACGGTTTTATTTTAATCGTACACTAATCTTAATTAATTTCAAACACCAGAAAAGTACACAATACGTTATTCAGTTTACAATTAAGTTTTAAGATATGAAAAAAATATACATTTGTTAAAAATTTTCTCAAATGGCTTCGATCAATTTTCAATACGTACTGAAAAATTAAATATTTCACAGATTGATAGTATTTTCTACGAGTATCCATGCGTATATGTATGCATGTGTATGCAATATGCTAATCAAGCTGGAGAATTTTCCGCTTAATTTATCAACGCTCGAGCATTTTCTCAACCCTTTCCCCATCTCAATCACAGGATATCGTCTCCTTGGAGCATTGCGATATCCTAGCCGAGCATAGCCGGGGTGATATTAAGCATAATTAGCTTTTCAGAATTGTCGGTGAGTTAGTGGTGGTCCCTGCCGTGTCTTTTGGCTGCCGCGGCTGAAACTCCTGCCGGCGAAGCTTTTAATAGAAGGATCTTCTGTTCTTCCACCACTCTTCTTCTTCCTTTACGACTTTACTTCCTTTAATGCTCGACTTTACCTCCACGGCTGCTTCGATATCTCCAATTGTGTGCGAGGGTGGGTGCGGCACTTTACAATACAATATTTGAGCGCTGCGCCAAATGAGCCCGAACAAATAGTGTTTAATTGCGTCAAAAGTGCCGATAAGCGATCGCCAACCTTATAAAACCGAATCCAATCCAACCACCGCATATACATAAGTGCTGTAGTAAACCTCAACATGTACATACATACATAGTCTGTGTATGAACATAATGAGACGCAAACATAGTTCAAGATGTTCATATTCATAAACCAAAACTAATTTACTGTAAGCTTCCCTAATTTTGTTTTTTATATTATTTATATTTACCATGGCACCATTACGAGTTTTGCCCCAAGGTGACACCATTGGCCAAATTTGAACTTAAATAAATTTTGTTCAAAGGTGACAAATAAGGATAGGTTGCCAGTTTTGTTTGGAACCGTTTCAACAATGAAATCAGATTGGCAAATTTTGATGAGAAACGGTTGATCTGGTCACATACATATATGCAATATCTGGCCAGCAACACCGGGCCAGGGATTGAATATATGATTCCTCATATGATAGCATTATACGCTAACGGCTGAGCTGGTTTAATGAAAATAATTTCATATGATTTTTGAAAGTTACTTTATTTCTACCAATTTTTGCGGCAGACTTGCTTAGTTCTTAGTAAAACCATTGCTTAGTTCAAAAGGGGTTAGATAATATCAGAAACTTGTCTCAAATATTGTGTGTATCTCACGTTCTACACGTAGAATGAAATTTAGCACGTATGCGGGCGTGTCTATTATTTTTAAAGATAAAGGCATTCTAATTACAAGTTGAAATAAAGACAAAAGTTAATTGAATGCATTTAATTTTTAATTAGATTTAGTCAGTAGCATTGTTTGATTTGGTCAGAGAAAAGATGATCAGTAATGCTTAGTGATTGGTTGCTTATTTGTCAGAAAAATACTTAAAACGAAAAGCTTCCTGACTGTTAATTTCATCTATAATATATAGGATACTGAATTATTACCGAATCCCTAAAATTTACTGACCATTTAATATGTTGCCTTTAAATGGGCGTACTGACGAACTACTACATACATATGTAGGTACTCCATAATTTACATTATTTCTTAAGAAAAATAAATTGAAGCTTGAGTGGAAAGGCTTGCGCATTTAATATTAATACAATTACGAATGTCATAATCGATTTCAAATGTTGACAACCACTGTTTCGTCCTTCGATATGAGTATCAAACTCTGGTTAGAGTTATTGAAGTTTCGGGTTGGTGCTCTCGCGTCTCTAATATATAGAGCGTGTACACGTCGAAGGCGATCCCTCGTAGATCGAGGGGGTTTGGGGTGAGGTGGGGCAGAGGGGCTCCGGGGGCGCAGTCTCTTCTCGAGTGCTCCCTCTTATACCCTCCCTCTTCCCTTTTCTAGTGGAGAAGCGCGAGCGCCACCGAGTAGTACGTACGTAATTATATATATCAAATTTATGTGCAAACTTTAAATCTTTGCCCCGAGTTTATGTTCATAATGGCCGCGTTATTAGTTCGATTTGTGGCGTTACGGTGTGAGATGAAATATTGTTGTTTTATGTCGTGAAGGAGAGAGGGGAGGGGAGAGAAAGTGGGGTGGGAGGGTGTGGTTTCGCGAGCGAATGCGGGGATGTTACCGGTAGGTGAGAAACACTTCGACCAGGGGTAGCCAATTAATTATTGTCTTAGTCGAAACGATTCGATTGTTCTTAAAACTAGGCCTCGAGTTTTTAGGTATATTTTTGATTGAGAAATTTCACAAACCAACCACGAATGTTCGGAAATTTTATGTATTGATAGAATATTGTTCGATTTTCTTATTTTTGAAATATGAACGCTAAAACTGGACTGCTTCCAATTTGAGATAGTTTAATTTACATTTTTCTACATTGAAGATTGAAATCATTTTAGTTGAAATCATTTAGTATAAAGTATCAATTTAATATAAAGGATAATACATACAGACAAAATCGTCAATTATGGCCAAAACATGTAGAACATATTTAGTCAATATGTAAATACTGCAGGTATGAACATTTATAAGTTTGGTTTTCGTGGAAATGAAACTGATAATTGTGAAATCTTTTTTTTAAGTAAAAAAAAGTTTTTATAATTAAAGTGTTGATCAATATATGTATATGTACATACTTATGTGTTACAGCGAATCTGTATTACCCAGTTATAGTATAAATACTTTGACTTGTAGAAGTACATATAATTTTACCAACTCAGTTGGTGAAAGCTGTCACACAAATTTGGACATTGAAAACATGCTGTCAACTTGAATGCTTGATCATAAAAGCACCAATTGAAAAAAAGGACCGAGGTCTGTCCAATTTATGAAAAATAGTGCATTCCATTCAGGAAACAAATAGACAGACATCTTGCAAAAGTTGTTCTAGCATCATCAAATTTGCTTTACGATGTACTTTTATACACTGAAGAAGAAATCGAAAAAAAATTGTTGGTGGTAGAAGAAGAAGACACAACATTAATATAAGTATCAAAAGTAAATGTTAAGTATTTGGAATATTTTATGTTTGTATATATAGGTATATATAAAAGAATGATTGTACATATGTATTTTCGAATCTTCATTATGCAAATCCGCATTTTTCAACTTATCTCACATGTAGTACCTTAGCTTGGAACGTAGATGGGTTTTGGAAAGATAATACTATCCGACCAACATTGGATAATATTGTACATATATATGTACTTTTCTCAGATATAAAAATCTGAGAATAGATTTTTATTATAAATCAAATCCGATAAAAATAAAATTATTAGTAGTGAATGCTGAATAAAGCAAATATTAAATCAAACTAAATAAATATTTTAACGATACGCCTTTCTTCTTTATCAAAGTATTAGTTGATTTCATACACATACGTATTCTTACGTTTTTTATTAAATTACTTTCACATATGTACATATGTATGTGTGAAGAATTTTTCACATTTGAATTCCAAGCCCAGAGTAATAAACTTCAGCGGTGAACGTCATAGTCTCGATGCGGTTTAAATAGATGTCCCAAGAGTTGCAGCAAGAAGGGACAAGTGCCGTTTTGTGGCACTCCCATTCCTCTTCTCCCCTTTGCTTCACCACCTACCGTCTCCGTCGCTAATGTCTATAGTTTGCGACCAATAATTGGTTTTATTACTTGCGCAAGTGTCCTATTTCTTCCAGGCTGAACCCTCGACGCTAGACAAACCCCTCACACCGACCGTCCTCCACCTATAAATAAACACTACTCGCATTAATAATAATCGTAATGGCGAACTAATGACATGGAAATTATCAACAGCGTCTCGTCGTCCCCAACTTCGGTCGACCTGAAGGAGAAGAAGGGGTGGCAATCAGTGAACGGGGTACCGGGATGAAACTTTAAAGAATGCACTTCCCCCTCTGAAGGGTTGGTATTTTTTGTGTTTTTTTTCCCTTTTCGACGAATTCCGAAGATTTCTCGAGGTATGCAAATAAGTTTTTCTCGAGTGTTTTGCAAAGCCGTCGGGAAAGTTATAATCCGCTGACTGTTTTTCTACGGTTTTGGTTTTTTTCCCCAGACTACTCGTCGTGTATAAGAGTGCCACGTTTACTTCCATTAAATCGACAGTCATTAAATTTTTATTGACAAATCAATAAACTGAACTCAAAAAGCCAATTTTTCAAATGTAGATCTACGAGTATACCTTGAAAACTAGCAAATACATATGTATACATATTTTGTATGTACATTCATAGATAAATATGAAAGTAAACAACTCCTTTATAGTTATCCAACATAGTTATTAAAATGCCCACAACTACATATCTAATTTGTATATTACTTTCTATTTTTATATATTATTAATGAAAATCAGATAAATTGGCAAAATTTGATAGTAAAGATCGACCTGCAGTCAAGAAATCCAAGGTCTCGCCAGCAGACACCAGTGGGATTTTTGCTCGTGACCACTCTGTTCAAAGCATTATATGCTAACCACTAGTCTATTCTGCTGGTTACATAATTAAGTTGAAAAGATGACAAGAAATTTAGAGTGATGTCATTAGAAGGAAATAACCGATTGATTGGAACAAAACTTCAATCAAAGTCAAACAGCAGCTATGACAGGTGCCCACCTTGCCAGCCATCATACATTACATGCGAACTAGGGTCAGAAATTCCATACATAGTTATAATTGTAGTTCCACAATTGTTCTATAATACAAATATTGGATTGATAAAAAATTGTTAATTTTAATTTGTAAATACCAATTACCTATCTCAGTGTAAAAATGCTCATAATTGAGGGGTCATGAGTTTGAACCCTGGCCCAGTAGTGCTGCTGGATATATGTGACTCCAGGTCAATTCATCAGAGTTTGCTAATTTATTTGATTTCATTGTTGAAACGGACACTCACCAAATTTTCCATATATTTGTCACCATTATTTTACCAAATTTATATATGTAAAATACATACATATACATATGTACAAATTTGGCCATAGGTGTCACCTTGGGGCAACATTTAATGGCACCATGGTAAATATATGTAAAACATAGATAAAGTAAAAATTAAGACAGTTAAAATCTGACAAAACGAGTTGGGGGTGGAAAGTTAAACTGAGCCATGAGCTGTCATCGTTTCCAAAAATTTTGCATTCTTAAACGTGTTTATTATGATTATTTTTCACCATAGAACTAGCGGAAGCAATTTTAATTTTTATCATCGACCAAACCGGGCAAAATGGCAAAGTTTCAAACCGATCGGAAGAATATAGGAAATAGTCTTAGATCAAAAGGCGAAATTAAGCTAAGAAAAGGCCTTGTAAGAATGTAAATAAATGGACCAATCCTAATTAACATAAACTACATACATACATATATGTATACCTACAATTAAATTTAAACCAAATTTAACACATTCGATTTTATTCAGCAAAATAAATTATGATAAGCATAATCCAGAAAACAATACACATACACGATACATATTTTGAGAAAGCGAAAAAATAAAAAACAACTAAATAATACCGAAATTCACCAAAAAAATCCCTCGCACACGAATTAAATTAGAATTAATTATTTTCAACTTGAATTTTTCATATTATAATAAAGATTATCTAAAAGGGCGGGCGCTTAGTGAGATTTTTTTGGTTATTTACGTGCAGGGAGTAGGGGGAGGGGGTGTTACACACACGTACCGCACACTTCGGATACCTAGTATTTCGGTATTTAGCGCAACAATAACGACATGAAAAATGATAATCGCAACAAAACAGGGGCACCAACCGACCAACCATCGAGAGAAAACGAGAGAGAGAGAGAGAGAGAAAGGAGATAATAGATTATTAATCGCGCGGTAGGGCCCGCCAGGAATTTATTCGTCGGTTTTAAGTCGCGGATGTGTCCCCGGTAATGGCGGCGGACCCGGATTCTTAATCCGCCGCCATAAATAAAACGTTGAATTAATGTTAATGTCGCTACATTTACTTAAGTGCAACGCGGTTAGCGATAATTCAAAAGTGATGACGCGCCGAGTACACCCCTGCCCCCCACATTAGCGCGGATATTTCATTACGACCCCGAAGCCCTCCCCCCACCCACCTACCCACCAAACCATACCGTCGCTTCGGGCTTACTCAGTGGGATACCTTTATTTGGGACACTTACTATAGCACGCCTTCATTTATTCTTATTTTTGTTTTCGCATCATATTGTATAGGCTTCTTGCATTACCTGAGCAAATATTTAGTGGAATATAAACAATAAGTTCAGGGTTTCGAAGGTCTTGCTTAAGATTTTGTCATGTGAGTAGTATCAGCATGCATTTAAAATAACCATTTTTTAATTTAACTAATCACCTTTGTTATACATATGTACATAGCTGTTATTCATTTTTTAAAAATGTTACAATTTATCAATTTACAGTTTGTTGTATACTTGCACAATGGTTTATGATATAGCTAAATTGAGTTTTCATGCAGTTTATTTTCATTTCTGATTTCTGGCAAAGCGCACAGGTTACTTTTCAATATAATGACACATTTTTTGTCAACACAATGTATCAAAGTTTGAATTTTAATATCAAATAATGCATCAATTCTTTTTCTAGTAAATATCCGAAACTTAATTTGTATTGAATATGCATACATATGTATATATCGTATATCGAATAAAACAAAAAATCATGTTCAAGTAATATGTTGAATGTATGATTTATAAAAAGTCATGATTAAAAAAAACAGTTATCATATGTACGTGTGTTTGAAAATTTGAACAGTTCTATTGATGTGTTTGAAAATTTGAACAATTCGAATAGAAGTCGACAATACAAATATTTACATACAAAAATAGCAAAATATCAACAGAACTGTTTTTTACGAAATACGATATTGAAATAGGTTTCTTAAATTTTTGATTCAATAAATGTACTAATTAAAATCATGAAATTTTAGGTATATTCAGAGCCGTGCGAAGAAAAAGTTGCTCCCGGGACAAGAACTTGAAATCGGCCCCCCATCCCTCAAAACTCAAAATTTAATTATATAAATTTTTGATAGTTATGCAGACGATACACATATGTTATATTGTCAAAAAGAAAAATTGAGCTCAGTTGATGGCTCTCTATGGAAATTAGCTAAAGCGATTCGCAGGACAAAAAACTCGATTCCTCCATTAGATGATGCAGGAATCTCAGTGACGCGTGATTGCGACAAAGCAGAACTATTATCAAAATCCTTCCAAAAACATCACACACTCACACAACATTACAATCACATACCAACGCATAATAAAGTCAACCGGTCCATTAAAATCATCACAAAAACTCCCACTAACAGTACTAAAAATATGAAATTGGTGCATCCGTGTGAAATCCAAAATATAATACGTAATTTAAAAAATAAAAAGGCACCTGGGCGAGATTCAATAGATAACATCACAATCAAACAACTTCCATTTAAAGCTTTAGTCTCACTATCTAAAATATTCAACGCATGTTTACTCACCGGGTATTTCCCAGAATACTGGAAAACAGCCAACGTAATTCCCATACTTAAGCCCGATAAAAGCTCAAAAAACCCGGCCAATTATCGACCCATTAGCTTACTTTGCACGCTTTCAAAAATTCTGGAAAAAATAATCTACACACGTTTACTTAAAGTCGTAAATAAGAAATTAATAAATGAACAATTTGGATTTCGCACTGGACATTCCACGACCCAACAACTAACAAGACTAACTGAACACGTGACGAGGAACTTTAATATGAAGAGAAGTACCGGAATGGTATGTCTCGACATAGAAAAGGCCTTCGACACGGTTTGGCACGATGGACTCATTCATAAGCTCCTTATTAACAAAATACCAAACTACCTAATTCTCATCATCAAATCGTACTTAACTCGTAGAAAGCTAGTGGTTAGCGTAAATAATGAATTATCGTCTCCAAAAATTATCGCAGCTGGCGTTCCGCAGGGGAGCTTGCTTGGCCCACTCTTGTTCTCCATATATATAAATGACATACCTATTCCAAAAAACTGTCACATAGCCCTATATGCAGATGATACAGCTTGCTTCACAAGTAGCAAAAAACCAGACACTATTCTTAAAAATCTTGAATTTGCAATTAAAACAATGACTGAACACTTCACTAAGTGGAAAATTCAAATTAATCAAACCAAAACAGACGCCATATTCTTTAGTGTTAGAAAGCATAAGCCAAGTTCAGATCTGAAAATCCCCTCTGGAGAAAGTCTGAAATGGCAGTCAGTAATAAAATATTTAGGAGTAACGTTTGATAAAAGAATGAGATGGGCACCTCACATTGAGGCAGCGAAATGCAAGGCGATGCGGGGTATATCCTCAATATATCCAATATTTAATCGCCATAGTTCTTTATCGACGCTAAATAAAATAAAATTATATCGCGCGCTCATATTACCATTATTAACCTATGCTTCACCTGTATGGAATAACGCCTCGAATACTAACCTTTCCAAGCTCCAAGTAATACAAAATAAATCCCTTAAAATAATTTATAATACACCCATATATACTAACCTGAAAAAACTGCATGCTATATATAATATTCCGTTTGTTACAGACATTACTAACAAACTAACCAGTAGATTCTATGAAAGAATCACTAATAACCATACTAACACACTTGTGAAGAGTCTCGGTGATTACAACAAAATTTCTATACCCTTTAGGTATAAACACAGATTACCTAAACACAATCTGCTTTAGGTCATCGACTTTAGATAGTCTTTAATTAATATTATGTATTAGATGTATTATGAACATTTATAAGGATTGTAAATAGGTTTTTGAGCTCTTTTTCCTATTATGCTTTAGATTAACATTACAATAATATAATACTGTGATTACTAACCAAATTAAATTAAAATTGTAAAATAGAAAATGATCAGTAGATCAGTAGCTATTAAAATAGATATAAGATGTATTGTGAACATAATTTCGTAATAATAAAAAGCATTTAAAAATCAAAAATCAAAAATATTGTCAAAAAAAGACACGTAATTTATATTTTTCATTTTAATACTATGCAAATAGAGCAACGTGCTTACCGATTTATTTTATTTTATTTTCAATTAATCATGTACACTCGTATTAACAGATTGCTCCAAAACGACGCGTTTGGTGTACAGATTGAGAATTATTAATTACATATATATATATATATATATATATATATATATATATATATATATATATATATATATATATATATATATATATATATGTACATATACAGCCATATATTATATTTACATTAGACACGACAGTAGTATTGTAATTATTATACAAGGCAAATACCTACATCAATTAACATCCACAGATACATCAATGGACAAATTTTCAGCGTACATACAAATCAGCAAAATGAAGCTGAAAAACTCGAAATTTTCGATAAAGGGCAAAGTGGGCAAAGGTTGACAATTTATTGGCACCGTTTCTAATTCTGTTCCCTTGATTTCAATTGAAAGTAAAAATCATTACAATCATATAAAATCTTAAACAACTTTTGACTATTTTAAGTTAACTGATTTGCGTTGGTTACTAAAATATTCACGAAAATTCTATACTAACTCTATTAATTTAAAAATGTTCATTTAAAGGTGGGTTTCGACAATTTTGTCTCTTCACCTTTCCTTCCCCCCCCCCCCCTTTAAATGGCTCTGGGTTCATGTAAATACTATAAAAATATTTCAATATGAAAATATGATGTAGGCGAGTTAAATTTGTCATGTTTACATAAATCGAGTGACTTTGAACCTACTGTATGTATACGTTTGGTTCTAAAGTGTTCGAAGATTAAGCAGCATATGATATTAAATCGTAAGCCAAACGTTAATTTTAAGCAAGTATCAATTAAAGATAGATAGATTGTCACAATTAAAACGTTTAGTAGAGTGGTGCGTGTATTATTTGTCATACGCAAGTGCTTTATATAGTATAGGGTGAGTTATGTGAAGGGCTCGAATCTACCCAGTACTGAGAGAGAGAGAGAGTTGGTCGCCAGCTAAATATCTTCATTGCGGAACATTAAACACGGAGACATATATCAACTAGTTAACGGAAAAGTTTACACCGCCTAGCAAAACACACCATGAGGAACCAAGAAAGCGACACCGAATTAAGCACATCCACAACACACGGGCCTAATTCACCGGAAATACTGCTTTTAAACTCGTCGTACTCGCCAAATAGCGGAAACGGTTGCAAAATATTTGAATCTGTACTGCAAGTATGTTTAAAAGTTATGTATGAAAATTAATTTTTGGTTTGATAAATGTAGTACTATTACATAAAAATGTAAGTAGCTACTGCCAAATTGAAAGGCGATTTAAATTGTTTGTGCATGTGTATAAGAATAAATAAAATATGCTTACAGATGAATTATCTCAGCGAGTTAGAATAAATCTCCTACCTTTTCTGCAACCTAAAAAAGGATATATAATATTTTAAATTAATATACGTGTATTATTAATGAAAGCTGCACTGCAATATTTTATTTTTTATTTAATTTACACCAAGAAGGCCTAACAGGTAAACCCAATGCACCTTCCTGGCCAAAGACAATTATAAAACAATGTGTAAGTTTACCAGCTGTATGCAGTGTCTACAGCAATATTTTAAGTGCCTTTGCCAATCATTTTCTTCAATATATTTACATTAAAAATATTGCACACAATTTAACAAACACTGATATTTTTCTTAATACTGTTTAGAATTATATAAATTATTTTAAAAATTTAAACTCACTTCATACAAAAACAAATGAATTTAATTCTCATACGCGAATGAAAATTTCAATACAACTAAAAAGTTTAAATTATTATGAAAAACACGCACTTAAATCATTTTGTAACACAATACGTAGCTAATAGTCACTAATAACTGGTGTGACTGATGATTTATCTCAACAATTTATGCATACTGCTTACGAAATACGAACTCGCAAGTGATGATATTCAATAAAAGTAAAGCTTGGATGCGATTAATTTTCTTAAGAATTGTCAACTTCAATCGCGAATGATTTCAACGTATTGATTGATAGTTTTGATAATTAATTGAAACGTTAAATATTCGCGTACATCTTTTGCCTAGTGTGAGCCACGCCCGTTATTCGTTGACTGAAATTGAAGAAAAATAAACAAGTAAATTTAATTTATTAAATTCAAACTCACGCAAAAGCATATATTTACATATGTATATTTTATGTTATTTTTTAAAATTATTTTTATTTGTTTGATTATTTTTAACAAAAAACATAATAGTTCCGCCAACAGTGAAACTACATATTTCATACTTTTGTAATTTTTTCTTTTTCTTCAATTTTCACTCGCCCAAGTCACGCTGGGCTGTTTAGTTATTAATTTTTATTTATTGATTTATTAAAAGCAGAAACATAGAGTATTACAATATTTTTTAAAAACATTGACATAAAAAAAAAATCCAAATATTTATTTATCTATCATATGTATATTAACTTCGACCATAGGTCGGGGTTGCTCAAGTTGCTACAAGTTGCCCAAGGCGACACATATGATCAAAATTTTGTACAGAAGTACCAAATATCATTATTACACGTAATGATTATGCACAAAATATGAGTTGAAAACACCGTACAATAACCCCTGCCACTTAACTCTTCCACTGCGGAAGCCACTATAGCAGCTCCTTCAAATGTAGACGTTCCACTTCCCAATTCATTGAAAATGTTTAATCGTTTTTCCAAGCTAATTTTCGGAGACAAATATAAACACATCGCACTTGAATATGTCTGATTTTTTTTGTTGCAAATTAAGCACACAGTTAACAACCCTCACACTGTCAATACCAAGCCCGAATATTTTGTATGGCGACACAATCAAGGACTTTCACATATGAATACAAAATAAAAATGCATGAGGTGAAAGGTAATTTAATACAAGGACATACATAATTTAAAACGAGAGAATTGTACGTATGCTAAGAAAATAAGGCACGCATGAGGGTGGGCGGGAAGGGCGCAAAGAAAGGGGTGGAACTAGTCCGCACAGACATCTCACCCTCTCTCCTCGTCTCCGATAATACATTATGCAGTTTACTATTATCGTATGTTAGTCGAGGGTGGCGAAGGTGGAGTCCCCGGTATGGCAGTGGTCAGGATAGGGTGGATGGGAGTTTTCCACGGGGGATGGGGGATGGGGCAGTACACCCTTGGGACCCAGAATCCGACCAGGAGCGTCTCCGGGGTCTGCATTATGTATGTGGTACCGATGGCCGTGTCGCAGGTGCCGGGGAAAAATCATGAGCGGGCCTGACTAGATTTGGCGCGTGTGACACTTTTTCAAAACGCCGCATTACCGTCTTACCCCTAGCTGAGGGTTGAGGGGTGTAGAGTTAACTAATTTTGTGTATCTTTATACAAAATATTTCACAAATGTGCACATGAGCCTTCCAAAAATCTAAACAACCATACAAATTTAGAGAGAATTATGGCAATGTTTTGTATTAGTTGGAATTTCTTTACGGATGATGTAGAGTAGAGCTTTGATGGTGACGTCAGCATCACAAAACGTTGCAATGATAGGGAAGGTGACCGATTTCCTTTTCATTTGTCTCCTTCCAATCAAACTTCCCAAAATTATTTCACAAAACTAACTTGTTTCTAACCTGGTATGTATGTAGTAGATATTACGTTTTACGAAGTTTTGTAACATAGCTTAACATAGAAGTATGTAACATAGATCAACAAACCTAATGTAATGTAATGTTTTCGATTGTGTGGTAATGGATTATACTGCTGGCTTTGTTTTTTGCCAGACCTTGGGTATGTGACTCCAAAGTCGATTCTTTCATATCAGTGTTTGCCAATTTATCTGATCTCATTAGAAATGGTTCCAACAAATTGGCAATCCTGTTCTATTTTCCACAAAATTTGAGTTTATAACATCTCAGAATTTGTAGATATTTCAAAAATGCTGCAAAAATTTGTCCATAGATGTCTCTTTGTTGATCGATGTTTGTAATTGGCCTTGTATAATACTTATGTTCGTACAATGTTGACAATAACCGTCGTGTTAATGAAAATGTAACATGTAAAATAAATAAATAAATGTATGTAAAACACACAGTCGATTATTATATTATTTATAACTTGATATACTATTTTTTTACACACATACACTGTAATATAATAATGGTCTGGATTTTTGTTAAAATAAAGAGAAGAAGATCTAGAAAAATATAATACATATCATCATTCATCATTTACAGACATTCAATATCCACTGCTGAATGAAAGCCCTTTCATCACGCTTCAATTCGTCTCTGGTTTGAACAACTCTTATCCATCTCACCTCAGACATTATTCTAATTTCATCCACTCACCTCATTTTTTATCTTCCTTGCACTCTTTTACATTCTCTTAGGTATCATTAGGCAACTTCTTTCGCCCATTTTCTGTCCATTATACATATGCAGCAGTGGCTTATCATACATGAAAATAAGTGCGCGCTTGGGTTTCCCGAATCCCCCCGAATCTTGGGCCCCCCGAAATGGGCCTTTTCTCCTAAAATTTACAACTTACAAACTATTATCACTGTCCACAATACGTTCGTAAGCATTTTAAAATAGTACCTATTTTATACCAAAAAATGTCAGTGTTTCAAGTACATATAGTAAATAAATAAAAATTAGGTAAAAATATGGTTGTAAACTCCTAATGAAAAACCATATACTGAAAAGCATGGTAAAACGTGATGATAACATTTTTTTTACTGAAGTGAGGGCCTCAAATTTCAAATGCGCTTGGGGCCTCCCATATAATTGATCCGTGACTGTACTAATACATAAACATTGTATATTGATTATAAAATTTCCCGGCATAACATAAAATTATATAGAAATAAGTTATTTCATTTATTTGAGCCTCTGTATGCGCTGTGCTCAATGTGCTTAGTTCGTATGTATCTCTTTAAATTTAATTACATATATCTTATCTAAGAGAATGTCGTTTTGGATGGAAGGAGTGGAGGATTTCTCGAGGTCGGCAGGTCTGATTTATTTCCCGGTCTATTCGGGAAAGTCCCGTGTGACACAAGGCGTTGCGTCCTTAAAAAGGATTACGACGTCAACGGCGGCGGCAGCACCGTTTGAGAAACGCCGGATATTATTAATTCGACCGGTGTTAAACTGTGATTACAGCGGAGAGGCTGACGCACCTATTCAATTTACGGTTTTTGTGTACACATGTACATGTATGAATGTACATACATACATACATATGTATGGAGTTACCTAATGCGGCCCGATGTTCGAGGACTACTGGATCTCTAAGGTCGGTTAGCGTCAGGATTTCTCGAGACGAAGGTAAGGTGGACTTTTACAGAGCCCCATCCGGTTAATGTGGTTTGACCCTCTGTCTATGATGTTTCTGATTTAATAATACGGTTAGTCCACCCACCCCTACTTCCTTAATTTGTACCTGTGCATTTATAATTGAGGAGATAGAGAGAAGAAGGACTTACTAAAGTTTCACTGAAGTTGAGGAATTATTTATGAAAGCAGTTTTTTAAATTGTTCCAGCCATGTTTTCAATTTTGATTGTTTGAAAGCAATTTTTATAACGTCAGTATTAGTGGAAGTACATATTACATCCACTCGCCAATTCTGATGTTCCAATATCAAAATGTCCAGTTCGAGTCAATATCAAATAGTTCACATCATCAATAATTATTTTATTGAACGTATAAGGTTCTATAGAATTATTGACTGTGTAAGGTTTGATTCGTTTATTATTTTTAATTTATTATCATTCATTCATTTGATGAAAATTAATGCGATTGTATTTGCTTTCAAGTAAATAATAAGTTCTTAATAGAGTGTCGATATTATTATTATTTAAAGACACATTTGCGTCGTATAAAAATAAGCTACATAATTCATAAGATGGTCTGATCACAGCTCATAAAAGAATATTTCCTTCGCACTCGACTTACTATACTAAAAAAATCCGCTAGCCACTGTGCTGGACGCCGAGCGTCCAGTTAAAACTGTCTGTTTTAAGTTAAAATAATGCAAAATATGCTAGGTAAATTATTAAAATAAGCTATAAATACATATCATTCAGTCATATATTAAACGTCGAATAATATAAAATAATTGCAAGAAATGAAAAAAATAACGATTGAAGCAGAGCTGTGATTCCAAGGTGGATATCATTCTCACACTGACTTTTGAGCCCAGCGTACTGAATTCCTCCTCTCTCTCACATATGTATGTGAAGCACGTGTTCAAGGGGCTTCCCGCGAATATAATTATTTCTGTTGATATTGATCAATACTTTTATTTCGTAATGAAATCATTCCGATCATAAAGGTTTTGTTGAGGAATACATACAATATTAAGACCCTGTATTCAATATATTTGGAGATATAACATAAAAATATAAGTCTTGGTCACTCGCTATCCATCACAGTGCTCAAGTGTTCCAAGTGTTCAAGATAACATAATTAAAATTCGAATAAAAAAAAAAATGCGTTTCTATACTATATATACTATACTAAAATGCTTTTTGTCTTTGGCGCAACTTTTTTATATTTTGGAAAAAATTGGACGACGACGTGATAACAATTGGATTTTGTTTATACTTTTAATTTATATTTCGAATTCGTGTATTTAAGTCTGGTTAAAATTCTCGCAACATCAATATTAAACTACCAATGTTAATAATGTATGCAAATATAAAGTTTATTATCATAAGTGGTAAACATATTAATTTTCAAAATTTGAAAAATTCAAACCAACTGTTTGAAAATACAATAAAAGTTGGAAAGTGCTATAAATGTCTATGTAAAACAACTGGTATATTTTAGGTACATATATAATTATGCGACACATTTTTCATCAAATGACACTTCTTACATTAAGTTTCACGAATATGAAATGAGATACATACCATGTTAAATATATATGTATGTATGTATGTACATATGTATAATACATGGAGAAATCATTCTAATATTTCCATATGTATGACGTATTTCATGAATTAGCCTGTCTTTAAACATCGAAGATAGTAAAGATATATCGATTTAAGCTCGAAGTTGTCGAGATTGCGAAACGCTAAGGGGTTATTGTTGCTAGATTTAACCCCCTGAGCACACACGTGACGTGGCCGGTCCGCTCGTCCACATTATTTGTGTCGATCCGAGTCCGGGGCTTAAGCCGTCTCATAAACATGCCCTCAATATCGGGGCCGGTAATCTTCCGGATTTGGCAATCGCACCGGCCTATTCCGCAACCAATTTATATTCATTTCAACCCCCTGCATCCGTCCCCTTCACCCATCTGAATCTTGGGACTCCCCCGGCATCTGGGCAACATTAAACGATGGACGCCTCCTCCTGAGCGACTTGTACGTCAAACTGAGATTTTCCATCCCCATCCCTTTTCTACGAATCTAATGCGAACTGATCTCGTTCCGATCTCTACTTATCTACCCTCCCAATGAATTTGTCGTAATTTTAATACTTTATCGACCATCTCAAGTTTGAGATTGTATTATTATTATTACCTTTACAATATCTAATATTATATTATTGCATTTGTACATAAATGGGGCGTGTTTGCGAAAGTATTGTAATTTGAGGAGAACACATACATATGTATAGATATATGTGTATTGTAAATGATATATTCAAATTAATTAGTCATTTTTTGAAGATATTATAGATTAACATCCTTTGAATTATAAAAATGCAAAAAATAATTATAATGAAGTATGAAATCCAATATGAAATGGCAGAAAGCCTAACTTGTGAATTTTAGTAGGTACTTTTTTTGTTTAAATATTCATTTGATTTGAAAATTCAAATTTAAAAAGATGTATTATAAATTGCCCGTATTATTACTTAAATAATTTAAATTGTTAAATTGATTAAACACTTAAATTTGAAAAATGCGGTGAGAAAAATTAATAATTTCATCATTCAAGTTTTACTATAATAAAAAAACTACCTTCAAATTTTGACTGATTTGAACTCAGAATTGGTCACTGATGACACGTCATGATCGATCATGATTTTTAAAAATATTTTTAGTTGCCTTGTCAATGTATGTAAATAAATAAAAAAAAACTATAATTTTTTTCTTAAGTTTATAAATAATTAATATATTAATGAGTGACACAAATTCTTGGAAAGAATTTCAAATTCATGAACAAAAGGAATAAATAAACGATTTCTAACACAACTTTAAATTTTGGGTTTTAAAGGTAAGTACATACATATATACATATGCATGTACATATTTATACATATATATATATATATATATATATATATATATATATATATATATATATATATATATATATATATATATATATATATATATATATATATATATATATATATATATATATATATATATATATATGTATGTACATATATAGTGTGGGTCGCCATACATATTATTTACGTCCTAGTTGTACAAAATGAAAAATATTTTATCGACCTTGCGTCTCTATGTGGTATGATAAAATGACGAGTACATTTCGGTAAAACGAAAAATATAAATGGGTCACAATAGTGGAAGATGCGAGTCGGCGTATGATACCCTGGGGTACGACTCGAAGGACCGCACAAACCCTACTTGTACAGGGGTGAGTCGTAAAGAGTGTAACGTTACGCTCGGTGTCTGCTCTTTTTGTAGAACGCCGTTTTTCAAGCAAGTGTCAAAACGCGTTTGTTTCCTATTGTGTATATTGTATGTATTGTAAATATAATAGTACATGCAATATAAATTTTCCTGAATAAAGTGATGGGATCAGCTAAAAAAAAAGTAAAAGCCCTTAGCAAACTATTGGATATAAATTGACAAGCAGTGTGGAAAGTACCCATGGAATACAGTGAATGAATTTTTCCCAGTACTTTGAAGTTGATTTGCCCATTTTGTATAAAGGTAGAATCATACACGTCCTAGCCAAGGGTTTCTTTGCATTCGTATTTGCTTTGTAAGCATCATTGTATTATATTTAAAACATTTGCCAATTTTATTTATATTACAGACCTCCAAACATTTTAGGTCGAGGACCAAATAAAAATATTTTAAGTTTGTACTACGATAATTAGTGTGGTACAAACCAGAGTAGTTAGTTAGTAGATAGTTGGTGTGTCGTAATCAGATTCAACTATTTTTTGATACTCTTATTCTTGAGATTATTGCGACCTGAGATTCGCTTGCGGACCAAAAAAAAAATAAAAATAAAAATCCTATTCGTTGACAGATTTGAGACTCTCATAAAGTCCAACGCTCAAAAGACTATGAGGAAGTCAATAACTTTATCTACCTAGGTACCTTGACCTAGTCAGTCTGATAATAATATGGAAGAACCGATCTATTATGAGAAGAACAAAAATTCGTCTGGTACTATCTCTGGTGTTCCCCATTGCATTGTATGGAATCGATACATGGACCCTGGAAAAGAAAAAAGGAACATGGAGAAGAATCCTGGGTATCCCATGGACGCGAGATTTCACGAAAATCTTCATCCTCAAAGAGCCGGAAGTTTAAGGGGAGACATTGAGACTTTTCTACATTGGCCATATGACCAAGAAGAATGTGGAGAGTCTGGAAAGGTCATCGAAACGATGGAGGGAAGGCGAGGAAGAAATGGTCAGGCCAAATCAAAGAACTCATGGGATCGTCCCATAATGCTGTCTTCAACTTGGCACAGAACCGGGGAACCGGAAGAGGAACTTTTATTTTTTGTTTTTATTTTATTTTAATTCTTGTTTTTTCTTATTTTTTTATATTTTTTTGTTATTATTATTGACAAAACCCTTGGATTCTTTGGCTATGCCGCTTCTTTTAAATATTTTAAAATACATTATCATCGTTACAAAGCGTAATTTTTGCTATACTCAACCATTGAAGTTTTATTGTTTATCTGAGAGATAATTCTAGATTTATAGCAGTTTTAAACTTGTGTTTTTGGTTCGTGGTGTCGCTATTATAGATGCAGTTTTGTTAAAAAATTATACAATTCGCGTAAGCGGTATAAATAAAGTTGTGCGTGATTATTTTTACATTCGACCGATAAATCAAGTATTCGACGATCGATGATGCTATCTCAGTCTCGATATTTCGAAATATTATCGTAATAAATTCGAAGACATGATCTCTGACTATCACGTACCTATAGGGAGCTGATCGCGACTGGAAACTCCAAGAGAAAATTATTACAGGAAGCCGTCGCTGCGTGATCGTTCCACTCGGTCTCCGGTTCAAAACCGAAAACGCGCGCGCCAAAGTTTTATCTTCCACTAATGAACACCGCCCACTCCTCCCCTTCGCTCGTTTTTAGTCCGGACGATGTGTATCGAAAACCCATGAGATCAGTTCAAAACCGCTGAAGTTGCCAGCAGGAAGCGATACCGAACGAAAGCGCCAAAAGTTGCGTTGCCGTTTGTACGTGATCCGACCGCGACTGGCGAATTATTAAGCAAGCGACTGAGGGATTTTTATGCACCCCCTCATATGTATGTACTTATGTATATGTATGGTGAGATCTCTGAGGCATCTAGATGGTGCATTTTCTGTGGTGTGTGGATTTGAACCCGACCCTGTGTACTTGTAATTGATTCAACTGCCTGGATGTAGATTGTGTCTAATCTAGGAGTTTCCTGCTATCAGACACGTCTCACGGCAATCGCACCCGACGAGCTATATTACTGAATACGGACATCAAATTCCATATCCTGTCATAAATGTAGTATTATATAGTGAATTTAAATTTTATTATTGTTTATTTGTTTTTAGTAGTTTAAATTAATAATCCATATTTTAACCAATTAAAATATTTGAAAGAGTAGATTTGGATTTTGGTGATTAATTCCCTAAATTTTATTTCTGTAATATTATAGTTTAAGAAAAGTTTTTGAAATAAAAATTCTCAAAACCAGCATGCAATTGTAATTTAGAGGCTCTGGGATATGTGTCTAGTACTAAAATACATATAATATGGTTGAATTTTACACTTTAAAACGGGACATATCTAAAACATATATGCAATTGTGCAAATCATCATTTATTTATATAATTGACATACATACAAACAGAATGACAAATAAAAAATAATAACAATAAAATGAAAATATTAAAACATGATTTCTTGTTTTCCAAATGTACATAGTAAGTACCACATGTTTAGATATACACGGATTAAACACAAACATGTATCACAAAATGAATAAAATAAAAAACAAAACCTAAAGAAATAATGTAAAAAAAAGGAAATGAAATACCTGTAACAGAAATCTAAAATCAAAAAATTGTGAAACTATTGATTATGAAAAGCACAAATTTGCATCTTCAATTTAGCTCTGAAAGTACATATGTAGATATACATATATACTATAGAGAAAGGATCAGAGCACTCCTGAATACTGTCCTGAAAATACTGTTTCAATATTAAATCTTTGAATAAACAACGAATATTGAAAATCGTATTGAGAAAATTAAAGGTTTGAATCTTATGGAGTAAAGAAAAGAGGTATAAGGAGTAAAGAAAAGAGAAATGTGTATGCAGATAGATATTTTAAATATTTTGTATATCTAAATATCTCTATATTTTGACACTTTACATATACATGTATGTATGTATAAAGATAATCCAAAAAAATCTTAGTAAGGTAGCTTTTAATTAAATACTTGGAAGAATGAATTGGAAAAATAGTGAGGAAAGACTGAAAAAAGACCGAAAATCCCAGAGAATATGCTATTAACATAAATATTCATCTTCATTTTTTAATATGCTTAGTAAAATTAGAAGGGCTCTTTATATATATTTTTATATTATTTTGGTGGAGCTGTCTCTTTTGATGTTATAAATTAATTAGGCTTTTTAATTACACTGAGCAACAAAAAACATAGATATAGTTAAAAAAAATACCGGAGCGTAGACTAATCAATCTTTATTAAATTTGGCTTATTGAATTCAAATATGACAATATTTTTTATTAGCTTGCTCTCGCTTAAAAGATATGGGCGTTAAAGATATTGTGTAATTTTTACAAATTTTTGGATTTTGCAGTCTTTAATTCAAAACCTACATATGTACATACATACATATTGCTATGTCAAAAGTGAGTATTGGAATTAAAAGTCGGATGCTTTTTTCTATTGATTGTGATTTTTTATTGCTTTAAAATACGTATAAATTATCATCTACTGAATAATAGTTGTATCTATAGTAATAATTAACATTTTATTTTAATGTATATTTAAATATACTCAAATATTTAAATGCCGATGGTAAATGTGGAATATACAAATGTATTAGGTACATGTGATACTTATATATGTACATATATACTGAATCTTATTTAGCCACCCGATATTATTTGTCGGCGAGGTTGTATGACGTCACGTTCTGGGGCTTCGTTCAAGTAACTTTATAATCGTCATCGGTGGACGTGACGACGCTGCCCACCTCCACCCATCCTTCCCACCCCATTCCACTCACACAGAAATCCCTCTGAACAACCCCTATATAGTCAAAAGGGGGAGTTGGGGTGGGGAAGTTGAGGGACGAGGCACGCCACTACCCCGCAAATCTATTAATGGGACTGAGGGCCGTTTTCAGGTCGGACCTTTCACGTCACTCGACTCCAATTTGACGTACATTCATCAAGAGGACAACATTGTTTTAGTTGATGAGGATGTTGTCGCACAATGTCGTCGCTCACGTCACTCTCAATGGCCGGCTTTCCCGCAAATTTCCCACGACGCGACATATGTATGTATGTATGTGTGTGTGTGTCGTGAAACAAATACGCGTGTACAGTTTTATACATCAACGATTGAAATGAAAGTTGTCTGGTGAGAAATTTCACTTACGAAAGATTGAAATGACTGTTGCAACTTTCAATAATGACAAGTGAAATATCCATCAGACATTTTTAATTTTTTTTTAAATTTTTAAATTAAAATTTGATCAAAGTAATCAATGGATCATCGGTATTTGATAATAAACACACTTTGATTGCAATAAATATACATACATAAATACATTATAAAAACATAATCACCGTTGACATACATATTTTATTGTTGCAAAAATACATGGCAGCTTAGAAAACTAGAGTAAAAGTCCTCCTTCCGGTTCAGGTAAAAATATTTAAAAAATATTAGGTTATAGAATTTATAATTTCTATTACATGTGAAAAAAAATTCAGTTTGATGGGAGATAATTGAATTTCATTAATACCATTTCCGGTCAACTTAAAAATTTGAAAAAAAAATGAATTCGTGTCAATAAGAATTTCGGTAACCAATACTAAGTTTCAGTTCGATAGGACTAACGTTGTTCAAAAAATCCACAGACACACACACAGTCATACAAACAGATACACACACACATTTTATATATATCATGAAAACGTGATCAGTGATCGATTCTGAGTTCGAATCAGTCAAAATCTCGAGTTCGAATTTTCGCATGATTTCAAAAATTCATCTATTATTACTACGTACATAGATAAAGTAAACATAGTAAATATGTGAATATAGAGAGAAAAGGTGAAAAGGCCGAACAAAAATGAATGAATTGAAAATCATGAAAGAGAGTGTTAAAGCTTGTAAGACAATGTTTATGTGAGATAAAATAACTGTTATAATTGATCAACGATTACGCAGGGGTGATAGAAAGGTGCGTTTGGATAGATAGCTGTCATCGCGTCGATATGACAGATGATTCCGATGTGATTTTTGATGACTCTGTTGATAGTCAAATACCTTTAGCGTTTATCAAAGCGATAGGAAGAGTAGAAGTGTTTCAAAATCAGCTCACAAGTTTCGGACGGTCAGGAATTTCATCTAACCCTACAACGCGCGATTTTTTTTGCCTGAAAATAATAAATTTAAATAAGATAAAATAGTATAAAAAAATCATTTCTCAATTTTACAAAATATTTTTATTAAAAAATGGTGTAATTGATCAATCAGTAATAGTTTTATTTTATTTTATGTATTTTATAAATTTTATAAAGTTTATATATAATATATGTATGTGTGTGTTTGCACTCGAACCCTGAAAGTTTACTTTTAACTGCCAAATTTTACGGTAAAACAGCGCTTGATTGTACCAACTAACGTCTAAAATCGTATGATTGCTTAATTAGAATATGCATCAATGCTCCAATTGTCAAATAATGCTTGCATATGAAAATATCAAGAAAAAAAGTGGTTGATTCATATATGTATGAATCAGTGCGCACCGTAAGGCTAACTAATAAAAATCTTGTAAAAAACCCAAATTTCTGCTTCATATTCACTTTAAGATGAATAATAGTAAACATCATTTGTAATCGGCCATGAGGAAATAAAAACTGAAATATATGATGATGAATTGAAGACAGCCTTAAAAAATGTGCTTTAAAACCGTTTGAGAATAAATATATTTTTGTCGTTTTAGAATTTTTTTCGTGAGAATTATAACTAATACCTTCAAAGTAAGTAAATTAAGACTATAACACTACTCTGTTGTAAATTAACGTATTGGAAAATTAAAATGCGCATCGTGCGTACGAGCCAATCAAGTTTGATTGAGAAGGGACCCGCACGCCGGTAGTTTCGAACAACCTTTTTGATCAAATAAAATCATGTGGCCCACAAGTGGCCGTATGAAAATTTAATCAAGAGCAATAAAATCCAGAGGGAGAGGAGAGAGATAGAATGGGCAGAGGGAGAGCAGTTTAGAACCGACATTGTTGTCTGGGGCAGCCGAGGTGGGCCTTGCGGTCTCCATCTTCGTGCAAAGTGTCCGTAGACCCACTCGACGTCTATTACATAAAGCAAAATAACATTTCTGAACCACCCCTCATCCGCAGCCGCGTACGACCGAACTCGGACTATCAAACGGAATATTAAAACAAAAACGATTACGAAATTACGACAGGGGGTTGAAAGCGGTGTCGCGGGGGTTCCTCTTCCCCATAGTTAACGTCCACTAGCACCTTTCAGCCGGGCAGTTTAAAAGGGTCCCTTCGAAAGGTTAACTTCGGATTCATTGTGTTATGGCCTCGGTGTCAGAATAGTTTTAATTTATTTATGTCGGGGGTCCTAGTGACGAAGGGCTTTTTCCACATCCTCCTCCCACCGCCCCCCGGACTCTCGTCCCTCTACGCCTTTTAGTATATTACCGGTGAAGAGTTACCTGGATGACAAGCTTTGACAACAAAGACGGACCCGCTTATAATGTATGCGCGCGTGCGGATCAATGCTGGACAAGGGTGCGTGTAAATTAATTTATTAGGGGTGTGTTCGGGTGAGGTTGGTAGTGAGGGGTAGTTAAACTGCTACAAGAGATCAAACAAACAGATAAATGCCTATAATTCTAGACCCAAAGTCAAATCCATTGTAACATCGAGGAAATCTCCAAGACCTATCAATGTTGCGTATACGAATATAAAATAGGCACAGAAAGAAAATAAAATTCATTTTGATACATGACATGTTTTGTAATTTAATAAAATCGTGAATTCATTTAAGCTTTGAAAAGCTTCAAAATATATATTTTTACTTTTTCTATGTACATATATATGTATGATGTCATTTTATTGATAAAATTCAGACTATTGTCCCATAATAATGTACAGAACGTGTACAGTTTGATAAGGATTATTTTGATTTTACGCTGTCGTAGACTTTTGCTTGATGAGTGTACACTTTCTTAAATAAATATATATATAGTTTTGCCTAATGGAATCGAATTGGGTTGGAATAAGCATCTACACAATCAATACTGATCATACAAATGGTTACTTTAATGGTTAAATAAAAATTATATGTGTATGTACACCAGCTGAACCCGGCATGTGTTGCAATTCCACAATAATGTTCCCGTTCCCGAGTTAACGTCGTGGTAATCTGACTTATCTAGCGTTTTGGCTCGTGCTTCTCGATAAGTAAATGTTTCAGTTTCAAATTAATACTTAATAATCAAATTAAATTACAGTAATGATAATTTGTCGGAAAAACGCAGCCGGCGAACACATTTGAAATTATTCAATTGTGTGTTTATTTTACCATAAGTACGCAAGTGGCGATTTGAACACATTTGAAATTATTGCGTTGCAATGCCACTTATTCTTCTTTTCCCGTTCCCATTCCCATTTTTGGGTAATTTTTTTTATAGAAACCATCGCGGGCATACACACAATAGCCCATGTAAGTTTAATCGCAATCGGTTGAATGGTATAGGAACGCATACGGGACAGACAGACAAACATTGATTTTTACAAACCTCTTTTATGTTTCACTTACGATTACAATTAAAAAAAAAATTTGCCTCTTATCCGATCGTTTTAATACTTTGCCATATTGCTTACTTTGGTCATTAATACAGGTAAATGTAGCATCCGCCATTACCATGGTGAAAACATATCGTTTTAGACGCGTTTGAAAATTCTGCGACGAAGATGTGCTTGACGTTAATTGGTCCAAATGTTCAGTCACATTGTTCGCCTACTGCGCTCGCTTCGGCGTGTTCTTGGTGAATATCCGTTTTCGCCGTCATCTAGCTTTAATTGTTATATATGTACATAAATAGTACAGAGATAAAAGCAAATGAATATTGAGTTGTATATACGTACATACATACAAGGCCGTAGAGAGAAAAACCGGGCCCCGGTGCAAATTTGAAAATCCGGGCCCCCACCCATTGAACCATTTTAGTAAAAAAAAAAAATTTCAAAATATGTAAAAAAAATAAAATTATGTGGGTATTTCAATTAATATCGTTGCTAATTAATAAAAATATATTTCATATTATTTTATATACATAAATACAATACAGTGAAACAAATGAAATAAATTAAATACAACAATAAACTATGAACACATAACATATGTACATATACACACGTCAAAAATGGTTTCATTTTAAAAAAAAATAATGCTGTCATTCATGAAATAAAAATTAAACATAACATAAAAAACCGTAAAATATCAACTTACATTATTTATGGAAAACCAGTTACACAGTAGGTAATAATGTATTGAATTTGGGGTGATTTTTTTCTGTGAGAGCTTTTTAAAATGTCTCTGTATACATATACATACATACATATTTCAGATTGATACATGTTCATTATGGGTTAAAATAATCAACATAGAAAACAGTTGAATAATAAAAATGAATTCGTAAACGACAAATATTATTAATTTAAAAACTAACTTTGATTTGAAATATTCTAAATCCAGTCTACCGTTCGCAATTATATGTACAGCAAAATTTTAACATGTTTGAATAACGTATTTTCCAAAAGTCGAAAGACAAACGGATACTTTTAACGATTAAAATCAATCATTGCATACATATATAGATGGAAGGGGGGGGGGGTAGGGCTGATATTTTTATCTAATAACCAATGTTCCCAATATGATTTGTATAATTTTTCTGAATTTTCCAAATCATTCGACACCATAAAACCACTGCGTCCTTAGCCTAACAGAAACCTTATCCATTCCTTGTCGGTGGGTCATCTTCATCGACATTTGCCGGCCAATTTGACAGGTTTATGATGCACTTTGCCGGTGTGTGTGTACGTCTTTTGCCATATTTCGCTTTCGGTCCAAATGAAAACGAAAGCGTCCCGGTCATTGTGTAGCATCTCGGCGCGCCATAAAAAGCCTTTCATTTTGCCTGTAACGCGCGTAATGGCCATCATTTTCCCGCTCACTGCGCTCTGATGCCTTTTCCAGGTCGTATACATAAACACTAATAAAGCTAAATCTGACTTTACTCGTGTGACTCAACTTTTACCCGGCGAGACTTAATTGCGAGCAAAATGGACGCCGAAAACTATTAGCATCAACCTGTCCACCCTCATTCCTCCTACTGCCAAATTGTTCAATTTATTTTATCGCATTGTTAAGCTCACCTTTGTATGCGCGTATTTTCAAATCATGAAAAGCCTATTTTTGTATGTGGCGGCTTTGAGGTGTCAAACTGATCTACTTCACGTTTAAGACCAATGATTAAAAACTACATTTCCAATTATACTTGGAATTAGTCAAATTAATCATTAATTAATTGGAAGTAGCAAAAAATTTTGAACTTGAATTTTGATTTTTTTAAATCTAGTGCGGATACTACAAGTTTCCAACACAAACGGATACAGTGGGTCCGTTGGACACTTGAGTAAATCTTCCTGCTTTTTAAATATTTTGTTGTTTACTATGGTTTTATATGAAGAGTACTTGATTATAAAAGTCATAATATCATTGCTATTGATTAAATAAAATATCTTTCAATTCAAAATAATAAATGGCATTCTGGAAAAAAAGTAAGTAGGTAAGACAGTTCCATATTATACGGGTACTATTTTGATTAAAAATAAAAACAATTTATTTATAACACTTTAAATAAGGTCTTACGTTTGAGCCGTAATAATCAACCATTGGCTCGCGGGCCGCATGCAGTCTTTTGTTGGTAAAATTTCATAATTATTAAAAGTACATCACGCCTCTAATGGTAAAAACAGACTATAAAATACGGCATTGCTTGCTTAGATAGACTCAAGCTGTGATGGGCTTGTCTTTATGTCATTGATATTTCATGTGATCTTATTATATTATTTTGACAAGTTTCTTCTGTATTTCTTCAAATATGGGCATCACCGAAATCAATCATTGTCAAACTGAAGTCAATAGAGGGATGAAAGTTCACAGAAAATACTCGAGACGTGAGTTTTGCCACGGATGACGATGGCATAAAATAGGAGTGATGGCGTTTTTTTGCAAGTGCAAAACTATATAAAAAAAACCCCGTTCTTTTTTAGATAGATTTATATTGATTTATATTGCAGACCACTCCGTGTGTCTGCAATATAAATCAAGGTGACTTATTTACTTTTTTCATAAGAATTGAAATATTTTCCGGAAAATTTGGTGTTGAAACAATCTAATTCATTGTTCGGAAATTGCAGTAACACGCGTTGTCTTGTAAGCGGTGCATGCACTTCCCCGTCGGATTATCAATGAACATGGTGGGTGGTGGGTGGGTAGGGTGGTAACGGTGGTCACCGGTGGGATTTAGAATCCCAAAAGCCGCACAGGCCATCGTCCTACCCGAAAACAATCCATTTCATTGTTGTTTTTCATCGTTTAGCTCTGCATGTTTCGTTTTCGACCGTATTCGGAACGTATGCTAACAATTTCGCAGTTAGGAAAAGATTCATGGACAATTGCGAGTGTATGTGTGTATATTATGTGTGTGAATTTCGTGAAAATTTACAGGTTTTCCAGAGTTTCATATAAATATGGCATTAGAATGAGCATACCGCCCGGTGCACATAGCATTTATGCACCATCTTACTAATTGCAATAAAATTGCAACTACTCAGAAAACTTCGGGCGTTCGTTTATAGAATAACTTTTTTTTAATCTACATAAAATATATTATTGGATTACTATTTGAAATCTGTATATTTGTTTACCGTTTTTTTCGCTCGATTTCGTCGTTAAAATATGGCGTTGTGTAAAATAAATTTTTTGTGTAAAATAAAAAAACGTTTTGATATCAAAGTGGGAATTTATTTTCAATAAACGCAATTTCAAACAATTTAAAAGCTTTCGCATATTTTCAATTGATTTTATATTTACTAGTCGCGAAAAAAAATCTAAGAATTCTTCACTATGGGATGAAACTAAATTTATGTAAATAAAATTCTACTATCATGGTGCACTATATTACAGTTTTAAATATCTCACAATATGAATGGTAACAAATATTTAAACATATTAAAAATATACTGTAAATATACATAAATATGTTTTACATATAATATCTGTAGGTATTTACACACGTACTTATATGAGTGATTAATATGTTATCTTAATGCAGTTGTCGAAGCCATCATTGTTAAAAATAATAATAATCTTATTTAGTGATAACTTTTATAATACTTATTTTAGCAAATGTTAAGTGGTAAAGTGAGTCGTTTAAAAATAATAACATCTAATATGTATAATATGACTACGGGTAGTTGAACCGTAAGTAACCGTGGTAAGATTTGTCGGTTAAATGGCCGTTTAATAGTGAGTTAATAATCCGAAACGGTGGTGCGCGACCATTTTAATTGCGGCAATTTGTTATTGCAGATTTATTAAATATTTAGTTGCATTGCCATGAATTATTTTATATGTGCAGCATCCATTGTGCACGGTCGGTAATATTTCAGACGCCGCGCTGTGCATCGAAAGAAAATTTATTATTTTCTACGCCAAAACGGTGCAAAAATGAATTTCCATTGCATTAAATTTAAAAATTAAATAAACACAAGCTGGTGACGTTTTAACTTTTGTTGTATAATACACTTATAAAACGATCTTGTATTATATAATGTTAAAAAAATAAATATGGTATCTTTCAACGAAATACTTTTGTTGGTAGACGCATTTTTCAAAATTGTTTTTTTTTTTAGCAATATTGTTTATATAATAATATGTAGTAAAATTTAAGAATGAAAGTACTATGGAGCTGTTTTGATTATTTTTCTATTGTATTTACATTACAATATGGCCTTAATGCAACACTTATAGATACATTTGTACTAAATATATATAAATGTACACATTATGAATTTGATATTGGTGACAACTATACGGTCGATTGCGAATTTGCTGAGGAGCCATTTCAATAATTAAATCAGACTAATTGGCAAACTCTGATAGAAACCGATTGACTTGGAGTCACAAATATCCAAGCGTGACTGCAGCCACCGCAGAAATACAGCGTATGATTGAGGTCAAATCATGGCTCGGACCCAGGAATTCTCTGTCGTTAGCGTTATCCACTAGCCTCTGAGCCATGCTGCTGACATATATAAATTATATGTAATAAATTATTTATTTATTTATACTCGGGAAAGGCGGGTTAGCAGATGGACCTAATTTTTATATTTTCTCAAGATCCCGTTATCGTGTGTCTTCTGAGTGACATCTATGATATTAAACTTGTACATACATATGTATATTAATTTAAAGATTATAAATTTTGAAATCATATTAAAATTGCGGCGACACGTAAGGTAGGATGGTTTTTGCCAATTTGATGAGGAACCGTTTCAACAATAAAATCAAATAAACTTGAAAACTCTGATGGTAAACGATCAAATTGTAGTCACAAATATCCAAGTCTGACCAGTAGCACAATACTAGGAATAAATTACTTTCAATTGAGGTCAACCCAAAAAATCAACCCCGGAAACCTTTCGGTAGTAAGCATTGCTGCTGGTTCAATTATGAGAAAACTTTTGGTGTTTAAACAAAGTTCCACATGCACTGGTTGTTGACATGCATTATATTTTATTTTAAAATTAAATAACGATATTATACCTTTTTATGAATTAACCACTATCTATGTCACTAAAAATCAACTTAAAACTATTAATTTATAAAATTTAATATTTAAAATTTTGCGTCCTCGAAAATATACATTTAAATGACAAGTACTTCGGGACGAATTAATTGTAGACCGCTTACTTCACCCTGACAAAGCCGCTTTTATTAACGCTTATACGACGCTAATAAGCATTTAGGCGACGACCGCTTTTATTTTGTATGAAATTAACAAAATTTTGTCAAACATTTCCCGCGCAACGACGGCGTTCGGCGCTAATTTTCCCGCCGTCCCGGAAAATCCCCTTTGTATTTTCCCGAAACGCCACGGGTCGTTTTTAAAAGCGTCCACGTTGAAAATAGTTACGTGCCGCCACCACTTTAAAAACGATAAAACAGGCGCTCCTAAAGTGTGCCCCATACCCCAACAGACACACACACACACACACACGCGTTATATACAGGGTGGGTCGTAATGTGTACCGGGGACGGTTAAGCGCAAGGCTGAGATGACCATAATGTGTGCGGTCATAAACATGTCGCCGTTAATTTTGGATCCAGGTGGGCAGTAAATTGTCCCCGGAGGTCCTTCTTTGCCGTCGGGGGCGGTGGTGCTGCGCCCTCTGGGGGCTCCGCCCTCCCCCTCTGGCCGGTAATGCGTCCCCCTGCTATCCCCTCGTCGTACCCCGTGTCGCGCTTTAATTGATACTACAAACCGGCGTTAACCGGTTGATGTACGTCCGCTTCTGATGACCGTTTGCAGCTTCGCCTCGCTGATTGTATTGCCGCTAGTTTAGAGGGAAGGGGGTCGTAAATACTCCCAGGGTGTAAATCTTAAATGGAGACAATTGTGAGGTTGAATTGACCGCCTCTCATGTGTTAGACGAATCCAATTTAATGGCCGAATTTATATCGATTGATGAAGTTACTGAACTTTTGATTTTAGACCGGACGGAAATGCAAGTTCGACTTATCAATACGTCCGATATTGGAAATTTTTCTTTTTAAAAAATATTATTTATTTATTTTTCAAAAAACTTCGACACCAAAAGAAGTTTTTATAAAAAAATAATAAAATGTTAATTATTATTGAAAAAAGTGAACACATATAGAAAAATTAAAAAGCCATTGTGAGATTTCAAAAATTTAAATAGTACAGCCATGGCTGAGGGGAGGGGTGAAGGGAGTGGGGGAGACGGTAAAATTCGTTATAGTAAAAATCGTTAATGGGCTCTGTCCGAAATGGTAAGCGATATAAGTGAAGCTTGCAAATTTCCGTCTGTCCAGCGGTGACGAATTCAAAAACAAAATTTACATTAACTGTCAAGTACTTTTATACATATACATATATTTTATTTTCAATCAAATTGAATTAAATTTTCCCCCGGGCTTAAATTTTTCACGGTACCTATGAGATCAGCAAATATAATTTAATATAATATTTTTGAATTTTTCATTCGTTGGGTTTTTTTTTATGAAAATTTTAATTTTGAATACTACTTGGTGGGAAATAATTTGTCAAAAAAGGAAGAGGGTGGTAGGAGTGAAGGAAAGGATGTTGGATGGTGGCGTACGTACGTACCCCGTCATCGCACTTTAGTTTTATGCAATATTTCAGCACTGCAACGTTCTGTGGTACTGATATCACCATCACTACTGTCCGTAAATAAGGTTTACTTTAAAAAATGTGATTTCTAAAAATTTAAATATTTAAAAATATTATAATTATTAATCGTAACTTGGAACACTTTTCCATAACCAATTTATTATACATATGTACATACATACATACATATGTACACTTGTAAATACAGACAGAAGATTCCCCCGCGAACCAGATAAAATATGCTCTCGGGGGGGGGGGTTGTTGTATTTGTTTTTTTATCACAACAAGCAAATTATATGAATACATATGTACATACAAGTACATATATAAAAAGTCAAAATTATGTCATTCATAATTGCTTTATGAATTCACTCTCACGGTATCTATTATTGGATTGCAATATTACATATTTGTTTATATTATTATGACATTTAAAAAAAAATTGTCATTTTCAAGAATTCAGACGCAATCTTAAACCGGTCTCCACACAAAACACCGTCGATTATTAGAATCCCGCAGTAAACACGTCACAAACTTTGTCCACATTTGCATTCAGAGATGATCAAACCAAAGTCGTCGGGATTCGAACCTGAGCTCAAGTCGGGGCTCAGTAGGTGCAGTTGTTGCAACTAGCAAGCGGAATAGTTAAGGTGCACTCTCACGTAATGCGGCTGTTTAGATTTGGCCGCGTCGCGCCATACAGAGATTAGGCCCTTGTAAGTTTCGACCTCGTACGAGGCCTTTGTGGGGCCTAAGACCTGGTCTCTGCGATCTCACCCACGTCGCGACTACTTTTCCTACGGGGATTCGAACCGGGCGCGGATGCTAAGTAGACGCTGGATTACAAATGCAAACGTTCTATGAATATTGCGAAGATCATTGCATTTAATTTCAAGGCGTAGCCTAGTAGTTGGTATATGTATATATATATATATATATATATATATATATATATATATATATATATATATATATATATATATATCGAATTATTATAATACAAAAACAAGGAAAAATAACAATTAAACGTTATTACAACTAAAAGTTTGCTATACTCTAATAATTTAAAATCTTTTTGCAATTGGAACGGTTCCTCAGAAACGTCTTCTGGCACAGTCATGATTGATGATATGCTTTTATTTAATCAAAGGATCGATTGAGGCTATTGCCTGATCATTGTCAGATCGACATGATTCTGTTGTTACAACTAAAATTATATCGTCATCATCATTATCATTATTATTTAAAAAAAAGTATTTTCATTAAATTGTTCGCATAAGAAATTGCAGCAGATTTCGAAACAAATATTTGAGTTGAATTAACTACAGTTTTGGGAACTACTGATGTGTGTAAATATTGTAATAAAGTAACTAAAGTTTTGTTTCGTCGTTCTAATATTCTACAAGTTAAAGCCTTTTTAATTTCACAACTAATTGAATTTTCATATTTTTTTAATTGCTCAAATATAAAATTTATTACTCCTTCTGCCTGCAAAATAGTAATATCGCTCTTACTTCATTCTAGTACACCAACGTAATGAATTATGAAATATTTCCATCTTACTAGAAAGCTATTTTTACGCATCTGTTTTAGCTTAAAAATCCCAAAGCTGTCGAACCGTATCACAAACGTAATAAAAAGTAGGTATATGGGCTTCAAAATTGAAAGGGCTTCCAATTCCTTAGAACAAAAATCAATTATATTCCGGAAACTCTCACGCATTTTGCGAAAAAGAATTCGAGTTTTATGACTACTTTTTTTTCAAGTACAGGGATAATTGTTCTCGTCGTCGGCTTTTCTGGTTATAAATTTGTCTTTCAATAGTGAATATCTCAAAGCTAGCGCTACGTGCTTTTTACCTTTTTTTTTGTTCAAAGAAATATACGCCTATAAGAGATTTTGGATATATGTACACATTTATTTTGATGTCATAGAAATTTGAAATCCATAATTGTTAGTTTTGAGGAAAAAAACATTAATTAAAGAAAACATTAAAAAGCCGGTTTTCGGTTTTTTGAAAAATGGTGAAAAAGCCGGCTTTTCGGTTTCGGTTTAAGCCGGTTTGGAAGCCCTAGTATGTACATATGTATAGTCCAGTAAATATTGAGATAAGGCCTTTTTTAGTTAAAAGTAAGTGATTTTTGCGATATTTACTCATATGTAAATTTAATATATAGATAGGAAAGCTTAAGACAGTAGAAGCACTCAATAAAATTTATAATAAATAAAGTCATAGTCAAAGACTGATAATATTGAGCTACATAAAATCACGTTTTTGAGTTACTAGAGCGCAATTAATCAATCTTTACCATCTGATCGAATAAATTTCATTCTAATAATAATTTTTGTTGGTTTGCTCTCATTTATGAAGTATTAGTGTTTTTAAAAATGCGCAGTTTTTACAATTTTTTTGGCTTTTGTGGTCTCAGCTAAAAATCTAGTATTGCTGTGATTAAATTTCGTATTGGAATCAATACTCAGATGATTTGTGCATTGCTTTTGAATAATTATATTTAATTATTTAGCGAATTAAGAGTCCAAAATTCATAAGGCTTGGTTTTTCTTATCTTCATTTTTTCTTAAATCTAAACGTACTAATCCGAACAGTAGATGATTTTTACTAGTTATTATTACACTTTGATTGGGTCGAATACGATTGGTTTTGACTGATAAACAAAATTTCAATTCAAAAAGTCACAATTTTGTGCGCGTGACGCTCACAACGGCCATTTGTATGGCCGAAGCTCTTTTTTTTCAGAAAATCGTCATCTTTAAAATGTCCATATTTTTTATTTATTTTAATTTTATTATATATGTACATACATAAATCATATGTGCCATGACAGGAACTAGGCTATACATGGTAAGTTTAATTTTCCAAACATAACAGTACATACACAGACTAAATTTTGATAACAGAAAATTTGCGATAAATACATTATGTAGATAGCATTAATAAGATTCATCAAATTTGAGATGCTATAAATAGAAGGTTTTAGAAACTAACGGGGGGGGGGGGGATGGTTTCCGAAAAAAAGCACTGAATTGCACTGAATAGTGGCGCAGTTTCAAGAAATCCTAATTTTCAAAAGCACTCAAGAAGAACCCACGCAATAGAATGCCACAAAAAAAGATTAGTAACCTCGGGTAACATACAAATACCCCTTACACCTTGGCTTTTTTGTGGAATTCTAATTCGTTAGTTCTTCTTGAGCATCCTTGAAAGTTTGGATGTCTCGAGAGTATCGGCATTTATCCGATTACCGGAGTAGGGTTTCCAGAATCATGCACTGAATTGCACTAAGTAGTGGCGGAATTTCGAGAAAAACCTAATTTTCATACCAATTTATTGTATTTGTCACAACAATTAAGCTAGAAAAATCGGAAAATTCTAACAGGAGACGGTCAATCTGTGTACAATATGAACACAAGACAGAGTATTTGGCCTGTACTTCAAATACGACCTATTTACTGGTATGCAATAGTTTTATCAGTGCACTACGCTATGTAAATTACAATAAGATTAATTCGGCGAAACTAACATTTCAAAAGTAAGTTCTTATGATATTTTTTTTATTTTTTTTATTTATTTATTTATTTTTTGCAATCTATACCAGAAAGGCCTAACAGGTAACCCCAACGCGCCTTTGTGGCCAGAAGCATTGTAAAATTGATACAAGTATTAATAGTGGTGTCACCCTAGTGGTTTCCATGGGTTTCCGGAAATCCGTTAAAAAATCAAACGTTTCCGGAAACCCGTTATTTAATCTAAAAATTCATATATGTAATTTTTGTCAACAATTATACAAAGTTTTAAAATTTAATGAACTTTTATGTAATAGTGCCTTGGACGAAAATAAATGTATTTACATATATGTATATTTTCATAATAATAGTATTTAAAAAAAAATTCGAAACCCGTTGTTCCGAAATTGGGGTGACACCTCTGAGTATTATACAAAGTAAATACATATCAATAAACGGCCACAGAGACATCTATGGTTAAATTTGTAAATTTTCAACATTTTTAAACAATTCAGTAAATACATATCAATTAAGATTCACAGATACATTAATGGTCTGATTTGTAAATTTGTAGCACTTTATACAATTCAGCGAGATTGAGACTAAAAACTTGAGATTTGTGAGAAAATGGGTAAGGTTGGAAATGTTTCAATGAAAATCAGATAAATTGGTAAACTCTGCTAGGAAACGATCGATCTGGAGTCACAAATCCAAGATCTGGCCAGCAAAAGCCAGTAGGATTTGAACTCGTGACCTGTTCTGTTTACAGCATTATATACTAACCACTAGTCTAATCTGCTGGTGATTATATAATTATATAATCATATATCTACCCTACTCCTTTCCTTTTGGGCATGCTTGGGTATAATTCCTCATTAATTCGTTTCGTTCTCCAGCTACTACGTGGTAATACGTCATGCCCGTTGTTGCTGGAGTGGTTGGGCTTTATGTCCCTAATAACTATGTATGTGCGTGGTAGACATCATCATTTGATGGCTGTACCTCCTGCCCGCACAGTTCTTTTTCGAATGGCTCCTATTCCAAGAGCTATTCGACTTCTTAATGAAATCGTTGCTGCCGAGACTGAATGTGATATTTTCCACCTTGGTGAGCGTAAAATGTCGGATATTACTCTAACCCATTTTTCTGGTAGTTTGCGCTCATCATTGTTTTCATGATTGACTGTGATTTATGAGTGGAATTTTGATTTACTCTCTTCCATTTGGGCCTCACAGAGACGTTTTGTATTTGCAGTTGGTTCTTATTTATTGGAACTGGCTGTAGGTGCAAGGCATTCCTTATGTTATATTTTATATTTGATATGTTTACGTATCTGCTATTATAATTGCTATTGTTTTTTTATGATTATCTACAAATGTTTTATTGTCTATGTATATATGTAGGGGAGAGTGGTGTACGTATGGACGAATGTACCCGTCGACAATGTCTTTATTTCGGTCGGGGAAAATATTTTTGCTACACAATGTTCTAGGGAATTATGAACATCGAATATCGACAACATTCAATCCACCTTTTGGTGCCGCGCGCTGCCAGATTCGAGTTTTTTCGAGAATTTCGTTATTTGGGACCCAAAGTAAATATTTACCAACGAACTGTTTGTTTTTTCATATTTAATTATAATAACTATTCATACAAGATATGCATTTAGTTTTGTATAGTGGTTATTTAACTATTTAGTAACGACAATATCTGTGTTAAAACGTAACCACAAAGAAGTGTATATTAATATTAGTTGAATATTTCGTTTTGTTGTACCTTTGGACATTTATTTGGTTGTACCTCTGGACGCGTCCAGAGGTTAAGGTTAGAGGGTCTTGTGAAATTAACAACCAAAAAGACTTTCAAGTATTATGTTGCTGAAGTTATGAATAATCCAATCGAAAATGATATTGAAATTAAGTATTACAAGAAAATATCGACAAACATATTTCTTGTGGTTGATGACAAAATTTATAATATTTGTCAAGAGGAAATTTCTGGGAAATTGCCTCCTCCTCGAGTGGTAGGCCAGTCTGTGAGACTCAAATCACAGTTGGAATTTAATGTAGACCTTGAGAATTTCAACATTGGATGAAATAGTTTACTTTGTATAAATTATCATATCTATCCAAAGGTACAACATACACTGTCAACATAGTGTTGAACCTTTGGACAATTTTTTTGTCTCTATTATTTTTGCAAAAAATAAAAAACTGTTATGCTATCATTAATTTTTCTTTTGTAATTTTAATCTTGAATATTCAACCTATCTAATGACATTAAAAAGTTTGCATAAAACAATAAAGTTACTGAGCTATGAGTGAAAAAGCGAAAATTGTCCACAGGTACACCACTCTCCCCTACATATGTATCTTTATATTTATTTTTCTTTCTCTCTTTTCTTTTATAAGATATTATTCCCTTCTTTGTTGTTTTTTATAATTTGTAATTATTATTATTATTATTATTATTATTAGTTGTTTGTGTATATAAATGTTTTGTTTTTGTTATGTCTAATTTCTTTAGTTATTATTTTGTTTATTTTCTTTTCTGTTATATTTTTGACCATTGTGGCGCATTAGGAATTCATGTAATGCTACAATGGTCCAAACTTTACATAAATAAATAAATAATTTTCGAAGAATCGAATTTAGTACTTTAAGATGGCAAATATTATTACAAATTATATACGGCCATGACCGCAATATTAAACGTGGCCGTAGATTAGGTGTGGGAACACGTGTCGCCCGTACATCAGCGCCTCACGGACATGGGTATTAATTCGGCAGGTGGCCGGCCGTTCGGATGCGGCCCACTTGATGGACGGTTATGCGGCCGGGCCGTATCTGGCACGAGCCGCTTCCGGCCCGTTACTCAACCGGCCCACCGGATGATGTACGGCTGCCGTACGACAATGCGAATCAATTAACGTGCGGCGACACACCATCACTTATTGAATCGTCACGTGTAAACACACTCGTACGTGTGGCCGATTCAACGTTGCTCGACGATTGCTCCTACAATCCGTATGAAAGCGATCCAGTTAGTTTCGGTTCGATGCTTGCACAATAATTGTACAATAACGATTGAACGCGGAATAATACGTAGGTACACGCAGAATATTAATTTTATTTCTCAATGTGGGTATTTTATTTTATTTTATTTTATTTAACATATTAGCCACAATGACATTACAGAGAGCTCCAACGCGTCACCGTGGCCAGTCAATTTATTACAACAATACAATAATAATACAATCAGTGGCGTAACTACTATGGAGCGGGGGTAAGCAATGCTTAGGGCCGGGCCGCACCGTGCAACTTTGTCGGCCGACTTGTTGCGCGACACGAAAAAATGTATGGAGATGTGTGCAACAAACAATTTGACGAGTGTGGCATGTCCCATCTACCTGCATGCATTGGTCTGGTCGCCCACAACCAAGTTATTCGCGAGTTGAGCGGTGCGGCCCATGGAAATAGGGGGTCATAAATCAACAAAATAATTGTTTTGAGGGAATGCAGGTAGTGAAAAACTATTTCAGTTTTCTTGAAAGTAGGAAAATTATTAATATAAGATATTCCAAAATTATTAATATAAAAACACCATTGTTTGAATCTCAGAAAAAAATATCCAAAAGTTTTCTCAGATCAATTCGAATCTCAGTTTACACATGTACTTTTATTAATAAAGGAAGATCTTTTTGGAGCAATAATAGTTTTCAGAATTACTTATTACTAGAGCCTGGAATTTAAAGGGGCTGTTTATTGCTCAAAGATTGTAAATGCATTGTTAAAGGTTTGCCGAACCTTTTTTACAAAGCATTCACAACAATTGAACAATAGGCGGCACGTTTCCGGCCCCTTCAGATTCCGACCTCTACTTATTACCAATTACAGTTGTTTAGAGAGTGACTTTTCAGAAGTACCGCATTCATGTTATTTTTTACTCTTCCGGTAACTGTGGCTAGTGTAGAAAGAAAATTCAATAAATAAAAAATAATTTAAGTATACAAAATAAATTCGATCGGTCAAACCAGACTTAATGAACTATCTTTGTTTACAATTGAGCACAAAAAAAGCAACCAAAATGGACCTCAAACAACTAATTCATGATTTTGCAAACAGAAAGGTTCGAAAGAAGAAATTTTAAAATAGGCGAGTTAAATTAAGAAAATTATATTATGTACCTTAGTAGAAAATTAAATTATTTATATTATTAAATTATATTATGTACAAAACGTTTGTTTATTTATGTGCAATTCATATTGAAGAAGACGGGATAATTTTACTAAAACTGTCCCTATGGAGACAACATACTGTTGGTGAGTGCTATTGATTGTTTAATATTTTAATAAAATACATTAATTAAATAACTTAGTTCATTGTATATTTATTGAGGTTGCAGTTTCAGAAGGTTTCATTTGATTTAATTTGCAGAGACACTGTAAATAACCTGTAAGTGTATTTTTATTTACTTTTTATATGTTTTGCTTTTTGTTCTTGTTATTGATTTGGTGTATTTTTTTCAAATGTTTTTTTCAACGTTCGATTTTCATTTTGATTTTTACCATCTATATTTTGACATATTTCTATAATATATTCAAAGAAGAAAATTTATAATAATTTTTCAAGGTTAATTTTTTATATCAAGATAATTAAATAAATTTGAATATTTGTCACAAAACTATTTAAAAAAACATCATATGACTTTTAAGACAACACGTTTTGAAGTATTAATATCATCATCATCATCATCTACAGCCGCTCACCATCCACTACTAGATGAAGTCCTCTCCAACTTATTTCCATTTTGTTTTGCGCAACTTTCAACCATATTACCCCACAAATGTTCCTTATTTCGTCTACCCACCTTCCCTGTGGTGTTCCCTTTACCATTTTGCATTGTCTCTGGTATCATTCTAGTACTTATTTTGTCCACCTTTTGTTCATTCGTCTAGCCACGTGGCCAGCCCATTGCCTTTTCGACCTCTTTAGCTTTACTTTATACACTATGTCCACTACCCTTGTTATACTTCTCACCCACGTGTTCCGCTTCCTGTCTTTTCTCGTTATATTGAGCATACATTGATCGAAGATCTTTTTCTTCAGGTAGAGTGGCATTTTTGATATAAAAACATCATTCATTCGTCCAAATGCACTCAATCTTAATTTAATAGGTCTTTTTATTTCTTCTTTACTACCGGAAATGTCAATTATTTGACCTAAATATACATCATTATTTACTATTTCTACTGTATAGCTTGCATCTATAAATTCAAAACGACTAGAGTTATTATAAATTTTAGAAACTATTTAAATTACATATAAGTAATAAAATAAGTATAAATAGCAACACTTTCATAAAGTAGATCGAAATCCTGTCGCAAGACAATTTTAGTATGCATTACGGCACGATAGCAATCGTCGCGGTGCGCGCTGTGTTTTCCGACAATTTTCCTCGGCTTTTTTTGTCCAATCTCAGTTTTTCCGAATCATATACAATTTCGATACACCATTACGTGTATAAAACCAAACTTTTAACGTTCTACATGTGCAAGCTCGGTGGTGGCGCTTGGTTTGTTTGCGAGAAGTGTTGCACCGACCGTAAGCAGTGCTTAATTCCTTGCAGATTCTATACACCTTTTGCGCAAAAGCGAAGAGCGTACACTGTAATGTTTTGCATTCCGCCTGCATTAACCTGTAAATGTAGGAGGACAAAAGGATGGTGTAATACCTATCATTGGAAAAGCTTTGTCTTACATTTTTAACTTCTTAGTTGGCATTTGCAACAACGCTCCGGCTTTAATCGCTTTCGCGCGAAACGGTGGCAACACCCGAGATCGTGGAAAATCTCTGGATTGTATTCCAAATGTGAACTTTGTAATTTCCATTTTAGATATTAAAAATTAAATTTAACTTTTTGTATGCAAATGCGTTCAGCTTTTTAATGTAAAAGTTTCGATTTTAAATACTTGCATGGGTGCATAATTTATGTAGAAAACTGTAATTGAAAAAATCAGATTATATGTTCATATGTACATACATAGCCCCAGAATACTACACTGGTGGAACTATTGCATACCAGTAGAAAGGTCGTGGGTTCAAGTACCGGCCAAATACACTTCTGGCGAGATTGTGTGGTTATTAAAAAAAAGCACAGATCGACCGTCTCCTGCTAAAATGTTACGATTTTTCTAGATTAATTGTTGTGATGGATCCAATGAATCGGAATCCTACTCTTCAATTTCTTGCAAATTTGAGTATTTACCATCTCGAAATTGTTGAATCTTATAAACTGCTACCTACATAATGTATTTCTCACAAATTTGCTGTGTATCAAAAAAAATGTTGATTTTCCATAGATGTCTCTATTTTTGTCCTATGTCCTGTTATGTTTGAACTAAAATTATAACTTATTTTATTTTGTTTATTTTAAAAATCAATACCAAAGACTTGACACGTATCCCCAAAGCGTCACTGTGCTTATAATACAAATATAAGTTAAAATAAATCAAGAATAATAAAATCATAATAAAAGTAAAAAGTAACAAAAAGAAGTACATTTAATAAAAAACAAAATAAATAAATAAGATTGAAAAATTACATCGTGCTATTTATTATGTGCTCGACTAACTCAACATAACAACTGGCATAGAAGAGGTCCAAGCAATGTGCCAGTAAGTTAAGGAGTCGAACAGCTCTCGAGAGGGGGGAGTTCATGAGCACGTTTGATTTAGCCCTAATTGGCTAAATGATATCATGCTTTCGCAAAACCCTATGATTTTCCGGGGCCCAAAAATTTAGTCTCTCCAGGATAGGGGAATTGTGAATCTCTCTTCTAAGTATCTTTACGAAATATTTCCCAAGAAATAAATCTATTCTCTTTGCCAGGGAGTTGAAACCCAAATATCCCACGACATAGGCACTAGGAAAAAAATATGGATAAAATCCAAATATCTTCAGATATAAAAATCTAAGGAATTTCCTTTGGACTCGTTCCAACATTAGAGAGTAACGAGGTTGATAGGGAGACCATATAATGGAGCCAGAGTCGAGCACACTGCGAACTAATTTACAATATAAGAGACGAATGGCAGTGAGCCCTAGATTAGACGAATTACGGATTACGAATCCAAGGATTTTTGTTGCCCTATGTACTAACATAAAAGTAATCTAACCATGTGTCGCCTTGGGATACTATATACATGTCATGGCATATATTATAGGATGTGTGTATGTAATAATAGAAATAAAATGAAAATGCGTATTGATTTATTCTTATTCATTTCATTTATTTTTAACGGGAAAATTTTCACGTTTTATAATACTTGTTATTTCAAGTCGCATAAAATAAATGTCTATTCTTGCATCCGTGTATAATATTATTCAGAAGATCGCTAAAATGTACTTTTCTTTTTGTTACTCAGAAGATCGCTAAACAGCCATGTTTTCTACAAAAACGTTTACAACTACATATTTTGATGATCATGATGTTAAATTCGGGTCTACCTCGTTCCACCAATTTGAAATATCTCAAGACTCGTTTTCTCAACTTTTTCAGTGTATTTCGTCATCAAGTTTGTATATGTATATAGAAAACACAAATACTAAAATGTATAACATAGTGAAATACTTATTTTACCAGATAAACATTAACTATTAAAAAAATGTAGCAAGAATTGATTTTTAAACGTTTTTTTAATATTTTAAAGGTGTCTTAATAGCCTAAAAATCTATGAATGATCACTTTATGTCTTGTATATTAAAGATATTACAAACATGTATACAAAAAGCATTTATGTATACAATATATAGTTACAAACTCCTGTTTAAGCAGACGAAAAGTTGAGAAAACGTGCTTCGAGATATTGCGAGTTGGTAGAACGGAGCACCCCGGTAAAATTCCCATCCGTATCTAATCGATGACAAAATTTACGAAAAAGTGTTATATTCTATGGTGCTATACAATAAGCTATGTCAGGTGGTAAATATCGAATGAACAAAATCGAGTAGGCATAAAAAAGCTCGCATTTTAGATCGAGTAATTTTTTTTGTAAATTAGAGTAAAAAGGTCACATACCGAAAATATAAATGCTAAATTAAAAAAAAATATGCTGTAGTTTCAATGCAAAAACTGTCCCCCCCCCACATACACATACACACATCAAATGTGTGCCTAGTGGAGTTATTATGACCCGAAGATAATAACGCTAACCGGTCGTCGTCTACCTTAATGCCGCTCCTATTGCCGGCAATCAAATATGATTACTCCTCTCAGGCTTATGCTAATGTATTAACCGCGTTGTCTGCTGGACTGTTGTGTGCCAAAGGTGGGGTGAGGAGAGCTAGAGGAAAAGGGGGCTGCCGAACACCACCCGAGCAAATCCGCCCCTCAGACCACCCCTTAATACTTGACGCTTTGTAAATGAACCCGCACAAAGGAGAGCTTCGAACGGGACACTCTCGCACCAGTCTACTTGTCATTTTCTGGGATAATAATAATTATAAATATTTGTATAAATAAATAACTTGTACGTAATAAATAATACATACAAGCTATTTTGGCTTTCCTTACATATGTAGTTTGGTCAATAGAGTCAATGTACGACGTGTGACTTTGAAAGATTTGATGTCGCTTAATCCTCTGAAATTATTCTAATATTATTACTAACTACGATCTAAGTTGGGTCTAACCTATGTATATATTTATTTATACAGGTTACACTCATTTTTATTAACACGATATTTATTATCAACATTGTACATAAGTATTAATCAAGGCCAATTCTAAACATTGATCATCAAACATTACAATCATATGGAATTTTTTTTTAATATTAATAAATTATGAGATGCTGTACTCAAATTATGTGGGAAATAGGACAGGATTACCAATTAAATTTGTTTGAAACCGTTTCGATCTTGGAGTCACATATCCAAGGTCTGGCGAACAACAAAACCAAGAATATAACCCGTGACCACACAATCGCAAACATTACATGCTGAGCAATGATCTACATATGTATGTTGCTGATTAAGGGGTTAGAGTTATAAGAAAATTTTCAATGCTTTTTATTTGAATAATATAATTTAGATTAAAAATTGCAGTACTTGTCAAAGACTTTTCCTCGTTGGTCGTTGATGGGAACAAAATTTTACTCTGGTGATACTACCTTTTGAAGTATTTAATATTTACTAATCTATGTATATATGTTTGTGCATAGAAAGTATCAATAGATGAATAATTGTGATATTTTAATATGTGAAAAGATTATGACCAATTCGAGTTTTCCAAAGAGTGGTCGATTGAATATTTCTAGTAATATTTAAACCGGTTAGTGGTGGAGTTTACGGCACATTTTCACGTGTCACCCCAAGCAATTGGGTGCGACCGATATTAATTCGTTTCGTTATGGTCGAGACGGCCCGGATTAATACCGGCCGGGCGATCTCCGGTATTTAAGCGATTTTTCTTCATGAATGATATGAAGAAAAAGGGGGTGTGCGTTAATGCCGACAGATTTGGACGTGGAAACTGTGGGTGGGTGGTTTGGGGTGGGGTTCGGTCTCGTCAAGTCACCCTAGCGCGCAAGTGCCCGCTTATTCGCCGCATTAAGTATTCATGGACACCGGGGGAGAGCCCCTAGCCCTCTCTCCCTCCGCAGGCTCACCTTTTTCTCGACCCCCCTCGGATAAAACCGGAGTTTTCCTCTTAATAATATTGAGGGGCCGCTAATTCTCAGGTGCTGCGAGTTAGCACCTTCTCGCCGGAGGGTGCGAATTGAATTGAGTTCGCGTGCTCCCGGAAAAAAAGGAGTGAAACTTTCTTACATTAAACAGACTGATGATTCATTTGCATGCAGTATCAACTTTGAATATAATAAGCAAACTTTCGCGGTGAATTTTTTGAAGTTGATCAAAAAGTGCTTTTCAAGTAGTAATTTCATGAAAATGACAATTATCCTCAACAAGTTAATAAATTACAAATTTCTTGTTTGAATAAAAAAGTACAATACGTCGTATTATGACGTTTGTGTGTTAATAGTTTTTTTTTTTTAAATAATAAATAAACCATTGAACTAAATTCAATGAAAGTATTATACCTGAAAAATTAGTTGGCGTTTCTTGGACGGGTGGAAGTTGAAAAATTGTTCGTAATGAATTTTTTTTTAAAATATTATAGTATTTTGAGACAATGTACCAAATTTATTGATTCCTAATTGAAAACTGCAAATGACATAGCAGATAAATAAACATTTTTATTTATTTATAGCAATTTTGCCACGGTGACATTAAAGAGTAGTTCCAAGACGTAACTATGGCAAAACAAAAAAAGGAAAAAAGTATACAATGAGAAGAAAAAAGCAAAATCAGCATAAATACACATTAAAATATGTATGTGTAGATACATACATACATATGTATGTTTGTATGTACAAATGTATATGTAGTTAGTGCATAAAATAGTTAAACGGAAAATAGTTTGTTTCAGTAAGTGAATAAAATATGATAATGGTTGAAATATATGGTTGGAAAATAGTTTGTTTCAGTAAGTGAATAAAATATAATTATGATTTTTTTTATAATAGTCACCTTTTTCACTTTAGACATTTTCCATTAATCCTTCATTTGAGACTCGCTGCTACAGATATGTAACTGTGTGCATATGTATGTACATGTACCGTGCAAATATGTTTTGTCAGAATTAAGTCCATTGGCGTGCGAGGACTATCGTCGACTTTTTCTCAACATCTTCCCGAGAGGAGGGCAGAGCGAAAGGGGGCGGAGCAGGGGGTTGTTGTCGCATGCAAATTAATTTACGGGCAGTGGCGTCCAAACTGGCAAGTGTCGTTATTTGTCCTCGGGGTAAAAGCCGTTTCGCAGATTCGCCGGAGTTATGCGGAGCCGTCGCCGAATCGCCCTCGAGAGCCTTATAAACAAAAAGTCAGGCTTGCGAGGAGTCGCGAGCGTGTACAGAATCCACCCCCGTCCCCCTTTCGTCCCCCTGATTCAGCACAAAGGCGCTACATTTTAATTAAATCAAGCCGTAGTGTCGTCTTGGCCTTTTTCCGCGGACGCCGCTGGAATTATTCAAAGGCCGATGCGATTGCGAGTCAGTCGTAAAAGGCGTAATGCGGCGTAACGCGCCAACTTTACGTACGAATCATCGGAAAATTGCAAGAATTTTCATCCAACTTTGTTGGGCTAGGATGCGAAAGTGTGTGTGTTTGTAAGTATGAATCGAGATTTTTGAGAAAAAATTCAATTTCCATCATCTTTGCGTAATCTTCATCTGAAAATAGCAATGGTACTCTGAGCCTCTTAATTTTTTTGATGATCGTTTTATTTATATTTTATTAAGCTTTCAATGTGAAAAAAAATTAAATTAAATGAATGGAATTTACAGTAATTTCATCAGTCTTATAATTTTTTTAGTACGTTTAAATACATGATTATTCTAATTGTTGTAACACAATGATTATATTATACAATATATAATATTTGCAGTAGTCTATTTTTTTTTCACGAATCTTTTAATTGTTGACAAATTTTAAAAATATACAATAGCAAATTTTTTAGAAAATGAGTGTCATGAATAATCAACAATAGAACAAATATTATTTTATTTTTTGAAATTTAATTTCACACTGTTTCAACAACGTTTGGATCATTTAGTAGATATTTAATCCCATTCATCATCATATATTTGAAGTAATTTTACTTAAATACTTATATTGTATAGGAAAATAAGCGATAAACGATATAGAAGAAACATCTTGTATTATAATGTGAGTTTAAAAAGCATTGTTTAAAGAAACAGTATTCATAGAACAGGAAGATATTCTGACAACTGAATGAATCCATTCTGGAGTTTACAAATGACAGTGCAAAAAAAAAGAGCTGCCTGTCTACAAATGGACGTTTTCATATAACATACTCAAACTATTGTATTCATAATTGAACCAAGAGAAAGATAGACAGAAACGAATCCCCGGGACTGACGATTCTCCATTGCACTGGCAAACCCTCGAACGGTTCAAAAACCATAAAGTCCATTGTGCTTGTGAGTGTGTGAGTGTGTATATGTAGTTTCGCCATATTCATTAACTGTTACAAATTGTCCTCGAGTCCGTCGTAAATCGCGAAACTACCAGTCGCAAGTGAGAGCGTGAGGTTCAACCCTTTGTGTTTCGGGGACGCGTCCTAATATGGTGAACAACGTTGTAGCGGGAGGGGGATGGAAAAAAGGGGACTCTGACGGAGGACCGAGAGAGGACAGTCCTCACAAGTTAAATGTAAACACGAGCCGGGGGAAATACAATTAATCAAGTCCGACGGTCGAGACAATGATGTCAAAAGACAACTTCCCAGCGCGTCCATTGTTCTCGCATCAACAACAGAAGATAAGGATGGACAAGCCTCGCCAAGACAGACCTCGACGTGCCGTTATTGTTGTCGCTTCGGGGTTGTATGGGGAGGGGTGGTAGGGGGTAACATACGAGTGACTGGGCTGTGCATCGTTAATTAAAAAATATGGAGTAGTAAAAAATGTATGGCGTGGTGATTAATTGAGACGCGAGGACCCTAAATAATAACATCCTGCAATATGGTACATATGTATTGGGACATCTTTCTGGTGAAGTTGGTCCATTCTTATATTGTACGTATGTACTGGTTTGGGATTGCAATGTACATTCAAATTTCATAAACTGGAAAACGGTAAATGATTACTCCTACTACTGGTATACCATTATTTTCCGGTAAATGAAAAAAGGTTTTGTTTCATGGATTAGTAACTGCATGTAGTTAATTTTCCGAAGGTTTTTTTTTTAGTTAGTTGACCAGTTAAATTTTAATTTTAGTTAGTTGACTCGAAAATAAATAAAAATAAATCTTAGGTGAACAATGTCGAGTAAATTCGTAGTAATAAATAAATTTAACTTTTTATTTTTTACCTATCAAATTTATTTATTTAAAGTTTGGACCATTTGAAACTTTCGATCATAATTAAAACAACTATCTGGTCGCATTTATTACGATTTGGTCTGTCTGTGTTTATTTATTTATTTTAAGTTTGGACCATTGTAGCATTACAGGAATTCCTAATGCACCACAATGGTCAAAAATATAACACAAAAGAAACAAAATAATAACTAAAGAAATTAGACATAACAAAAACAAAACATATATGTATATACACAAATAACACATTTAACACAATCATAAAAATAATAAGCTATATAATAGCGGATAATAATAATAATTACAAATTATAAAAAATCAACAAAGAAAGGAAAGTCTCAAAAGAAAAAAGAGACAGAAAAATAAATATAAATATATGTATACACAGACAAAAATACATTTATACATAATCATAAAAAACAATAGCAATTAATAATAGCAGATAACGTAAAAATATCAAATATAAAATATAACATAAGGAATGCCTTGCACCTACAGCCAGTTCCAATAAATAAGAACCAACTGCAAATACAAAATATCTCTGTGAGGCCCAAATGGAAGAGAGTAAATCAAAATCGTACAACGTCGTCAGCAAACAAGAGTGTTGCCAGTGAATTTATCAATTTAAAATTGCCACATTAAATAATGAAAATAAACAAAGCCCAGACAACCTAATTCACCATTTGCATTACCGGAAAATATTAAAATATACCGGTATTTACCACACAACAAAAAAAAACAATTATTTTTGTTCCCTCATTTTATACCTATACATATACATACATATGTATGTATGTAGGTAGATATAAAATTAAATGTAAAAAAAGTATGTACATATGTAGGCTCATTTTAAAAGACAAATTTTAAAATAAAGATGTACGTATGAAATTTTTAAGACAGAAATTAAATGTAATACCAAACTGTAGGCATACAATGCACTACATATTTATTTATTTATTTATTTATTTTAAAAAATCAATACCACAGAGACTTGACAGGTTGCCCCAAAGCGTCAATGTGATTTTAATACAAATAATAAAAATCATAAAAATTACAAAAAAAACATCATAAAAAAATAATAAAAATCATAAATAAAAAAAAACATAAGAAAATAATAAAAATCATAAATAAAAAAAAAAACATCATAAAAAAATAATAAAAATCAAGTAAAAAATATGTACACAAAATAAAAACAAAGAAATAAGATTGAAAAATTTATATCGTGCTATTTAGGATGTGTTCCACCAACTCAACATAACTGGCATCGAATAGGTCCAAGTAATGTGCCAGTAAGTTAAGGAGTCGAACAGCTCTCGAGAGGGGGGAGTTCATGAGCACGTTTGATTTAGCCCTAATTGGTAAAAATATATCATGTTTTCTTAAAACTCTACGATTTTCCGGGGCCCAGAATTTTAGTTTCTCCAGGATAGTGGGATTGTGAATCTCTCCTCTAAGTAATTTTACGAAATGTTTCCCAAGAAATAAATCTCTTCTCTTTGCCAGGGAGTTGAAACCCAAAGATCCCAAGACAAAGGCACTAGGGAACAGATATGGATAAAATCCAAATGTCTTCAGATATAAAAATCTAAGGAATTTCCTTTGGACTCGTTCCAACATTAGAGAGTAACGAAGTTGATAGGGAGACCATATAATGGAGCCAAACTCGAGCACACTGCGAACTAATGTACAATATAAGAGACGAATGGCAGTGAGCCCTAGTTCGGACGAATTACGGATTACGAATCCAAGGATTTTCGTTGCCCTATCACAGATATTCTCAATGTGAATGTTGAAACTCCAACTATTTTCGAAGACTATTCCCAGATCAGATATAAATAATTCTCTCTGAAGAAGAGAATCATGAAATTTATACGGATATTTAATAGGAGAACGAGAACGAGAGTAAGAAATGACCCGACACTTTAGGATATTGAAGGGAAGTTTATTAACATTAGCCCATTCATAAATAGAATTCAAATCCTCTTGCAAATAAAGAGCGTCAGGTAAATCAATTATTCTCTTATAGATTTTTAAGTCATCCGCATATAATAAAAATTTAGAATGGTGAATAGAAGATTGAATATCGTTGATAAATATTAGGAATAATAAAGGGCCAAGATTTGATCCTTGGGGAATCCCAGAAGTGGCAACATACTCATAAGAAAAGCAACTCCCAAACTTAACGAATTGACGTCGATCCTGTAAATAAGAAATAAAAAGACCAACAAGATTATAAGTAAATCCAATAAAACTTAATTTACTAACCAAAATTTTATGATCAACTTTATCAAACGCCTTCTCAAAATCAGTATATATTACATCCATTTGATTATTACAATCCAAAGTGCTGGTTATGTCATTAGAGAAACATAACAAGTTGGTAATGGCTGATCTGGCCGGACGAAAGCCATGCTGCTGATCAATGAGCATACTTTGAAAGTGATTAAAAATGTATCTGTGTAATATTACCTCAAACATTTTGGCTGGCGCTGACAAGATAGTTATTGGTCTGTAGTTCCTTACACAAGATTTATCGTCCTTCTTATGAATAGGAGTTACTTTAGAGCATTTCCATAAATTGGGGAATGAAGAGTTCCTTAGAATTAAATTAAAAATGAATTTTAAAGGTTCTAAGAGACTAACCTCACATCCTTTTAGGATGTAATTAGGGATGGAGTCAGGACCGGAAGAATAAATATTTTTTAACTTTAGAAAGCCATATTTCAGATCGGAAGAGTCAAGATGATTAATCGCTAAAGTGGGGAAAGTAAATTCCGAGTCATTGGTAGGTTCCATGGAATCAGTAGGATTATTGAAAACTGATTTAAAAAAGTCGGCAAATCCATTAGCAATGTTTTGATCACCCTCTAACAATCCGGAATCATTGTACATAATGGTCGACTTTACACGATTTACACGTTTAGAATTAATGAAGTTCCAGAATTTCTTAGGGTTTTTAACTATGGAACTTTCACAATCAGCTACATAAACATTATATGCATTATTAATTAATTTCTTAATTTCCGTACGTAAAATACGGAAATTATTTAAGATAAGAGGATTGCTCGATTTCTTCCAGAGTTTATGTGTTTGATATTTACTTTTTAAGAGATTAATAATTTCTTTAGTAAACCAAGGCGGATAAATCCTTTTACTCGTCACTAATCCTTTCAACCGAAAACAATCATTAAAAATAGAATATATAATGTCATAGAAATTAGAGAGGGCCAAATTAACATCTTTGCACTCAAAAACTCGCTCCCATTGACAATTACAAAGAATATCATTTAAATATTTGAAATCAACATTTGTAAATAACCATCCATTTAGGACAGAGGTATTAAGACAGTTATTTATTAAACGAAGTGAGGAAGAAGAATTTTATATATGTACATATATAAAATTCATTATGACAGTATGTAGCTTAGCATTGTTATAATCCATTCATGTGCCACAAAAGAGAGACCTGCAGAAATACTAGGTCAATAAAACGTGTAGTTGAATACTGTTACCGGTAAGTGACACTACATAGAGCTCAAGCAGTATGAGTGGGTGTATTGTAGGGGGGAGAGGAAGGGGGATTTAGCATAGTCCAGCGTGGTGCAACGTGATGCAGGTCGGTGCAATGCAGTCATGATGGTGTCGGAATGGAGTCCTTTATGCCGGCCGGAAGTGCTCCCGCAGGAAACGAGACGTTTATACATAATTTAGCGACGACTACGACCCTGGCGAGAAGATGACAAAAGCCCACCTACTAGGTTACTTACATGTGACGATGGTCGCCTCTACACGGTTTGCCATTTCATTTCATTGTTCAGAGACGTACAAGTACTCGTTGTCGTGGTGGTTATCTAGAAATTCACCGTTGAATCATTTAAAGTTATCTCTTTCTATCTCAATACTTATGCACATACAACATACATGTACATATACAGTATCAGTCTAAGAATTTCCATCTCAGGCACCGTATCCGTCAGATTATAAAGTGCCGTTAATTTTTCTTTCGAGCTGGAGTTAGCAGTCAAATGGAAGAAAAAAAATCAATAGTGGGTAAATTAATTACAAAGCGATTGCCGCAGGGTCAATGGGGAGTCTTTTTGTGCCAACGTTCGGATGTTTTAAGGGGAGATTGAGGGTCTCGGTCAAAGCCCACATCCGTGAATGGGGGATGAATAAGTTAGGGGGCAGAGGTAAGGAACATGGAGAGGGGAAGGGGGTATGTATGGAAACCTAATTAGGGATAAGAAAGACGACGTCTCCGCCAGAGATGGAACTTCTCGCTGATAAATAATGAATTATCGCTTTTCACTCGCGCACCTAGTGCCAGTGTTTGATCTGTTGTAAATATTATAATATCCACAAGCGATTAGATTTTTAATTTATGAAATTTAATTAATTCGTATAATATTCGCCGTCTTTCCCTCCACAAGCCAGAATTAGTTCTTTTTAATTTTTATAATTTATTTTGCCTCAACAATAAGCATAGTAATGTAATACCTATTATGTAAATATACACATATTATGTATAAACATTAAAATATAATATGATTTCGACTTAAATCTTGTTTGAACGTATTCTTAATAAATAATTTACTCAATGTCTGGAGTATTTTATAAAGTTGTATTTGACTCGGCGATATTTTCTGGAACTATGACGTATAAAGCAGATGTGAATATTTGAGGAACGTTGTGGATTGAAGCTTATTTTACGACCCACCAAACATAAACCGGGTGTAAAGAAAGTCTGGAATACTTTCTGGAACATTTAAAATATCGATTTTATGAAAAAATCATAAAAGTGTTTCTGTAACTTCACAGACAATAAAATGTTTAAAAAAAAGTTTTATTTTTATTGATATATAACAGTGGCGTGCGGTGACTTTTAAAAAAAGTCACTAGGTATGGATAAAAAAATATTAAATTTTTTTTTTATTATAATATTCTATCTATAATATGAGTATATATTTCATTCATTTTTGTGCTAACAGAAATATCTTTAATTAGCCTACCTTTCTTAATAACATCCTATTTGTTCATCTTCTTAGTGATTTGATTTTATTAACTTTATTTCCTGAGTGATTTCTAGGCTTCGTTATTTGTTTCTGCGTGCTCCACACTGATTTTTTGAGGGAATCGTTTCATGAGCCGAGTCCCTTGTCATATTTGTACTAAAAAAAATCAGAACAAAACTTGATAGACACAAATCAGAATATTTTTAGTGAAAATTCCATAAATGCTTGATGAGCCGAGTACATTAAAAAATGTTTTGTCTGCGACGGTACCCCCCATATGTAACAATTAGCCCGTACTGTGAAGGGAACAGAATTGAGACGGCGAGTCCGTGCAAGTGACAACGTGGTGGACCATACCATAGCAATACTGATTTCAGTTTCTGAACAAGCGAAGTTATTAATCCGATTGAAGAATATTAGAATTGTTGATTTTTTTTTGAAATTTTAGGGGACTAGCCTACTCTCTCTAGTCTAATGACGGCACGCCACTGATGTATACAAATCAGATAATAGTTATTACATTGTATATATACATATACATATATGTATGTACAACAGATGATTTTTTTTACACCTAGTAAATAAACAATACCTATGTTTATCATTTTATTATTATTTAGGTATATGTGTCTTACAAAATGCTAAGCGTGATTTCTAGTATAAAAGTTATGCATGTTTTATGTTTTATTATTTATTCAATCATTTTTTGTTCACGATATAAATCTCTATATAACGTGGAGTTAAAATATTTTTTTTTTTTTGTAAATTTCTCATTTGATCGAGTCGCTCTCGTCGACAATGGCCGCCGTCGGACATCATTCAGCATATTCTGAGGAGTGAAGTCCTCTCGGCCGCCACCGACCACAATTCAATTTAATTCCGAAGGCGAGCTGAAATATCTTGGGGGGTGATATCCGCAGCTGTCAGCACCAGGGGTAGTCATTCTTCGGCGGAGAAGGGCGGGCATAAAAGGCGGCATTTGAGTGATTTCCATTGCGAGGAGGTGGGTGGACGGGGAAGACGGGGGCCGTGGTTTGGGAAGCCCATTGTCGCCTAATCACTCATTATTTTCCTCGAGACGCTTTTATAAGGGAACGCCACCTGAATGGAGACGAGCCGATTTCAATTCAATGATGCCCTTCGATTTTGCGGCCTGATCAATGGATGAAAGGTTCAACTACTCGTCAACTCAATTTGTTCCGATATTCCAGAAAATTTAATTTTCAATTCAATACTATTACGTACCTACATATGTATGTATACCATGCATACATTTGTCTATCAAATTGATTTAAATATTAAGAAATCTCTTAATTTCACACCAAAACTAACGTCACGTTTTCGTTTTCATTTCACTAAGAATTCAATTGTGATATTTTCACAATATCCGATGAATTGGGGTAATGTTTAAAATATTGCAATTTAAATAACCAACACCATAGACCAATGGTTAGCATGTATTCTATCGCAAGGTCATGGGTTCTATTGCGTATACTGCTGGTACCTTGGATATGTGACTCCAAAGTCGACCATTTCCTATCAGGGTTAATCAATTTTATTTGATTTTATTGAAACAGTTCCAACGAAATTGGCATTTCTGTCCTATCTATTACGCAGAAACTCGAGTATTCATCATCTCGATTTTCACTGATATGTATGTATAAAGTTTTTGCGTAGATGTATCTGTGGATATTAATCGTTGTTTCTATTTTCCTTGTAATTATAATACAATACTTCTGTACAATATTTGACCATATATGTCGTGTCTAATGTAAAAATATAATTAATAATTATGTACCTTATATGTATGTCTATAGAATTTATAATAATTCTTAATCTGTATAGATTAAGAATTGAAGTAATCTATTAATACGAGTGTGCATGATTGATTATGTAAATAAAATAAATATTTTAAATAAAATAGAGGGATTATTTATAAAAATTACAATTCTTCATAATTGCACTGTACTATTGTTAATCAATTAAAATTCCTTTGGGTTCTATTTTCTACTAAAGATTTCCCGGTTTTTTTAGATTTTTATAAGTTCTTTTAGAAAGGAATTGATTGAAATTAAAATTTCAAATCTATAACCATTGTACATTGAATTGAGATAATAATATGCTGATAAAATGTGAAAAAAAAATGAATTCGATTACTAATAACCAAATCGGTTAGTCAAATCGTTATACTCTAAAGATGCGATATATATGTACATGTGTTTGTGTACCAATGTACATGTGGTTATGTACCAATATATATTTTAATTTTGATTTTTATTACATATGTATGTACATACGTGCATATGTACAATATAAAATGTTTGAGAATGTCGAAAGCGATTGTTCATCGTTTGTCTACAGCAGGGGCCCCCAACCTTTTTGAGAAATGGGTTGGTTCAGAATTTTGAAATGTATGGAGAGCCGGATAAAAAAAATCTTATTGGAATCCAATTCAAATCAATTTGCATATATTTTTTATAGACATTTCCGATTTTGAAATAAAATATGTAAAATCGCAAAAATTGCATATGCATATGCATCTCAAAAATTGATTTTTCCAGCAAATGCTTTTATATTTGGATAATCAGACTCCTCCAATATAACATAAAATTTAATTAACGTTTCATTTTTAAATATTGACTTCAAACCATCTTGGCTTGAAGATCGATCAATTATAATTGAAAATCTTCTTCAATATCGTTGATATGGATATCAAATGGATTTTGAAAAATTAAAACACTTTTAAAATCTATAATTCGATCTTCAAACGCCTTCTGTAATAATTTTATATTGTGAATACAGTTTTCGATCGGAAAATTCTGAACAGGTATATAGTTTAAGACAAATTATCAGAAGGAAAACGAATGAAAAAAAGTTGCCAAGCAAAAGAAAAACGGAAAGTTGGTTTTTTGCATTTCATTTGGGTCTTAACTAACAAAGAATTTGACTTTTTTTTGTATAAAATATCACGATCAAGTCAATAATTTTAATAAGCTTAAAAATTTTACATTTTAAATTAGTTTTTAAAAATCAGACCAATTTTTTTCTTGGGCCGGATGAAAATCTTTCGTGGGCTGGTTCTGGCCCGCGGGCCATAGGTTGGTGACCACTAGTCTACAGTTTAACTTTGGCTCTTTCTCTGGCAGCTGAAGCACGTAGTCGAGCATGGCTCAAAATGGCTGGAAATTTTTTAGAAGGCGGCTGAAACTTTTCTGAAGTATAAAATAAAAAGTTTGGCTTGCAGCTAGCCGCGGGTAAGCAGGTGATCTGCTCACGTTTAATTAGCAACGTAGTCTCACGCCGTCACATAATGGCTGCCAACTTTTTCCTATTTCAATTCAAAAAGTTCCACTCCCCATATTTTTGTGTTTTTTTGCCTTACATACATATATATGTATATGTAGTACATATTTATCCGAATTAGTATTAGTAAATTCTAACCTATACATTTATCATCGATTAATTTAATTTTCATTTATAGCTGTAATAAATTTATTTTGATTTTGATTTTAAATGCTTTTTATTATTACTCAATTATGCTCATAATACATCGTATTTCTATTTTAAAAGCTACTCATTTTCTATTTTACAATTTTATTTAATTTTGTTAGTAATCATAGTATTAGATTATTCTAATGCTAATGTACAGCATAATAGGAAAAAGAGCTCAAAAACCTATTTACAATTATTATAAATGCTCATAATACATCTAATACATATGTAATATTAATTAAAGACTCTATATAAGTCGATGACCTAAAGCAGATTGTGTTTAGGTAATCTGTGTGTTATACCTGAAGGGTATAGACATTTTGTTGTAATCACCGAGACTCTTCACAAGTGTGTTAGTATGGTTATATATATTAATCTACTGGTTAATTTGTTAGTAATGTCTGCAACAAACGGAATATTATATATGGTACACAGTTTTTTCAAGTTAGTATATATGGGTGTATTATAAATTATTTTTAGGGATTTATTTTGTATTACTTGGAGCTTGGAAAGGTTAGTATTCGAGGCGTTATTCTATACAGGTGAAGCATACGTAGGTTAGTAATGGTAATATGAGCGCGCGATATAATTTTATTTTATTTTGAGTTGATATAGAACTATGACGATTAAATATTGGGTATATTGGGGATATACCCCGCACCTCTTTGCATTTCGCTGTCTCAATGTTAGGTGCCCATCTCATTTATGTAATATTGTATTCAAATAGTTAAAGTAGCAAAATAAAGATATTGAAAAAATCAGCTACTATCACATTAAAATCAAATTGTTCTGCATTTACAGTATTATTAGATTTTTTGCCTTTTAGCGGGTGAAATTCTACTTCATGTCAAAAATGTAATTCATATTTTCTTCATAATGTGACGTTAAAGATGTTGTTCCATTCTGCAGGGGGTGAAAAAAAATTGAAAGTGCTTTTTCAGATAATTGGTTTAAGTTCGAAACGTGATTAATGGAGATGAGTTAAGTCGTTGCACCGTCCGTACACTCGCCTCTTAAATTTGGGTCGTTTAACTGTTTGAGCTAAAGTATTTATCTCGAAAAACAAAGAAAGCAATAATTACTATGGACAAGATTTGATGGACTTGTAAAATGAAAGCACTATATTACGTAGATTGAATATTGACCCATTTTAAATATGCAGGTATATAAACATACATACATATGTACGTTTATCTTTCAAGCTTTAAAAATATGAACTAAATGTAAAAATTTTAAATAGCGTCATTTAAAAATTTCTTTGTTGTTGTTTAAATATATTTAATTCAAATTAAAGCTTTAGTATTTAATTTTGGCGTAAAAGTTTTATTTAATGAAGGAGGGTACATTACACTTTATTTATTTTGTTTGGAAAATTTACAGTTTTATTGATTATAAAATTGATAACAAAAAATTATTATTAGAAGATGAACCATTTTAAAATTTTCGCATATAAGTGAGAGAAAAAGAAATATTTAAACATTAAAAATAAAAAAAATAACAATAATATAGTAATAATGATAGTGGTAAGATAATAATATTAATAATAATAAAAATAATAACCTAGATTATATAACAAAAATAAACTAATAATAATACTTAGATTCAAATTAATCAAATATGTAAGTAATAAATTAAGTAAGATAATTAGAAAAAACACAAAAAAAATAATAATAATAAAACAATAAAAACATAATATAATAACAATTCACAATTCCAATTATCAATTAACAACAATGTTAAATATCAAAAAAAAATGCGCAAATATCACTCTAGTTTGGTTTGAATTAACATTAAATAATACAAACCAAACTATGTTTATATTTACATAGCCTAATGTGTAGTTTTAATGAGTACAATCCACATGCGAGTCAATGAATAAGCCAAGCTGGCTAATGTGCACCGGTGTACCGGATGCACCGCGAAAAACAAGGATCGGGGTGAAAAATGTACGCGGAAGATTCGGTGTGAGCGGCCAGGGGCGTCCGACGGGGGAGGGTCTCTCTCCGGCCAGGGGCGGCCCGATGATAGACGACTGGGCGGCGCCAGGTGCGCCTAAATACCGTGCGGCCCGCATAAATTACTGGCGCTAATGCGGCCCGTGTAGCGGCCCACAGTTAGCGGCCAACGCTGACCAAGTACTGCCCAACTACACACAGTGTCTCTGTGTCGTATCGATTCCTTTTTGTTTTTATTTTAGTCGTTATTATTATCGTGATATCGTGACTGCCCGGCATTGCTCGGTCGGGTAAAGTTTGTATAACAATTGAAGTTTTTAAGATTTTTTCATAGTATGTACACCGTTTGACTTATAGTACTATGAAAAAATGACATATATTCAGTGGTGTCACCCCAATTTTGGAACAACGGGTTTCCGAGTTTTTTTCAATAAATAATTTTTTCAATAAATCAATTTTGAAAATATATACATATGTGTAGGTATATGTATGTATATATTTATTTTTTTGTCCAAGGTACTATTACATGAAAGTTCATTGAATTTTCAAGATTTTTATAATTTTCGACAAAAATTATTTGAATTTTTAGATTAAATAACGGGTTTCCGGAAACTTTTGATTTTTAACAACGGGTTTCCGGAATCCCATGGAAACCATTAGGGTGACACCACTGCATATATTGAAAACTGTAGAATTACGTATGTAATATGTTGACACATTATTAAGAATATTAGGTTATGAACTTGTGTAATTTTAGACTAAGTTATGAATGCTAATTTAAGGGTAACTCATTAATTAGTTTTATGAGGAGAATTTTATAATATTTGTTTCAATGCATTCGTATATACATATGTATCATCATCATCATCTACAGTCGTTCAATATCCACTGCTGGATGAAGTCTTCTCCAACACGCTTCCACTCGTCTCTGTTTTGCGCAACTCTCAACCATCTTAGTCCACACATTTTCCTAATTTCGTCTACCCATCTTTCCTGCGGTCTTCCTTTTATTCTTTTACATTATCTCGGGTACCATTATAGTACTGTTTTTTTTTTTAGAAATTATGGATGGTAAGCATCCCTTAACCGGAAATGGCAGTTTACTCTTGTTCGATTTTTCTTCCACTATTTTTTTCAACCCCTTAAAGATGCGTGCTCTTCATGAAAAAAATCAAGTATTATTCTTGTATCAATGTGATAATTATTATCAAGTATTATTCTTGTATCAATAAAATAAAAAAATCACTAAATTTTAATAACCGGAAATTGCATTTTTTCCTCTTAGAAAGGTCAAAAATTCTGTAGCCACGATTCTGTCCATACCCCTGAACGTATCAAGTTGAAAATTTATATTTGTATTTTTTAAGTACTAACTGAGAGCTGATAAGGTTTTGGTCAGAATTTTTAACCCGGAAAGATTTTTTTTTTAAAAACATTATTTCATTATTTTATTTTGACCTTTTAAATTATTTTTATTTTCTTGATATTTGAAGTGTTTAATAATTATACTGATTTTAAGTAATAAAAAAATTTCGAACAAAATCTGACAACCGGAAGTAGAACTTTTGTCTTGTGTAAGTAAAGAAAATAATATTTTGATAGAGCATGTTTAATGTTAATTTTTTATGTACTACCACTTGGTAATACATTACGCTAAATTGTACCACAATAGAAAAATGATTGTATTTCATGAAATTTGTTATTGCAAGTGTAAACCACTAGTACCATATGTATTAGTAGCAGTGGCGGCTCGTCCTAATGGGCTGCCGGGCTGCAGCCCCTCCTATAAAATTCTAAGATATATCTTTAATAATACATTTAATATTTTATTTATTAATGATATTTTTTTATTAGTTGGATGGACGAACTATTGGGGCCTTCGACAGAGTAAATATTACTTACAATATCACCCATATCCAAAAGGGTGATATTGTAAGTAATGTTGACAGATGAATTAAAATGTTGCTGTACTGGCTGTAAAGTGTTACAGCGCCGCGCTGAACGCTGCGCAGCCCGGGGCTTCGGAACGAGAAAGAGAAAGAGCTATTTGCAACTGCAGATAGCTCTTTCTCTTTCACTCACTCTGCCGTTTTGGGCTGGACAGTCGGCAGCCTTCGCCTGTTAAACGACATTCATCTGTCAGTTTGTTTAAGATTTCGCGCGCTTGATCTTACATTTGATTAGTTGAATCGCACGATCACAGCTTTATTCGTTTTCGTTACTCTTAATTGGTTGTGTACGAGCCCTCATCAAATATTCGGTGAGTCGTTTTCATTTTGATAACAGCAAACTTTTTTCAAATCTGTTTAACTTTTTCTCGTAATTTTATTTAAATATATTAAGATTTTTTTTCTTTTAAAAATGGAAGAACAAAAGAATTCAGTAAAATATTTACAAAATTTGCACTTTTCGCGACTAGAACTTACCGAAAAAGTCGCTATAAAAGCATTAGGCTGCCTCACGCCCAATTTAATTATTTCACAACCTGCAACTAGTAGATCTTTTAGTTACTCGCGAAAATTTAATCCAGACATTTATAAAAAATACAATTGGTTAACGAGATGTACAGAAAAAAACGTGTTATTTTGTTATCCGTGTCTTTAGTTTGGAGGCGAGTCGCCAGGCGAAGCATCTTGGACGAAAACAGGAGTTATTAACTTAAAACATTTAAACGATAAATTTAAAAACACGAGGGAAGTGTCGAACACTTAAAAAATGTGTGTAATCTCACGATTTTGGGAAGCTTGTCGGCGGGAAATAGATAAGCATAACGTAAACGTCAAAAAAAATCGGGATGTTTTATTTAAAATTATTGATTGCATTAAATTTTGCGGTAAATTTGAAATGCCAATGAGGGGACACGATGAAACAGATAATTCAAAAAATCCAGGAGTTTTTCGGGGGCTTCTAGAATATTCACAAAATTTCGACGATTATTAAAAAAACATTTTCAAACTTCTTCGGTTTTTAAAGGGACATCAAAAACTATTCAAAATGAACTTTTAGATTGTATTTTGAACGTGTGTAGGGAACAAATAAGTGCTGAAATAAAAAAAGCAACTTATCTAGCTGTTATGGCAGATGAAACAACCGATGTATCGATGCATTGTCAACAGGTTAATGTTTTTCGTTACGAATTAGGGGGTTAAGTTTTTGAAAGGTTTTGGGGTTTTTTTTAATCCGCGTCGCGAAACCAGCAAGAACTAATTTTTTTAGCAATCTTACTGGAGTACCAGCGTATTTTTCGAAATCTTCATCGCGTTTGGACGCACCCCTTTAATGGGTGGTGAATTTTGCTAGTTTTTTTTTCAATAATACTTAAATCCACATGTAAGTGGTCGTACGCCAAAAATTGTGCTTATTTTGTCCTGTTATGACATGATAGAATAATTATGGTGACATTTTTTAGACATCTTTTCAGTGCAGCCCCGCCACTAAAAATTATCACGAGCCGCCACTGATTAGTAGTTTTATCCAGCGTTGCTCGGTATTTGTAATATAAACAGCTTAAACATGGCAAAACAATCTAATAGAAAACATTCATTTGTTTTTTTATTAAATTTATGTTAATCGAAAAAAATAATATTCAACGATATCGATATCGTCGTCATAGAAACTTTGATTTGTTTTCAAAATTCCCAACAAACCTTACATACATAGTTACATTAAACCTTACATACAAAATCTCTTTCGAAATTATATATTAGATTTGCATGGTAAGGAATTTGAAGACAGGGTAGATGCATTGGATCTGTTTTTTGTTTGAAATTTTTTAGAAAAAAAGTTATTTCTAGGGTCACAATTATAAAACAATCAAAGTTTTATATATTTATCTAATATTATTGATAAATGGTTTTAATAAAAACACTAAATTACAAAGTACATATAATATATTTTATTTTCTTAATTAAATCTCCTTACAAAATAAATTCAATGAGATCCTTGTGCTTGTTTCTGGAAACGTAGTTTTTTTAAATTCGATTCAAATGATGCGAGATATACGTACCTTTAAGTCTGGAGTTGCATTTAATCTATTTCTACATATATTTGTGTTTTATAAAAATATATAAAAATAAAGCTCTCTCAACCAACCGGCATCGATTTCTGGATTTTCAATCATCGACTATACATATTGACGTTGACTATGATTAATTAAGATAATGTTTGTTAATTATATAAAAAATATATTCTATTTTTATGAATGTCATTCATTCATTTCTGAATTTCCACCATTATTGATTTTTTTTCGCGTACCACCATCCATCAACCGCGTACCACCAAGTGGTACCACGGGTTGGGAGCCGCTGCACTACAGTATTTGACAGTCGGATAAAATTTTCACTGAATTATTGAATATACATATGTATATGTACATATATGTATGTAAATTAGTAGAGTGACATGACGTATGAAAATTTCAATGAAAACTTTACCAATCAGAGAAAATTTTAGCATTTATATTGTATTGATAGGTATCTTATAGTGCAGATTACCATATGAAAATTAATTTTAACAAAACAATCAAACAATATTTTTTTTATTTATCGATGCATAAAAATATGTGACGATTATTATGTAAGTGAAATAAATCATTGCAGTGTTGTCTTTTTTTAAATTTATATATTCTATTTATTTTCTATAACCTACTTGGTCGTTGTAAATAGTAGAAATTTACTGGAATTACTTTTTGGAATATTTAAAGTTAAGTTAAATTTCATATAATAAAAATTGTATATTAAATAATGGAATTTATATGTATTATATTTGAACAAGTACATATGTATATGTACCGCTTTACACCTTGAATCTGAATAAATACACACCGGTCCGAATTCGAAATGCAACCCCTCGATTCGAGCAGCTCACACAGCTATCGGTGGCATCCTCAGATGCACTTATCTCGTGTGCACTGCTTGCACTACACGGCGTTGATAGGTGCACCGGTCACTAACGTACGATGCACCGAGTTTTACAATAAGCTCTTCGAGTTACGGCGCCGCACACGTTCGACATTATTATTACCGTACACACACACACACACACGGGATATATTCGCATATTTGCACCGAATGATTGGTCTCTCCGTGTTCGATAAATAATTTCGCGTTGCATACTCGAAGTGCATATCCGGTCGGCCGGATAATTTTTCGCATTATTCCGGATAACTGGTCTCTAACGAATTATCGTCCGGCCATTATTTAATTTTACAAGCGACTCGTATATATCGCTAGATTGAAATTAACGGTCGAGGCTATTATTCTAGTTATTTTATAATTGACGTATAGATAGGTGTACGTATGTATATTTAAAACAAATGAGGTCGTAATGCGGCCCTCTCATTACTGCGATAATAGAGTATTGCATCATAAAATGTAAATTTTGCGGGGGATAATGGCAAATTGTGATGCATCGACTGTGGTGCGATATATTACGGTTTATTATATTTTAATTACATGTGCACGTTGAAAATTTTATTGAAATATATCTGTGTTTGTTTAGTGGTTCCATCTAAAGCATCTGATTGCTTGTAATTGATTATAAATTCATACTGTTATGTTATGTTATATGAGCAAATCTATGAAAAAATTCAATTGTCTGGGTTCAGTATATATGTGTGTGTGTGTAGGTAAATAAATTATATTGTGTGATACAGGGTTTCAGCTTTGAGAACGTTAGGTTGGGTTAGGTTAGGTTTTTGACATTTAACTTAGGTCTTATAACATTTAATTAGGGAATAAGTGTCGATTGAATGACAAAAACTTAATCCTAAAGTCTTTTAGTGATTTATCATGTTGAACTCTTCACAGTACATATCTATTGGGTTCTTAAACTTCTACCATTCCAGTATTTCTTTTTGACTTTTTTAACCAAGAAAATTCCAATTGATTCCTATGTACATATATTTATATTCAAATTGATTCCTACGTAGGCCGGAGCGCAAAACGCGAATTTTGAATATTCATCGATGTACCTAGTAGAAAACATTCATCGTATTCTATAAAGGAAACGTTACATAAAAATTTCATATATCTCTTTTTCGAGAATAATTTTCTTAATATTAAAAAATTCACCTGTATTAACCTAATATTAAAAAAAACACTCAATATTCACCTGTTAAAGTTAATGTCGGTCAATTACGATAAGTTTTGACTGATGAACGAGATTTCAAAGTCGCCGTTTCTCTTAAGAGTCCCATTAGGGTTTCTGGACTCGACCCGACCCGGTAATGACTTAAAACCCGGACCCGGACCCGGCCTTAAAAACCCGTCGGGTCCGGGTATTTAAAATTTCGAGTATTAACGTAAAAATTCAAAATGATTTTCAGTTGATACATTGAAAATATCCAAATATGTATGTGTTATTTATAGATTCTGCGTGTACATGATTCATATACATGATTCACACACAGTGATAAAAATAAACATAAAACGTAATAGTTATATGTATATAATATATGATCTTAAAAACAATACAGTTGATGATAAAACCCATGTCACAATAACAATTTTAGCCAGTTTCATATCTATGCACCGGAAGACAAAAAGGATTAGTAAAAACCTTTTTTTAGCTATAGTGGACTTTTACGCTACCTTTCCTAAGCATGGGAAAAACCACAAGTTCTTTTTTTACGGGATATGATAGGTAAAGTACATTCAGTCTTAGTTCAACTTTCACTTAAAACATTCGTCCGTTATTTGTTTCATTTCATTTCACATTCATCCGGCCTGTTTTTTTTATTGATTCACGACTATTGAACTTATCTACTTGACTTTACGCTAAAAAACTACAACTTGGACCGCCCTTGGATTCATCTTAGAGAGTGCAGTAATTAAATAAATGTATGTAAATAATTTTTCTTTTAATTAATCATTTTGAGATATTTTATGTTGATGTGGTGAAATCTTAAAATTAATTAATATTGGGTATCCTATAAAGTTTCACGTGTTTTGAAATTAAACAATACACTTACCTTGAACCCAACAATGAAATATTAGGATAATGATACATTAAATTATTGAATCACGACACTATACTATTATATTTAGAATATGATCGATTAAATTATTTTTATTCTTTTGAATATTTTTAGTGAAGCATGTCACAAAAGAAAACATCGAAAGTTTGGGATCATTTCACACTGCTGCCAGTAGCGGGATCTCTATCAAAAAGTGTGTAAATTAGAAATAGCTGTTCAAAATTCAAGTACATCAGCACTAATAACGCATCTTAAAACACATAATATATATCCAAATGAAAAACGAGAGAGTGACACGTCAATTAAATCGGTTTTTATAGCCTTTTATATAATAAATAATTTAAAATCTGGAAGATTTTGATTTTGGACCCGGACCCGTCGGGTTTTGAAAACCCGGGTTTTCAGAAACCCTAAGTCCCATACAAAGCACGCTGCGTTCGCAATGGGTGTTTGTATGAGGGAAGCATTTTTTTCACTAAATCATCACGTTATCTAATCTATAATTTGGAAAGAGACTTTGTATGTATCCTTGGTCGTCGTTTTCGTCGTTTTCGTCGTCGTCGTCGTCGTCGTCCGTAGATCGGTGACGTCATCGAACACGTGATTCGATTTTTACTTTATCTATGTACGTAGTAACAATAGATGAAGTTTTGTGATCATGCGAAAATTCGAACTCGAGATTTTGACTGATTCGAACTCAGAATCGATTACTGATCACGTTTTAATGATCTAGAAAAAATGTGTGTGTGTCTGTATGTGTGTCTGTGTGTGTGTCTGTGTGTGTGTCTGTGTGTGTGTCTGTGTGTGTGTCTGTGTGTGTGTCTGTGTACTTTGGGGATTTTTTCAACACCGTTAGTCCTATCGAACCAAAACTTAGTATCGGTTAATGAAATTCTTATAGACACTACGTAAATTTTTTTCAAATTTTTAAGTTGACCGGAAATGGTACCTCCCCTTATAGGTGTCCTCTTTTTTTTAAGTTTTTGAATTCGATTTTCTCCCAAACTACTAACTGAATCGGACTGAATTTTTTTTGCATGTACTAGAAATAATAATTTTTATAATTTTATATTTTTTAAATATTTTTATCTGAACCGGAAGTAGTACTTTTACTCTAGAGAATCGAGGTTTTTTATGTTTTTCTCAAAAGCCTTTTGATTATTCGAACTGAAATTTCATATCGATCAGTTAAGGCTCAATACCAAGTTATGTATAAAATTTGGTAAGCGTCCGTCGACCGGAAGTGGCAGTTTACTCTTGTTCGATTTTTCTTCCACTATTTTTTTCGACCCCTTAAACATGTGTGGTCTTCACGAAAAAATGCAAGTATAATTCTTGTATCAATGTGATTAAAATAAAAAAAAATCACTAATTTTAATAAACCGGAAGTGGGATTTTTTCCCTTCCGGAAGCATCCGGAAGGAAGGTCAAAATGTTGTCGCCTGGATCCTGACCACACCCCTGAACGTATTAAGCTGAAAATTTATATTTATATTATTTATGTACTAACTTAGATTTGGTAACGTTTTGGTCAGAATTCGTATACCGGAAGTAGTATTTTTTTTAAAAACAATATTTCATTATTTTTTCATTATTTTATTTTGACCTTTTAAATTATTTTAAGCGTCTTGATATTTATTGTGTATAATAAAGATAGTGATTTTAAGTAAAAATAAAAAATAAAATCATCAAATTTAATGAACCGGAAGTGGGATTTTCTCCTATTAGAAAGGTCAAAAATGTTGTCGCCTGGATCCTGTCCACACCCCTGAACGTATTAAGCTGAAAATTTATAATTGTATTCTTTATGTATTAACTTAGATTTGGTAACATTTTGGTCAGAATTCGCAAACCGGAAGTAGTATTTTTTTTTAAAACAATATTTCATTATTTTATTTTGACCTTTTAAATTATTTTAAGCGTCTTGATATTTATTGTGTATAATAAAGATAGTGGTTTTAAGTAAAATTAAAAAATTAAATCACCAAATTTAATGAACCGGAAGAGAGATTTTCTCGTCTTAGAAAGGTCAAAAATGTTGTCGCCTGGATCCTGTCCACACCCCTGAACGTATTAAGCTGAAAATTTATATTTGTGTTTTTTATGTACTAACTTAGATTTGGTAACGTTTTGGTCAGAATTCGTAAACCGGAAGTAGTATTTTTTTTAAAAACAATATTTCATTATTTTTTCATTAATTTATTTTGACCTTTTAAATTATTTTAAGCGTCTTGATATTTATTGTGTATAATAAAGATAGTGATTTTAAGTAAAATTAAAAAATTAAATCACCAAATTTAATGAACCGGAAGTGGGATTTTCTCCTATTACAAAGGATAAAAATGTTGTCGCCTGGATCCTGTCCACACCCCTAAACGTATTGAGCTGAAAATTTATATTTGTATTCTTTATGTACTAACTTAGATTTGATAACGTTTTGGTCAGAATTTGTAAACCGGAAGTAGTATTTTTTTTTAAAACAATATTTCATTATTTTATTTTGACCTTTTATATTATTTTTATCCTCTTGATATTTAATGTGTATTATAATTATACTGATTTTAAATAATAAAAAAAATTTGAACAAAATCCGACAACCGGAAGTAGAACTTTTGTCTTGTGCAAGTATTTGCATATATTCGCGCTCAATTTGTATCGCTATCATAGTTATTAGTTCAATATTGAATTTTGTTTTGTAACCTTCTTATATTCCTCAAATACATAGATAAAGTCATGGGTTGGTCACACCCGAATTTTTTTTTTTTCGATCCATGGGCGCCGATTTGTTTTTTTCGTTTCAATGGATTCACCCCCGCGGGGGCGCAAGGCGAGTAGCTTCATGGGGCCCCGCCAGGGGCGCCACAAGGGGCGCAGCCCCGTGGGGCCCCGAAGGGGGCCCGGGGGGCCCAGCCTCATGGGGCGCAGCCCCATGGGGCTCAAAAGGGGGCGCCACAAGGGGCGCAGCCCCGTGGGGCCCCGGGGGGGCCCAGCCTCATAGGGCGCAGCCCCATGGGGCTCAAAAGGGGGCGCCACATGGGGCTCAAAAGGGGGCGCCACAAGGGGCGCAGCCCCGTGGGGCCCCGAATGGGGGCCTGGGGGGCCCAGCCTCATGGGGCGCAGCCCCATGGGGCTCAAAAGGGGGCGCCACAAGGGGCGCAGCCCCGTGGGGCCCCGAAGGGGGCCCGGGGGGCCCAGCCTCATGGGGCGCAAGCCCTAATAGGCATTAACTAAGGGGGGCGAAGCCCTAGACGGCAATTAATCATGGGGGCGCGGAGGGGCGAAGCCCTAAAAGGCAACTGATCATGGGGGCGAAGCCTTAGACGGCATTTAATCATGGGGGCGCGGAGGGGCGAAGCCCTAAAAGGCATTAACTAAGGGGGGCGAAGCCCTAAACGGCAATTAATCTTGGGGGCGCGGGGGGCGAAGCCCTAAAAGGCATTAACTAGGGGGGGCGAAGCCCTAGACGGCATTTAATCATGGGGGTGCGGAGGGGCGAAGCCCTAAAAGGCATTAACTAAGGGGGGCGAAGCCCGAAACGGCAATTAATCTTGGGGGCGCGGGGGGCGAAGCCCTAAAAGGCATTAACTAAGGGGGGCGAAGCCCTAGACGGCTTTGAATCATGGGGGCGCGGAGGGGCGAAGCCCTAAAAGGCAACTGATCATGGGGGCGATGCCCTAAACGGCAATTGCTCATGGGGCGTGGAGGGGCGAAGCCCTAGAAGGCAAAGGCTCAGGGGGGTGCCGAGGGCAAAGCCCTAGAAGGCAAAAAAAAAAATTGATTTTTTTTTTTTTGATTTTTTTAAATTTTTTTTTTGATTTTTTTTTTTATTTTTTTTTTTATTTTTTTTTTATTTTTTTTTTAAATTTTTAAATTTTTTTTTTTTTTTAATTAAATTAGCTTAGTCATGTTTAAGCGGTTTATATTATAAACACTGAGCGAAGCCGGGTAATACAGCTAGTTGTTTATAAAATAGTGTTACGTACGCCGTGGATTGAGCGAATTGTACTTAGACCAACGGATATCTGTTATCGGATTAACTAAATGCATGCACTTACTTCCAAAGATTATATCTGGACTCTAAGTGCATTTAGGCTAAACAATGACCGTTATTAGTTATTTCTCAGAATCGGTACGGGAAGACCCAATATCGTGGAAACACATATCCGAATACGTGACTATACAACAGGTAAACAGATTAGGCGTCCTGAGAGATCTACCCTTTATAAGGCGGTACGTAGGCGATATAATTCATTCTGGACTTAGCAGTGACACTGCGTGTATCTCCTGAATCATCAATAAATGCTGTGAAACGACTGTTGGCCTTTTACTTGGATCCTCCACCCACCCCTACGCAACACTGGTCGTCAGAAGTGGGATCCAAAATGGGCCGTGGAACAAAGTCACCAGCGAAGGAAGAGAAGCTACAGCGAAGCCATCCTCGGGAGCTGTAGGAGAGAGTTCGAGCCATGGAGACACGAAATAAAAAAAATGCAGTTTTCACTGCAACACACGGCGGTGGCCACCGAGAATTCATCGGGATGACGGAAGGAGGTTACGAAACGGGAGGTTTCGTACAAGTGCTGCCGGGAGAGGACAACTTGAGGCGTTGTCAAGGGCAACATCGGAGAGCAGCATCCGGCAATTGCAGAGTCATCCAAAGGGCGACCGGGACGAGGGCAGTTCGCCAATTCGCCGCAAGTAGCAAGAATTAGCGGCTGTAGGTGACGTCGATCCACGGGAAAGCATCGTCGTCAGAAGAGGAGCGGAGATCGACTACAACTGAGAGATGTCGATTACAAGCCACTATTCCCTTCAACTGTTTGTTGACGGCAGATGTCAACAAACTGAAAAAAAAAATCTAATTGGAAACTAGTCGAGTCTAATTGGAAGAGTCGGAAAGTAAACGGATTGAAATGGAATTCAATCGGAACCATGCAACGGCAGAGAGGCACATCTATCAGATTGGATAAATGTTGGTTGGTCAGTCGGTGGAGTCAATCAAGTCACTTTTGGGAGGATAGAGGCACCGTTTCAGAGGGAATGGCAACGGAAGCACGTTCTGGGTGGAACGTTGGTCTGCAGCAGGATGCTGGACCACATGACAGGAAGACGGGGCCACCGCAACAAATTTGGACGTTGGGGAAACGAGCGACTTGGATCAACCACGTGAGGGCATTTGAAACCGAAGAAACGCCAGATCGCGACTTCAACGAGAGAGAGCGGAACAATTGATATACGTCAACATCGAAAAAAATCTAGTTGGAAACTAGTGGAAACACGAGTACCTGAAAAAATACATGGACAGTTGCAGCAGTGTTTAGATCATCTCGCAGATGTAACGGGAAAATACATCAGAAAGAAATGGATTTCAGTTGGGTCAATGGAACGGAAAAGAAGCAGATTCAACAGAGTGGCAGACTGTTGGGTGCACATTTACCAAGGTCAATGGAACGGAAAAGAAACACAACCAGCAGAGTGGCAGACTGAGGTGTGCACATTTTTCAGGGTCAAGGGAACGGAAAAGAAGCACCACCAACAGAGTGGCAGACTGAGGGGTGCACATTTTCCAGGGTCAACCGTCATTTTTGTGAGGATGGTGGCGATTTTTGTGGGACATGGCTTTGGAGCACGTTCTGGGTTGAACGTTGGTCTGCAGCAGGATGCTGGACCACATGACAGGAATACGGGGTTGCCATAGCAAATTTGGACTTTGGTGATACGAGCAACATGGACCAAACACGTGAGAAATTTTGGACCGAAGAGCTAACAAATAATGATTTCCAAATGGAGAACATCGGATGACTAATTTTAGGCGAGTAGAAATTTAACTGTAACTGTTTCCATTGTAAAGGTGACGTAAAGTGAAGTGTACCGAAAGTTTAATGTAATTGTTTCCATTGTAAAGGTGACGTAAAGTGAAGTGTAATGAAAGTTTTTATGTAATTGTTTCCATTGTAAAGATGACGTAAATTGTAGTGTAACGAAATTTTAAATGTTTTTGTTTCCATTGTAAAGGTGGCGTAAATTGAAGTGTAACGAAAGTTCAATGTAATTGTTTCCATTGTAAAGGTGACGTAAATTGAAGTGTAACGAAAGTTTAACGTAATTGTTTACATTGTAAAGGTGTCGTTAATCTAACTGTAACAGAATTTAAATTGTAAAGGTAACGGTAGTAGAATTTAAATGTCATTGTTTCCATTGTAACTGCAAAGATAACGGCTGTAATTGTAAATGTAACTGTGACTGATATCGGAGATAAATGTAACTACTGTAGATTTATCAGTTATGATTTGTTGGTCAATCGGGACGATTTGACCTAAGAGGGAGGCAATGTTACGTACGCCGTGGATTGAGCGAATTGTACTTAGACCAACGGATATCTGTTATCGGATTAACTAAATGCATGCACTTACTTCCAAAGATTATATCTGGACTCTAAGTGCATTTAGGCTAAACAATGACCGTTATTAGTTATTTCTCAGAATCGGTACGGGAAGACCCAATATCGTGGAAACACATATCCGAAAACGTGACTATACAACAGGTAAACAGATTAGGCGTCCTGAGAGATCTACCCTTTATAAGGCGGTACGTAGGCGATATAATGGATTCTGGACGGAGCAGTGAGACTGCGTGTATCTCCTGAATCATCAATAAATGTTGTGATACGACTGTTGGCCTTTTACTTGGATCCTCCACCCACCCGTACGCAACAATAGTAATTGAGAGGTATCTTGAGCATATAGCTTTAATTTAAGGAGAAATAATAACCAAAATATTTTCAAATATCCAAAATGACCACTAAAACCACTAAAGGACAAATATTGACATAAAATTGATTGATCTCTATCTCTTAAAACGATTGGCAATCGATCTTATATTTCATTATTTAAAATTGAATACAAAGTTTTCCGATATTCAATGAGCCAAAATTTTTCTTTTGAGAATGCATATACATACATACATATGTATTTTTTTTGTAAATTAAATTTAAATGGAAAATTTTATCTATTTACGATTATTCTAGTCAAGTTTTACAATCTATTATATGTAGTACCATTTAAACGTAACAGAAAAGTAAAGAACGTGTCGAAATTTAATAGAAATTGCTTCCTGCAATACGAATATAATAAATTGCATTTTATCACCAAAAGATAAACATTACCTTCAATGAGAGATAAACATTACCTTTATATTGAGATTTAACCTACTTAAAAAAAACTGCTAAAAGATTCATAGAAAGGAAATTGTGCCCTAGGCGGCAGCCTCGGGGCCGCAGCCTCGATTAATGTTTCAGTTCCGGTTCCCGATTCCTTTTTCAGTTCTGGATCCCGATTCTTTTTTCAGGATCCGGATTTCTGTTTCAGCTCCGGATTCCGATTACTGTTTCAGTTCCGGATCCCGATTAGTGTTTCAGTTCCGGATCCCGATTACTGTTTCAGTTCCGGACCCCGATTACTGTTTCAATTCCGGATCCGGATTCCTTTTTCAGTTCCGGTTCCCGATCCCTATTTCAGTTCAGATTCCCGATTTCCGTTTTAGTTCCGATTCCGATTAATTATTACTATACGTATTGTAAATTTATTTTAAATCATGTATTAATTTGTTTCCGAAACCACACGTTGAAACTTTTACGGGCACAAGACTGGTATATTTATAATATGTATAAAATACCTTTGTCCTGATATAATATTAAGAGGGTTAATGATTTTTTCAATTTTCAAAATATGTATGTATGTACTTTTAGCCACATACATATGTATTTTTAGCCTAAATTTTCCACACTTGTGCATCTTCCACAGCTTCGGATGCGATTCTAGTTCCGGATTGCGTCAACCGTGTTGCGCAATAACGCTTCGGGTGATTAACGACCAGTCAATTATTAATTCCGCCTGGCGATACTTAGTGCTTCCCAACAGCCACTTACTGCTACTGCCTGCTTGCTTGCTGCTGTTGCACTCGCAATAAATACAGTCGCATGTTTCGCAATATTTCAGAATCGGTGTGCCGCTGCAGCCGGGGGGTTATTGCCGCCCCTAAATCACATTTGCGAGAGCCCGGTCGCGGGTGGGGTGTGGGGGATGGACGGTGGAGGCGTAGTCATTATCATTCGTTATGGGGATATGATCTCGTGGATAAGTCGCTCGTCCAATAAACACGTCCGTGTGCTCGGTTAGTTGTTTATTTCAAAGCTCGCGAACGGACAACAACGACACGTCAACGCTTTTCAAAGTACAATTTATGTGTACGTGTTTTCATCAAAATTAAAAAAAAATGATTGTTTGGGGTCGATTCAAGGGTTATATTGCTGGTGTGATGAGAGAAGTCATTCATGAGAAGAATTTAACCTGAAAAATAAATGTTGATGACATAAATCCACTGAAATCAACGTTCTATTGTCCTCAATACAAATCCACTTAATTATTTTATTCTTATTACCTTCTTATCCAATTATTTCAACCAATATAATTTCAACCTCGTGTAATTGTCTGAACTTTGTATGTATGTATATACAGTCGCGGTTTCGGAAGCCGGAACACCATAGAAAAATGTGATTTTGCGTGAAATTTCAGTGATCTTAAATAAATAAACACCCAAAGTCATTAAAATGGTATGTTATATCATAGTTCTTTGTTTTAACGACAATCGTTAAGAAAAGAAACAACAAAAAAAAGGTAGGGAGAATTTTAGTCCGATCCGGTTTTTATGACCAAACGCAGTCTCCACAGTTGAATGAAATTTTGAATGAAAAAACACAGTCGAGCGTAAACTTTTAATTTTATTAGTCGCATGCTATTATTTACAAATTATAAAAACTTAATTATAATTTTGTTGCGGCTCCTTTTAATTTTATGACGGCTTTTATACGGTTAGGCATAGAATCTATTAAGTTTCTTAAAATGTCGATGGGGAAGTCTTCATACCATACTTTTTCAATGGTCTCTTTTAATGATTGATGGCTAGACACATTTGTTTTACTAATCCTATATTTAATAGCCATCCATAAATTTTCAATTGGCTTTAAATCGGTATTATTCCCAGGACATGTTAATGTCTTTACACCCAATTCCTGTAAATAAACCCGAACCTAAAAAAAAGTAACAAAAATATTTCAGTTTTTTGATCGAAATATTATTAATTACATTCAATATCATTAAATAAAATTAATACTTACTAATTTAGCTCCATTACAAGGGGCAGATTCATCTTGGAATATGACATCATCATAATTTGAAAGATGGTTTTCCATTGATGGGATAAAACTTTCTTCTAGAATTCTTTAATATGCTGTTCCGTTAATAGAACCTTGCACAAACTGTATTCGACCAATTCCATAATAAGAAAAACATCCCTAAACCATGTGGCTTGGGGGATGCTTCACTGTCTTCAGGGTAAATTTTTGGTTGAATCTTCCTCCAACTTTTCTTCGAACATATGGAAAACCATCGAAGCTGAAGAGGCTAAATTTCGACTCATCAGAAAATATGACAATACGCCAATCCGATGTCGTCCAATTTTCGTGATATTTCGACCACTCTAATCGGTTTTTCATCATTTTCTTCGTAAGTAATGGTTTTTTCGCAGGTTTCCGAGCGTGCAGTCCAGCTTCTCTGAGTCGTTTTCTTAAGGTTACATCACTAATTTCAATTGAAAATTGATCCGAGATCTCTTTTCTTATCTCTACAGCAGTTTTGAACCGTTGCTGTAAAGATAATAGAGTTATCAGGCGATCTTGTCTCTCGGATGTGCATCTTTTCGGTCCTGTCCCCTTCTTACGAGCAAAAGTTCCAGAATCCTTTTTCTTTTTCATTATTCTTGACACAGTAGATACAAAACGTCCCATTTGTTGAGAAATTGATCGCAATGAATGTCCAGAGTCTGCCAAAGCCGCGATTTTTATATTCTCCTCCAATGATAGTTGAGTGTATTGTCGCATGGTATTTTTATTTTCGACGATTTCGATCCACACAACTCGAAAACTCACACTAAACTGAACTCAAATCGTAGAAAACAATCATATTTAAAAGACCCGATCATTAAAAACCACACACCCAAAGGGACAATATTTTTATTGCCCAAAAATCGTAAAATCACAAGTGTTCCGGTTTCCGAAACCGCGACGGTATGTACATATTTGAGAAATTTATATATGTATCTATGCAAAATTTGAGTTCACAAAAATGTGTCTATAGATGTCATTATGATGATTGTAATGTTTGATGATCGATGTTTGTGATTGCTCTTGAATAATACTAATGTACATGTTGATAATAAATGCCGTGTTAGTAAAAATGTGTGTAACTTGTATTCATAAATAAATAAATTATTCTATTGGATTGGGTTTCGGATCTTTTTCATCACAGTTAGTAATAACAAAATAATTTCAAAATGATTAGCAATAGATATTGTGTTAACAAAAAATAAAATGGGTGTATTGGTACATGTACCTATGTATATGTAAATAAAATAAAATATGTGTAACAGGAAGGTCTAATAGGCAAACCCCTATGCGCCTTCTCTTCCAATTATAAACATTGATAAATAATTTCTATCTAAGGACAAATTTGAAAAAAAATTTCACAGTATTTTGTTTATCAGCAAATTTTAAATACAATAAACTCAACATTTTGTGAGAGATAGAACAGGTTGCCAATTTTTTGGAACCGTTTCAATGAAATCAGACAAATTGCCAAACTCTGATAGGAAACGGTCGACCTAGAGTCACATATTCAAGGTCGGGTCAGTAACACTGGATCACGGAGCGAACCTGTGACCACTCAGTTGAAAGCATTACACACTAGCCTGAGCTACATATGTTGCTGGTTAAATAATAATAGCCGGGAAATGAATAACCTGGAGTCACATATTCAAGGTTCATTCATTTGAAACAAAGGTTAATTCAAGCTAGCCACTAAGTTATGTTGCTGGTTTAATAATAGCCGGAAAACGATCAATCTGGAGTCACATATTCTGTCGGGCCAGTAACACTGGGCCAGAGAATGAACCCGTGACCACACAGTTGAAAGAATTACACGCTAGCCACTGAACTATGTTGTTGGTTAAATAATACTAATCGTGAAACGATCCACCTGGAGTCACATAGTTAAGGTATTGTCAGCCACACCGGACCAGGGAACGAACCTGTGACCAAAAAGTATTACAAGTTAACCAATGAGCTGGTTAGTATGTTGATGAACGTACATAATGTACACCAAAGTGACAAGCAGACAAGCGAACATCTTATGTACACTACGGGTCTACCTCACGGGCCCGAATGTGAATCGCCCGAAAACGCAAATATCGGAAGGCAAAGATCGAAAATCGAAAGATCTTAGGTTGAAAGATAAAAAAAAAGGGAGCATTGTAAAAAATTATCTTTGCCTTCCGATATTTGCGTTTTCGGGCGTTTCACATTCGGGCTCGCGACGGAGACCGGTACACTACATAATGCAAACTCAATATGTGTTATATTTGACAAGTCTTATTATATTAAATATACATATATATATATATATATATATATATATATATATATATATATATATATATATATATATATATATATATATATATATATATTCCCGATTTCTGTTTCAGTTCCGATGGCGATTACTTATTACTATTCATATTGTTACTTTATTTTAAATCATGTATCAATCCGAAAGCACTCGTTGAAAATTCAACGGGCATAAAACTAGTACATATGTACATAGCAGTGCACAAAAACATACGCGTTAAATAGAATAAAAATTGTTTTTGACAAGATTGTGGTCTAAAAGTCTCCATTGGTCGTTACTTTGATGTTGTTACATGGGTTGGTTTCGTCCAAAGTCGTTCCTTCGCAAAGTTTTCTTCCAGTGGCATAGACAATCAACATCCGAGGGAGAAATCTGCGTTGTGATCCGCGAGGATGCGCCACCGTCTATGCGGATGCAAAATGGCGGCGTGGAGTGGGTGAGTGGTGCTGGACAGTGGCGCCCCTCTACGGCGGTCGGCCGCGATAATAACCGGCAAAATATAGTCGCCATTAGTGTCATCGGTAAAATGAGGCCGTAACTCAGAAAACAAGCGGCGGCAGCTCGACACAATCACTACATTGTGTCGGCCGGCCGTTAATTACCGACGGCCGCGTGCGTATTCGCGTCACACGATTGCACAACACTCGTCTATCTATGTATGTATGTATTATTATATAATAAATACCTACGTACATTGGTATGATGCATATTTTATTGTATTATATCTGGGTGTGTGTGTGTCATCTGTGCGAGTATCATCCGTTGGATA